>NC_037603.1:17859545-18224217 GCF_003073045.1 Pomacea canaliculata
AACAGAGAAATCTGTAATCCAGTGGACAGGGAGTCGTAACTTTAGCTCATTCATACTCTCGTCACTATCAGGACCATCACCGCTATGAGGGTAATTGCAGTGGTCTCTTGTAACCGTTCCCCGCCACTCAACAGCCGAAAACCCACTAGGGTTCGGTGAGACCTCGGCTCCCACGGGATGCCACGACTACGATATAGTTACCAAACATCCGAGTATTCAAGATATTCCCGGAATACAATACTGACACCATCACAATATTTACAATGTTCAAAGCTCCCCATCGACTTTGTGTTATCCAAGAATATTCCTCCCAATAATTCGCCGGCAGCCATACGGGTCCCCGTATTATCAGCCAAAGGTCTGAACCCGTCTAAATCAGTAAAATAATACACTTGACCCCAAACGATATTCGAGGCTACCCACGTCGTAATAGTATCCGTATGTCGCATCTAATAACTCTCACCTCGGGTAACGTAACACAGTTATATCAGTTCTGCATGAGCACTCTCAGGCCGTTATGTCACACGGCAGTGACTTAGGCACACTTACCGAATCCCCCGTCTTCCTCGAATCCTCGAATCCAGCAATAGCCACAGTCACGCTTTCCTGACATTAATTACCACTAACAATGCACTACATGTCTGATCTCCATACACAGGTATACCATTCACCGATCCACTTCTCTACACCCCATGTTTTTAAAGTTAAAATATCAAAATAGCTTTAAAGCGAACCACTTATCCTGAACAATCCCCAGAAAAGCCACACCAAACAAAACTTACTGTCCAGACTCACGTGCAAATCTCTCACCGGTAAAGCAGTCCTGGAGGCACAATGCTGTCACAAACGCAGACCAGGTGGGTCCGGTGTGCTGGGTCTGTCTGTCACGAAACCAAGTCACCGCAAAAGCATCTTCCCCCATCGAGGATAGTCGCGCCTGCCCAGCGCCCCCAACCAGATTCAGTCCGGAGAAACACCCAACGCCAGCCGATTCGCGGTAACCTTCCCACCTAACATCTCGGCACTGGCAGACGGAAAATCAGCTCCCCGGACAAAGGAAACAGTCTGGTCAACGTATACATTCCAGAATATGATTTCCATTCCATCTGAATCGATTCAACAGCCCTAGTTATCGACGAAAAGAGACTGACCCCACCAGACAGGCTCAGATCTACAACACACTCAGATTGTCACCCAAATACATTCACCCTCATTTCTCCAAACATCTCAATACAATCAGAGCCAGTGTGTGCCTTTATGATTTGGTCGAACGCGCATCATCGCTCATATTTTATGTACAGCAACCCGGTGACCACCTAATCCCTCCCATGCTCGCCTCCTTTGTAGGATGTTAAGGTCATTGGGGAAGTAGAAAGTCTAGATCCGAGAGGAAGTGCAGATCATGTGCCTGGATGTGCCTGCGGTGAAAAGTACTAGAAACTGCTATTTAGTTCGGGTTCGTTTTTTTTTTTAAACACATTTTCATGTGAAGGATTCTCTGTTTGTAGCATCTTTATTTTGGCAGGCCTATCTGACTACCTACGGGTGCCCTGCAATGCTAGTAGTAAGACAAACACACAAAATTAATTGTTTAACGACACTGACTTGTCAACTGACCATTTAGGGGGCAGAGAGTAGTCTTCCAACACACAATCATTCTTGTCATCAGATTATATACCCACCACACCGATTATTCATACAGGACTTCTATATACACCACATTCGTGATTTTTGGTACCTATTTAGGAGACAACAATTTTTTTTTTTCTTCATTCCTTTCTGTTACCAAGGGCAATTCTCCTCTCGCTTCTGCGGCTCTCGCCATCCATTTAACTTCCCACATCAACTTTACAAACACCGATTTGCACTGCACCTGTGTAGCATATCCCACGTCCTCCATTACAGCACGTGCCCTGTCATCCCCCACACGCAACTCGGGACCCCCATACAAACCGCGTCCCATCGGATGGGATGCGAAGCACCAGCACACATTTCGTAATTTCCCTCTAACCGACTACTGATATCGCACAAATAATTTTACCTCTTCATTCATTCATCCAGCGATTAACATCTTTCCTCCTGAACATCTATTGTATGTGAAGTACAAGAATATATCGAACCACACAGCCGAAAATGGGTCTTCCAGGTGCCATCACAACCAGATTGTTCCCTCCCATCGGAACCCATGGGCAACATCACCGCTCACCCAGGCCTGCGGCCGGGATGGGACACCGGCATAAATTGCCATGCCGACTGGAGCGACGGAATAGAAAATATGTCCCAAATGGACAAAACTAACCGCATTATCCCAGGGGCTGCACCTCTCTGCCTTTTCATCTAAATCAAATAAAATACCGCACCCCAAACTAAACGGCAAACACTCTTTGACACCCCCACCTTGAGGCTCTCGCCCACCACACAGATTCTTCCCTCCACCCCACCCACGCCCACACCCACATCCAAGCACCTCCAAATTAGAGACTCCGTACCTGGCTTCCCCAAGAAGAAAAGTCCAGAGTTATCAAAAATATCATTACCAGCTTTTTATTAAGTCAGCATCTACTTCCTCATCTCATCCTCTTGTTCATCAACCACCCCCACTACCGCATTTTTACCCTCTATTCTTACTATCTTTATCACTGCTTGATACACCCTCTATCCTGTCGACACCCCATTAATTCTCCTCTTCTGACGTTTCAAAATCGACAAGCACAGGGCTAGACCCAATTGGTAACACACACCGTTCCCTTCACTGTAATCCAACCAAGAGGTCCAGGAGAGTAGGTATTTGTAAAATATCTAATACATCTGCCGGAGACTGGGAGAACTAGTCAAACACAGTAACAGCGCTCATCCACTACCTAACACTCTGTCAAACAAACATAAGAATCTCTGTCTAAACGAATAATGAACTAACTTTGAAAGCAAAAATGCAAGACTCGAAGTCATCTGTTCAAAACAAGCACAAAACCAAAAAGCACCAAAAAAAACAAAGTTAAGTACACTCAGCTACAACACCCAAGAAGCTGAACCTCCCCGCCCCCTAACACCCAAGCAAAACAAACATCCACTGACAAATAACTACCCCCAACAAAGATAGAAGCCACAGCAAAGCCACAGGCGTCGGCCCGTAGACCGAGACTGGCCAGCACACTCCCACAGCAGAACCACACCCTAACGCGACTCGATCTCAGACCGCACAAACTAGCAACGCATCCGTGCTGTTAATCACCCAACTCTTATCATTAAACATTCAGCAGCCCAGCTCCCCCCGCTCAGTCGTCCTCGGCACAACCACACGGCGCTCGCTAATATAACTCCCTTCTCGAATACTCCATTGGCATCTGCAAACACCGACAACTCTGTCAAAAGGTCATGGAAGAAAACTGCCTCCTAATCAACACCGCATAACCCTCCACCAAAAGCAGACTTACCCCCCGAATAGAGAACCCTCCCACAAGGAACCTGCTCAAGTAAGACCATTCAACAAACGACTTGAAAAGCACCAGTTATCATCTCAAGTCGCAAATATTAGCCTCCTGTTCAAAAAAAGCAGTTGACCAAATAGACAAGACAGGATCACGACAAGAAAGATCTATAATTACACGATGATCCATACCCTGTTATCCGTCGATCATCGAAAGCTTGAAGAAAGTCGTCGCCCTTCTAATCCAACCTGTGCACGCCCACCTCGGGCAGACCCACCGTCTCTTTGGCGGTAAGACAGCTGGGATCGCAAGCCCTCGACCTCGCATCAGCAATCGCCCCTTCACGAACCCGCCATCACATCCACGACACATCCCAGCCACCTGCCTTTCTGTCCGACCAACTCGCACAACCTGCGTCATGGACCCCCCAAACAGCGCGACGGACAACAATGCAAACTTTAACTTCGCTGTGATTTCTTTACACCCCAGCTAAAGCACCACCCACAGAATGTCTAATAATCCCCCCCCCACCCCCAGCCAACTACGCTTAAAATAGTTGCGCTAGCAACGCAACCGGTGTTGCTTCGCACATCTCGATGTTAAATGCACCCTGTGTGCGTGTGTGTGAACCAGATAAGGAATAACCTTCTGACTGTAAATGCCCCACATCATCCATTTAGCAACACGCGGGCAAAGACTTTCCAAGCCCAACCATCATGATCAACCCACCAACATTCCAGAATACGTACACCAACCAAATCAGTCAACAACATCGACCCGTCATTTCAACATTCGTTAGATCCAGGAATAACGTCTGTACCAGCAGAAATTACAATCTTATTTTCAGCATCAAAGCTTTTCATCACAGAATCAACCCTTACCGTCCTCTTAAATACCGCACATGCCCATCCCCATCACTACCGCCTCATCCATAATACCCTCTCCATCCTGCCTGCATCCACACACCCTACTATCAGGCATGCGTAGACTATGTTACATGTAAAATATTCTTCATCGACAGTAATGTATCCATTGTTCACACTCAGACAAATTACTAGTGTCTGCCTCTATACCCTCCCCCCTTAGCGAACGCTTCTCCTACTCGCCTAGCCAATCTCTGCTACATATTTTCTAAGCACATCAGCAACTCATCAGTCTAGTAAGTAATCAGATAACCAGCTATAATCCTTTACCAACAGTAGCCTGTTGAAGAGTTTTTTCCTTCACTACTCACAACCTAATCACATAAGACAACAGCCCAACAACAAACTTCTGCTTTTCCATTAATCTGTAATCATTCCGGTTTTGTTCAAAAAGCTAAGGGAACCTGAGTCCCAGCGCTATACACCACCCACCCAGTCGAATCCATCTTTTATTGCGACATCCCAAGACTCAAAATTTTCACATAGACACGCCTCACCGTACACAGATGGACTCTGATGCGAATTAGGAGGCGCAAGAGTACCGACTCCACCCCGCAATCCAACTGTAGGTGTTTAGTGTTGCCCTAAGACACTACAATCTCTCAGTCGTCTCCGGTGTGCGTTGAACGAGAATAGATGTTTTCCACTCTACTCCCGCAGCCCTCAGAGCGCTCCTTCGTCCCGTTCATGTCTGCTACCGTTTTTCAACTGCGTCTCTTGTACCTCTTCTTCCCTTCCCTTCTTCGATCTGCCAGAGATAGTCAGCAGGTTCTGTCACGAAGTCCGAGATAGATGACAGTTCAACCCCAGGTCCACCCACCCATACCCGCGTCCCCTGCCACTTTCTAGTGATGCCTCGTCCACTCCTTGTTTGCGTAACCAAGTTCTGACGGCTGGTGCTGAGCCGGAGGAAAGCCCAGTCCCTGCAGTTTCCCAGGATCTCACCCCTTTACCTCCTAATGCCCCCCAGCTCATCCCACACGCTAGTGATCCTCAAAAACAGTCGCGCACATCCTCCCTCTATTAGTTACAACGCCCAAGTAGCGTGCTGTGGGCTCAATATAAAGGAACCGCCTTTAGATATATAACCACTGCTGCCTTATTGTGAGGCACTAGCCCCCAGTTAAACCGATTGTTCTCAACCCAGTTTCTTCTCGTGCTTTGTCGTAGTCTAATCACCCCTAACCTCGCCGAGAAAACTTAGCAAGACGGTGGGTGTTGTTTTTCCCTGTATCTGGTGTTCCATGTTCAGCACAATTTTCTTGCCAACTCTTCTGCTGTACTGTACACTGAAACTGTCTACGTCACCACGCTGCTCACAACACCTCCAGCTTTTCTGAAATTGTTGTCCTTAGCAGGAGGCGTAACTTTATTCCGACAGCCCAAGCACAAGATCACATATATAACTCATCTCGCCAGTTTGTAATAACCAAAGAACATTGGGCTTGCCCTCTGTCTTACAGACACCAGCTGTCGAGTTGTCTAAAGGCATCTGTCACAAGAAGCACCCATACCGCCAGAGACTCGGTACTACTAGCTATTAGTTTTCGAGTACTAACTGCCTCGAATGACTACCTCTGACTTCCTTTGACTTGCTTAAACTCCAAAACATCCCTTATCATGGCAAAATCTCAATTCGTTTAATACTTCTGTGGCGTGTGTAACCGAGAGAAGACCGCCATGTAAGACGAAAGTGTAATGTAGGTGCCAACACACTTTCTGTACACGAACCTGCACAGTTATCATACTGTTAGACTACTTACACTGTATTAGAGCGAAAGACCTATTTGACTCACCTAATCTCAGAGCGATCCGGTACAAAGCCAATAAAAAACTGATCAATGAACTTGTCACTTAATTGTACTTTCCAGCTTAATATCAGAACGGCACGACAAAATAACTCACCGTCGGGTCTGCCCCCCCCGCTGCTGCTCTCTGCATTACTGCAAACAACGGAAAGATTTCTGTCTAACCAAAAAATGTAAATGAACCCTACAGGTACTCGTACATTCTGCACTTTACCCCACAAAACATCTTCTGGACACTTTGTAAGGCACCGCTCGCCTAAGTCACCCCAACTTAAACAGACGCCCCGACTACTCCCGGATACAAACTAGCAACTATACCGTATTCTGCTAAGATCTTTTATCCACACTATTTTCTAGTCCCCCCATAATCATAACCCCCTGCACCCCCCTTATAGAACAACAGGCCCCAGCACTAACATAGACCACACCCCAAAACTACAGTACTACACCCTTAATCTTATTTTTCTAACCCCTCCCAACATCGCTCGACCTCGTGTCTCCCCACCATCCACCGATGGTTGGATCTGACTTAACTCGCTGCACGAGCTTTGAATCTCTTCTGCTCCAATATCACACCTGCTGTGCATCGAGCATCCCCAAGTACACAACTAAACCAAATTCCACACCTAATATTGATTAGAATTTCAATCCCATATCGAAGTCATGCTTTCCATGAGACCTAACCATATCACAAAACAAGACCAGCAAATTAAACA
Organism: Pomacea canaliculata; assembly: GCF_003073045.1. Lineage (NCBI taxonomy): Eukaryota > Metazoa > Mollusca > Gastropoda > Architaenioglossa > Ampullariidae > Pomacea > Pomacea canaliculata. The sequence continues at coordinate 17,866,421 of NC_037603.1, forward strand.
TGATGGTTCAATCGAAGCCACCCAGTTGAAAACGATTAGTACCCACCACGGGCGCCAACATCCAAGAAAGTCGCCCAGCTCAACTCTGTCTCCCTACTTTATTAAGACAGACCTAATGCTTCCAGCTTAGAGCAACCTTCCACCTCCATGTCGAATTCAACCAGACCTCAATCGACTCGCACTGTACACAGCCCAACGCTTTTTGAAAGGTGCGAAGGTTGTAAAAGAAGAGGTATTTTCACGACTGAAGATGCGCAATGAAATCACCGTTTGCAATATCTACATCTGTATAAGCCAATCCGCTGAAACGTCAATATAACTATTTTCATTTTCCAGGTGCCAAACTATTAACAATAATCTGCACAGTCTTTAATTGACATACCAACAAAGTCGTTCCTTCCATTTCCCCTCCAAAGTCACAATGAGACTACGAAATCCCCCGCTTACCTGAACACACATCACACAAATACTGAATTGTTGGAAAACATCCACTTCAGTTGACACATCTCTCTCGATACTTCTCTTTACTAGTATTATACATTTTTACTTCTAGTACGTGTCTTTTTTGGTACTGTCTCAGTTAACCTTGCTCGTCACTACTCCATACACCTCCGTTATCCCCATTCGTTAACAACCTGCCAACTAGAAAGGGAGAGAACAGTTTTTCCCGTCAAACCATCCGCCCTTCATTTAACACTTCCTTGAAGAAAGCTCCTTAATATATGTACTTTCATTACCTGTACGAGGAATCTTTAAAACCTTGAAATATTCTGCTCTGCTGATTGACTTGTGGCGGTTTCCCCCGCGAAGGGTCCACCTGACGACGTATATTTCGAAGGATGGACCCCACAAGTTCTTGGTGCCCCGTCTCGTCACCTCTGACTCTTGCTGGCTACGACTGACACCCTTTAGCCTCCGTTCCTGTCGTGCCACCACCGCTCTTCGACTCGTGATGTCCCCTCCAGTTTGACGTGCATCATTGAATCCCACCTGCAATCCCATTGACACTCACCCACAGGGGGCTTGAAAAACGAAAGATATCCACACAGTTAAGAAAAGCAATTATATTTTCATCCCCTATCCAAAATACAGATTCAGAGACAACTAACTCCTATTGATATTACTTGAGCGCCGCAAGAACAAAAAAGACTAATTATACTACCCCCCGACGAGGGCAGTGTTATTACACAGAGTGAACGACAGAACATATTCCCTGCGCTTCACCCCTACCTGACCCCTGCACCCCAGTTGACCGCCCCCGACAGGTCAACCATCCAAAGACACACTATCATCATCTGTCAGAGACGATTTGCACAGACCAGGAAGTGTTGACCTTATGCCCACGTTTGTCTTCTTCATCTCGTACTATTGGAGATGTGAGGGATATGTCTTAAGAATCGCGATTAATGGTTAAGAAAAATAGGGTAGATAGATTTATACGCATTAGTGATATGTATACTTACTATTATTCATGTGTATAACAACTTTTGTTTCAAATGAGTAAACTACATAATTGTAAGGAGACCACCTGTTGTATGCTGGCGATTCAATGTGTTCCACCCCTACCACTAGGAGGATAACAAAGGACTAACCATCCTTCTCCTATCTAAGAAATACTATCATGAATCCACCCAAAGGACTTAAAATCTCTAGACCACGATGAACCCGTTTTCAAAGTTTGCAGCCCTTAATTCTTTACATGCAAGATCAATTCTTTAGCTTTTATGATGGCATACCACGCCTACTTTCCTCAAAAGCGAGGAGTCTCCAAGATCCGAGTGAGGCAGAGTTCGTCAGACTGTTGCTCAAGACCACCAGACTTCTAGTGGCAGTTTCAAGATTAGCTGCCAAGTCCTTCATCTTGATCGCACCAGCAACAACCACACGTCACCTTAATAGCTCAATACCTCTAGATACAAGGAAACAAGTAAAGTACTAACAGGGAAATTCAAGAATAATATGAGGCCCTTTCAGGACGAGATGAGAGACAGAAACAAGTGCCCCAAGGGTCAATAACTCAACGAGCATTCGCGCAACCGACAGCCTGTACAGATTTCTAGGCGGAACAAGGGAAAGAAACATAAAGGGATGGCTCAAGAGACCTCAGCAAAGACTGAATCCAGCAAAGGATTCCAAACAGAAAGCTCAACCAACCACCGTGTCAAGACCAACCACGAGAAGCAGGGTCTCCCAAACTGAATATTGGATTAAGCCAAGCAAGCCTAACCATGTGAAACGCCGTCTGGCAGGAAAGACAAGGGGCGCTTCACCCATGAACTGACAGACCGGAAAAAGAACACGACGGGGAACATGAAGCGACTATGCGAAATAACACGAACTCACTGTCAGGCAGTGAACATTCAAAACAAGCCAGCGAAAGACATATAATGGCAACTAACCTTAAGAACGATGAGGACCAATAGACAGGTTGGTGGAACACTTCGACCAGACACTCCTTCTGGAATCGAACTCGTCCATCATCTTTCCTGACAAAGCCATCAGTAAACTGAATAAACTCGCAAGCATCATACACCAGCCCTCCCACTAAGACATAACTCATCAAGCGTCTATCAAAAGTATGAAAAGTGGCAAATCAACAGGCCCCGGATGGCATATTCCCCAAAAACTAAAGGCAGACCACGAAAACCCCAGGAACACCTTTACAGCCCTCTACACACCTACCAACATACCCCGCCAACTGCTAGCCACCTGTCACGTTACCCCAAAAAAAGAAACCTCTCTTAGTCATACAGCTGGCGGTGATACATCCCCCTGGCTCGTCCATCCCACCTAACACAAGTCCTAACAAGGTCTAATTACTAGACCGAGACTTATGAAGAAGGCACGCTAGAACAAGACACTACGACGCTGAGACCCAAAACAAGCACCGCGTGTTTAGCCAGGATATGTCATTTGCACTAACCTCACTCCACACCCCACCGCTGCGTATCAATCAAAAATTCAGCAACTCTATCGAGTGGCAATCCTCCCTTTACATATATTTTTGCTGGAACTGCTGAGAATGCCTTTCGACAGCGTAGACATTGACATAATCTAGAGGCTGTCATGATTCCCCCTGACCTATGGCATTCCACCTATCCCGCTCATAAATATTATTCAGGGATTGTACAACAACTCCGCTCCTGCCAAGTTCATTCACAAGTGGCAAAGCTCGCTAAACCTTTCGTAAGAGAATATCTAGGAAACGATTGTGCTTCGTGGTATCTCTCAAGGAGCATTGTCAACAAGGACGGTGAAGCGGACGATGACATCCAAAAGCTCGCATTAAGAAGACAGGATGATTTTAACACTTTACCGCCCATCTGGAACTCCGAGCATTATTCATTCTGCAGTACCAGATCCGCGCATTCTTTAACAATGCGAAAGCTGCCTACTTGTGGTTCTGAAATTATTGCTGAGAATGACAACCACGCATCAACAACAAGCTCCAGACCTTTACCAACCGATGCCCTACGCCATAATATGAATAGATGGCTGAGAGGATCTCTAACAGCAGCCTGTGGGAAAAGAACCAATACAATGCCACTACCCAGCCAAGACATCACAACAGTACAAATGGGCTGGATAGGACACACCGCTGCGCAAACCAGTGCACACATTGCCTACTGGGTCCAGCACTTGACTGAACCCTCATGGAAGAGGAGAGATTGGGGAGACCAAAGCAGACCTTGGAAAAGAGCAGTAGAGAGGGAGGCAAGGATGTGGGAACCACATGCACAAAACTGAAGTGCCGGCTCCTATACCGGGCTACGCCCGGAGAGGTGTGTTATTTGCCTTCTGCACCTGAAGGAGTAACAAGGAATAAACTACCCCTAAGCCTCACTGTTTGTAGAGAACTGTTAGCTGACAGATACTTAAGAATAGTTTTTAAGGTTTAGCGTGCTTTAACGCAGTATACATTGAGAGTGGATGGTAAAAACAGAAAAATCAAGAACTTCTTGCCTCCTTAGTTACGAGGCACTGGGCATACTCCACGGACAGTGCTTTGTGTTACTTTACTCCAGGAAATCTTTCTCTTAGTTATAACTACGGTCACAGGGGTAAAGAAACACCCGCTTTCTAACTACGGGAACAAGACGACTGCTCTTAACTTACAGCGGACAACTTACCCTTACTTTATTATTGCAATCCCTGCTTCAATTCCCCTATTTCTCTCTGTTTGATATGGCTGTGTTTAGCGAGAGGTTTGGCAGTATACATGTAGTTTACAGCCTCAAGCATTTATCGATACTTACTTGTATTCCAGTCCAGTACGTCCTAACACTCTCCAGCCAGGGTCCTTTTCTGATGAAATTTTGCTTGTAAAATGCACGCACTTTACAACTAACCTGTCAAGGAACCCGATCACGAAAACACAGTTATTAATCTCTCTTTCTTTGTCATTCTCACTTGCTCTAATAATGTGTGGGAGAAAACAGGATTTGCGTTATTGTGGAAAGGGAGGGTACAATATAACACGAGGATGTGAGCGGGGACCCAACTTTGCAAAAATTAACCGGGTTCTGATGTGTTGACAGTGCGTGTAAAGTCGACTATCTTACAATCAACCTCTCAAGCAATTGAAAAATTTAGAATGAAGTACCATGTGACGAGCTTTTCAACGGCTGTCTCTCTCTTTCTCTCGTTCGTTGTCTCTCTTTCTCAAATTCACTTCTCTCTTGTTTTCTCTATGATTATCTTTCTCTTTATTTCTTTCCTCTTGCCACACACTGTGCTGCCATTATAAACCCTAATATGCTTTCACAAATCTTCCATTAAGTCGACACTCCATGTATTTTGTTGGTCTTATTTCAGCACATCTCGGACTGCACAGTATATGCTAGCTTTCCCCTACATTGTATCATTTATACCAGTATGCCAACAGTAATTCAATAGCAAAACAATAACAATAACAATAAGTGATATAATTATATTTCATATTCTATTTGGCAACATAGCCAAAATATATAACAGTACGTCCTTCTGTTACGGCTTTAATCACTGTGTTGTCTGCAGTTAACATGTAATTATAAGCTCACGTTCTTGTTGAGGAGACCCGCAAGTTTAGCCCCGTCCAGTCTTGCAGCTTGCAACGGATAACTGACGTTTTCTGGCAGCACTTTAGGGTCCTCCAGGCCATTAAACAGCCAGACGAACTCAAAGGCTTGATCCGTGTCGTTGCCGCTAAAGGTCAGGTCACAGGTGAAGTAGAAGGTGTTTCGCTCTATCACAGGTCCTCGTAATCTCGGAGGGTCAGTCAGCTGTGGGTAGGCGTCTGTAGATAGAATAAAGAGCAGAACAAATGATGGACTCTCAGGTGAGGAAACACGTTTGTGAATATAGCAGACAGTTCACGGGGACGTAGCACGTGATAATTACATTCAGCGAAACTCAAAATTTCTTTGTCTTTACAACACCAAGCGAGTCGTTCCTTGTCTATGGCTGTCAGAAGGGCAATCGCATACTTGTAGTCCGTCTTAAACTAAATCTTACTGAGATTTGTTTCATTAGACAGGCACTCTTACGTCCATATATTACAGTGATGCATTCGCATACAAGAAAACATTTCCACCCACCTCTACAGCCGGGTGGAAAACCTGTGGGAGACCACTTTCCAGCTGGACATGGTGCGTCCTTTCCTGCAAAGTTCAACAAGCGGAGATCTTAAGAGCTGACACTCGCTTGCCTCACAAATACACCTTAACTATCATACCATTATGGACGTGCTTTGCCCTGAACCAGGTAAGGTGTTACTGATGGTTCCATTGATGATAACTAGCTGTCAATATTTACGGAAATGACGTCAAGAGCATGTTAACCTAATTTTCTTCACTGACAATACGCATAAGGTAGCATGACTTTGTTGAAGAGGTACATCAAAAGTGAACGATAACATTACATAAAGAGGAGTTAGAGGAAGAAATCAACCCCGGAGGGTAAACGGCATAATCTCTCATTTGCTATCATACGCATTCACGGATTCACTCACGCAAGCACGCACACATCCACACACACAACCACTGGCTTTCTCTCTCCCCCTCTCTACAAATCAGTAATCCTAATAAAACTGAAATAATTGTCTTTAAAAAAAGGTTGTTTCTTAGGGCTAAGTGAAAAATGGTCTATTTGAGAGAAACCACTGGAGGTAGTTAATAACTAAGTGTATTTGGGTTTTAACTTCACTACAGCAATCAGGGAGCGAAACAGCAATTAAATGGAAGAAAGCTACAGCAGATATAGTAAAAATATTTGTTCAACTTGTTCTTTTATATGCAGCTGAAATATGGGGGCTTTTACAGGATGACAGCCCAGTTGAAAAAGTATATCTCTTCGCTTGTAAACAGTTTCTAGATACCCCATTTCGCACACTGAGATTGTGCATGCAGAACTCGGGCTCTACCCACTTTTGGTTAACTGCTGCATAAAAACCATTAAATTCTGGTTCCGCCTGACGCTGATGAACATGGACCGTCTACTCAAACAAGCATACTTGCTCTTGTACAGCCTAGATGCTCAAGGGAAAAAGAACTACAAAAGTACGAGTAATGTTGGGAGCTATGGGCCTCAACCATGTCTGGTTAAACCAGGGCATGGTCAATCGTCAAATAATTTTGCTAGCCATGACATAAAAAATAATTGATGCTGGTCAACACAAATGGATTGCTTGCATAAGGCCAATTACAGGAAAAATAAGATGGTTGTTGTCCCGGATTAGATAAAGCGATGAAGCATCAGTCCCATGCGTGTATGTCGTCGTCAATGGCTCGTTTCGGGTCCTTAATCTACGGTGCCAACCTCTCCAAGAAACTGAATCGTCGTAGCCGAAGATATTTCAAAACGAAGAAACTTTATTTACAGTTTGTAATATCCATGTATTATACACACTGGCAAATCAGTGACACTCCGGACACAGAATCAGCGACACATGTTGGGACAAACCAAGCAGCGACACCTGCTACTGCAACAGCGACACGCACTTCACAACTCTGACCACAGCGACACTCGCTGATTGAAGGCTACCCACGTCTGAGACAACAATTATGTTATCGGCAACACGCCCACAATAGCTTCCGCGATACGACTACTCATAACACTCACACTCACACTCACTCTGGCCTTACAGACACTGTACAAAAGCTATCTAGAAACATCCAACCTCTTCTAGTCACGCATGAGCTCTCTCACACCGCACATTCCAGGTACTAAGGCTTACGTCTGTCACACATTTGCTAGAGGGGTGTAGGCGGTTCTAGTCAAAGCCGCGCGGCGGTCACCGGCAGGTCAGGCGGGGTCACATCAAAGCGTTGACCGGCGACACCATTCGATTTGTAACAAGGCACAGTGACCATTTCTATTACACTCTATTATACAGACCGTATCAATAAAAATGTCCTCCCACCAAGTTAGTCCGTGACATCAATATTCGTAAGAACCGCTTTATTTATAACAAGAACACTCATAATATACACGAGTGTCCATTTTGTGTATGATGCTCTCCATCTCCTTGATGCATGCAGAATCCTTAAATGAGCTTTGAAGTCCAAATGAAGTATACATTAACGGTCGATAAATGTATAGGTAAAAGGGAATAATCTAAACAGCGATTTAAAAAAAAGTTATTTTCGAATTACCTGCACAGTACGACATCGGGCAGGCTGGTGTTGGATGTAGATAGTAAACGTAAAAACCGTTACAGTTCTTGACCCCGATGTTGATAGCCTGTCCACAGCATGGGACACTAGAGGTGCCACCAGTCTGGAGGTTCGCGCATGCTCGCCTCGTTAGGATCCCGTCACTTACAGAGGGGTGAGTACCATTCATCCAGATTGGAACAGTCGTCCCGCACTGCACACGCACGCATTGTAGGAGAGCATGAAATGAGTCTGTTTCAGGCCTTAGGTCAAGTTTCTTTTTCAAGCTTATTCGAACAAATAATTGTGGAAAGTCGTTAAAGACACTGCAATACAATATTTTCTTGTCTTTGAGGACATAATTTCATTTTTCATTTTGTAACGAACAGTATCGTGTCAGTGAGTTCAAGTAAAGTCATTTTTATGGAATAATAATATTTTGTCTTGCTCTCTTATTAACAGATGGATAGATTAAAATTTTCAATTTCATACCTTTAAAGTATCGACGCATGTCTCAGGCATTTTACTCTCAGCATCTACCACAAACCGGTACCAGCCCGCCACTAGGTCAATGTCGCACAGTGGAGGCTCTGGGTAGGTCGTCACATAGGACACACTGCGGTGAACGTCCGTCAGGTTCTGGTAGTTTCCATAGAGACAAGGGTCAGGCGTTGTCTGCGCAGCGACATCTAAGTATGTACAAATAGGCAACTTATAACATCATTTTCCTTATCCTCACTATTGTCGGCGTCATCATCATTATTCTGTTGTATTGCTAGCAGTTAAATTACTTCCATTGTAATTGTTTGAGAGTGAGATTAGTTTTGTGTACTTATTTCAGATTGCCTTGGCTTTTGAACATGTATTAAAACAAGTACAGTATAACTGTAACGTTTTACGAAAGAGTGTGTTGAATGTGTTTGCGAGCGCGTGTAAACATCTGCATGTAAACCATGCTCGCCGCACTCTTTCACCTTTTTCAACAAAAAGGTCCGGCCAACGATTAACACATTTAATGTTTATGAAATTAATTAGCGATGAGATGTGGATGAAACAAAATAAAATAACGCTACTCCCCCAGCGTCAACCTCCCTCCTACGGTTAACAGACGGGCTGGCGGGACGACTGACTGAACCAGCAGGTTAATCCAATGAAGTACTTCACGCAGTTCGTGAAGCTAAGGAGATTAAAGCCGTATCGGCGAAGATGTTATATTCCGATTGAATTAATTACTACACCACACTCGGAATACACACGATAATACTCCATTGGGAAAAACGTTGGATATCCGTTGCAGGCAGTTAACCTCACACTGTTCACTCCCCAGGGAGCTCTGTACTCTGCAACTGCTTGGTCTCATCTGTCCCGAGAAACGTTAGAACCACCCAGTTAACTCATCCTTTTCTCCCTCCTGACCAATCAGGCACCCTTAGCGACCAGGTAACTAGGACGACCTCCTAACAGACTTTCTTGGAGACTGTGCCAACCAATCATAAGTACTACATGGCTCTCCATTGCCTACCGTCGCCCTAGTTACGCTGTCCTAAGTTCATTTACGTCATTCACTATATGACGCAAAAGAATCGTCACGCAGAGCCACGTCAGCGCTCGCGCGACTGTTCTTCCCTGACCACAAGGAGAATTAAAAATAAAAATGAATCTAATTAGATTCGCCTGAATCGCGAATCATTACAATAACCTCCATGTACAGACTTTCTAAAATCCATAAAACCAGGCCTGGTGTACAGGATTTTCCAACGCTATCCTGACGATAGTCCAGTCGGGGCTTCCTGAAAACCAGGCCAGTAACTGAGAGAGAAACCGAGTGTAGTCCATTTTCCACAAACCATGATCTGAACTCAGGGCCATTGAGAGCCAGCACCGGCCCTGAGGCAGACGACTTGCAAGACAAGTAGGTGGTAAAGCTCAAAGATTGAAGGGTAACAAGAGGCTAAAAACTTACATCACGAGCTTTCTCGTGTACATTCCGGTGAGTTTGAACAGATTCACTGAAGTAATCAATTAGTGTATAAGATCCCTAAATGTAAAAAAAATTTCGCTGATTGAAAAATTGTTCGTTTCAGGCTTTGAACATCAGCAGTTTCAGATGACGGACATTGCTGCAATCAAAAAATCTCTAATACTAGGCCACTCCTGGTGTGTTTACCTGAAAGAATTATTTATCAATAAATTATGAAAGTTAATTGATTTCAAAAAAGCATAATATTATAACCTATTAATTATTTTAAGTTATTGGGAACAAGGCGATTACAGTTAAAACAGCTGATTTAATTTATGTTGTATAAAATGAGAGATCAAAAGATTTAGCACTACAAAAAGTAATTCTTTGAAGAAGGAAGATGAATGGGAAGGGCTGATGGACGGGACCTACTTACAAGTCAGACGCAGCAGACGGCTAGAGTGGAGGGTATGAAAAGGTTAGCAGTGAATGTGTCTTTTCTTTTCAGTTTGTAAGCCGACAGGCGGGAAAGATTTTCATGGAAAAACTATCTTCATGCCCAACCCAGGGACGCGTTCTGCCGTCCATAGAGACGAGAGTTGTTTGTAGTGTGCGGTGAAGAAAGCTGCCCCATGCAAGACATGTGCTTGCTGACAATTAAACCACAGGTTTATTTAACGAAAGAGGAATCAAAAGAAAAAAAAAATGCACACATGCACAAGCAAAAGCAATAGGACACAAAACCTGACACCACCTAGTCACCCAGACTTCTCAATCACCACAACCAAGTGGACCAGGAACACGTTTAGCATTAGGGTGGGGCAAAGTCCATGCCGACAGTCAACGACATTCTCACTCGAACTTTTCAGACGAAAACAGGCGTAAATCACAATTTTACTTGCCTTGCTCTGACTAGTATTCAAGCTCTGCAGAACTAAAATGATTTTAAAAGGGCTTTCGCAAAATTCGTCGCTGTAAAGAAACATTAAAACATTTCACGGTTTTACTAAAATGTAAATAAATAAAGGCGTTTGTAAAAATTAACTGCTGTAGAGATTCGAAGCCACATATACCATCTTCGAACTCCACCTGTTGGTACGCGGAACCAGGACGAATATCGCGCTCGGAATCCGCAAAAAAGTACGGGACAGGCCCGAAGCTAATTCATTTGCAGAAAACAAAAATTGGCAGGTGACACGGGACACTTTGTACTGAATTTAACTTTACTTTTATTCTGACAGAATCACTATGGACAGTTGACTGTGTATTATGCATTCAGTTTATCTGATTTTTTTAATAGCAGATGCAACAAGATTCAAATGCCCATAATATTTATTAAATAATAATGGAAATATTATTAATATTATTCTTTGCTCGGCTTTTATAACATGAAGACTTGATGTCAACATGGACTATATATGTTCATCTTGGAAAATATTTATAATGTTCCATTTGCTCCTAAGTATATCAGGAACAAAATATCCTGAGAAATAATAAAAAACTGTATATATAACAACAACATGCAAAACATTAAACACGTAGACTTCGTTATTTCACACACACTTACCAAACCTTTCTCCAGGCAAATCAAATCATATGTAACATTTGCTAAAGATAAAAAAGGTTTACGTATTGAAATATGTTTAAAGTGTTCAGTTCGATAGGTTTTTTTGCCATAGAAATATTACTACTCTCGTGTTTGAGACACAAAAATAAAGCGTACTTCACAACTAGGAAGTAGATGATGTTCTGGCGGATTGTCATAAAAAGAGGGAGAGGGGGTTTAAACGAGTTTAGCGCTTATTCAAGTGGATAGCAGCAAATAGTTTGAAAAGCTGACGGCACTTAAAGTTATCGGAGCTCTCAGGGCTGAATAAGTCTCTACCCCCCCACCCCCCAACAAAAATGTGGCATAATGTGTATAGAAACATGTATGACATAAGCACGAACAGAGAGAAAGAGAAAGATATGATACGAAAAACAAAAATGAAAATTTGAAGAATTCCCCTAATTATACTATTGCTAACTGACTGCTAAAAAGTACAAATTGTTTTATTATAAATGCACGTATACATATATTTAAAACCAACAATCATCACACGGTAAATATAAATACATTTATTTCAAATATTCTTTTTATTGCTTAGGCCATCGGCCCCTAACAGAAGGGTGACATCACAATGACTTTGCATATTTTAGTGCATTGCATAAAGATATGTTGCAACATGTGTAATATATATAGAGCAGACGAATTTAGAACTTGGATGTATTATATAGCTATCAGAGAAAATCTATATGGGTACTAAAATACTACATACTTAAAAGTAAAATAAAGAGAGAGAACAAATGGATAAATTATTGCTTAGGGCTTAGGCCATACATTTATATCAAGAGTTAGTTCGCTCTTCTTCAAAACTAAGAATAATACAAAGCAACAAAAAAATTACTTTTATTGCTAACATTGACATCCTAAAGACATTTCTGTGGTCTAACCTTTCTAGCATTTAGCCACTGCACCGGAACACTACAATTTTTATTCCACCTTCATACTGTTATACAATAAAACTTCCTTATGAAGAAGACCTTCCCTACTACGACCACATTTTAGTAAACATATTTCGCTACATAAACCTTAATTTAAACCTGAAAACATGAATACAATGTACAATTGTACAATGGCCCATAAACATGATTTTCTATTTTCACAAAAAAAAGTTTAGTTTAGATCAGCGGTTCTCAACCTGTGGGGCGCTACCCCCTGGGGGGTCGCGACGTGCATACAAGTGGGTCACGAAGGTGGTCCTTTTTTAAAAGTTTCTTATACAGGTATTAGTGAAATTAGCTTAGATTATGTAACCGAGTGGTGAGGGCGATGAAACTCCAAATCTCTTCTCCCTATTCAAGTACACTGTCTCGGCAATGCAGTGACTTCTCACTTCCAAAACTCAAAACACAATCCCCCTCTCAACAATTATGCCTGCAATCTCCCTCCTCTCACCTTTTGCCCTCTCTCTCCCCCAATCTCTCATCGCTGACTCCCCTCTCCCTCTCCAGTCACACCTCTCTTTTTTTAAAAAAAAAACATCTAAAAGGCAAGCCTTCAGGAAACGTCCATCATTCACACCCTTTCGCCCTCGCACGTGCTCAGTCCTAGTACTCTAGGTCCCTGACAGAAAGCCATGACCAGACAGTGCGGGGTGGGGGCTTAAGAACGACCGATGGCTGCTGCTAATGGCATATTTATCGGACATATTTGAGAAGCTGAACGTTGTGAATACTTCTATGCAAGGGAAAGACAGCACCATGTTACAAACAACTGACAAGATGAATGCTTGCGTCCGAAAAATTTCGTTGTGGACGCAAAAGATACGCCAGGAAAATATTTTTGATATGTTTCCGTGCTTGTGTAAGTGCAAGGCTGACAACTTGAATCTTGATCAGGTGAAGAATGTAATTATTGCCCATCTAAACGGACTGCAAGAAAGGTTTCAGCATTACTTCGCTGAAACTGATGTGACTAAATACGATTGGATTCTAATCCATTTCTGGCTGATCCTAGCACAAGCGGGTTGTCCACGGAAGAAGAAGAGAAGCTCATCGACCTTTCGAGTGACCAATCTCTGAAAATGGTCTTCCAAACAACACCAGTGCCAACATTCTGGATTAGCGGCAACGGTGCTTTCTGAGAAAGCAATAAAAGTTCTGCCATTTTTCAACTTCGTATATGTGAGCAAGGATTTTCAGCATTGCAGCACTGAAGTCGAAATACAGAAATCGTGTGGCACGCAGAGGCTGAGCTGCGAATAGCAGTAGGTACGAACATCGCACACAGGTTCGCTTCTCTATGCAACAGCAAGCAGGCTCAACCTTCTCATTAATCAAAGTGAGTGTCCAATAAAATAATATTATTAGCACCGCAGAATTTGCTTTAGTAAAATTTCATTAACAGTTATACTTCTTGCAGATACGAACTTTGTTTTTCCGTTGTTGAATTGTACTGATTTCCTCGACGCGGCGTTCGAGGTTAGCTAAGGCTCCCCCCCCGGACGTACCGGTGTTCGTCAGGGGGGGGGGGGGGCGTCACAAGTAAAAGGTTGAGAACCGCTGGTTTAGATGTTCTATTTTCAGACGTTTGGCTAATATCAAACCGAGACAATTCGAGTTTTGGTGTTGGGACAATGTAGTCTTACGTGGATCGGTATTCTCCTGACGAGGTCGATTTGACTTAGATGTGAGCTTGATATAGCCGGGGCGACATGGCTTTTGGATGAAATTACCGGTCCCCGTTTATTGTTTTCTCCTTACCAGCGTACATCAGTCATTTATGTTTCATTCAGAACATTTTGCTGAAATCTGGTGGTTATAAAAATAAAATTTTGATAGACTGTTTGCGCTGTATTGCGAAGTTTTACATAAGACTTGTTTACAAAAATTTCACAAAGTTTAGCGAATGTTTGAGCTATTGCGGCATTTTGCCGAAATCGCTCTCATATATATATAGATATAATGCGTCTTTGTATCTTTGTATCTAGAGTATCTTTGTCTCCCACGTTTCTGGTATATCGGTCGATTGCTCTTACCAGTGATAAATTTCCAACCATCCTTAAGCCTTATAGCAGAATCCGTTATTATAACACGAATAATAAGAAGATATCAAAGTTTTTCAGGTTAATACAGCCACATAATAAAAGAACATTACATATTTTCCAGTTAAGTGCAACAAAAACTCAAAGCTAACAGTAGTTTTTAAAGTTACACAGTTTCCAGTCAGTGCTGAATATCTGTAAATATTTATTCACAAGAGATTAATTTAATGGTTTGCCAGTCTTCCTATACAGACCACAGCATGCCTGATAAGCCCAGAGCTGTGATGAGGGTGAGGTGAAGTGTGTCGGTTGTCCTACTCCACGACACAGTGGATGACATTGGCACTGGTCTCTGGTAGACAGAAAATGAAATAAAATATAGAGTGACAAAGCAGATATTAAGTGTGGTCTTAAGTTTTTTTTAAATTTTTACTTCATGCAAAGGGTACTTTGTGTGTGTGTGTGTGTGTGTGTTTCTATTACTAATTTGAATAAGACAGTATAAATAATGCAGGAGTAGCCTAGAAGTAGTGAGGCAAAAACTGAGCAGTACCAACAAAAACGAAGGTGGCTTCAGAAAAAATTCTTGACAAACTGCTTTCTGAACAAGTTCAAAGAATGTCCGTCAGCTATAAAGTTATTTTTATTATCATTATATAACAAATAAAGTGTAATGATTTCTATAGTTCTTATGGGAACAAGTGTGGGCTTGAGAAAGTAAGTTGCTGTCTTGATAGTAGTTTCTTTTACAATTCTTATGCCGTCTCATAACTAGGAGTAGGGCTATAATGCTGGTTCCACGCTTCTGTTCCATCCACGAGTCGACCGGACGCGCTGTTAAAATGTTTTTGAACTTGGAAATACCCAGTAAGTGGGTCAGTTGAAATTGCCTCTCTTTCAGTAGCTTGGTGAAGGCTTTCATCACAAAAGAATGGTTACTTATAGCTGCAGGCCTCAGCAAGTCCTGCCATGCACGTGCAATGGGCAGAAATGATAGATCCATCATGTGCAACGGTTCCAGGGGCTTCCCTGAAATGTGTATAGAATGAGTTTTTTTCGAAATGAAAGGAAATCGCATGTTTGAAGAGCATATTAAAATCTCAAGTACTTTATAGATTATTTACAAGGCTTCTTGGTCTCGTCTGTTACAGCCCTCTAAGCTACAGTCCAACGAGTAAGGGTTAGCTCGAGGTTTAGTGTGTCGAGCTTTAACCGCGTCGGTTTGTCCCTCCCTGGGCGTCCAGTGTGGGAGGAGGGATAGTGGATGGACAGCCCTTATTACAGGTTAGACGCAAGAGACGGCTAGAACAGAGGATATGAAAGGGTGGGCAGTACAAGAGTCTTTTCTTTCCAGTTTGTTAGCCGGAAGGTAGAGACGATTCTCGTGGGAAAGCTATCCTCATGCCAAACCCAGGGACTCGTTATTCCATCTATAGAGACTTGGGCTGTTTGTAGGGTGCGGGGTATACCGAGGTGTTCAAATGACATGCAAATGCAGCCGCACAAGTGCTTGCCCCACAATTCACACTAATTCTCATGTTACTTATGCTCAAATGGGTGAAATATTCTCGAAAACTACCGAGCCTATAATTATATATATATAGGGATGGGGAAGGAGCGGTTTTGCGCAGGAGATGCTGGACCTCAGGGTGGCTGAAATGGATTTTCCGGGTGATTTCCCGACTAGCAGTCTATCTTTCTGAGTAGCTGTGCGCTAAGCTGCAGCAGCGTGAGGTTGCCGTTGAGGTCCACAGTCTGTGTAAAAGGCTGGTTGGAACTGCTGCCGGAGAAAACGTTTATGCCAGTTCTGTGAACGTCGAAATTCGGGTAAGTCATGAGCCGTAATGGGTAAGTGAGAAGGAAATTCTTGGCACTTTGCTTTGGCCGATGGGTGTTCTGGTCAGTGTGCAGGTGAAAATAGTCAGCGCATAAATTTCTGCGCTGCCCTTCACTAATGTCCTGCACTAAAGCTACTCTGACTGAAAGATAGGAAGATGAAGACTTCAGAAGAGTCCGGAGGCGAGAGGAGGCAGTCGGATAGTGGTACACTTGGTTAGAATGTGGACATTGTTACTGTATTGCGAGTAAATTTTTTCTGCCAAGGTTTCACGTGTGTGTCATGTGACATCTTTAAGATGGAAGTAACAATCACGCCGATTAAAGTCTAGGGTGGCTTGATGACAAGCCTGAGACCCCTTATGCAAGAAAGGGGGCGTATGTGCCGGTGTTGTATGGGATAGAAAGGTAAAGGAGTTATATGGGGTAGACATCCCTAAGGGGTTACAGCAGCCAAGAGCGACCAGCCCGCTGGCAGAGGCGTCAATGACGTCTAGAAAGAGAGTGACACCTGAGAGGTTGCACACCTGTCTGCCAGGCTGACGGGGAGGAGGCTTAGTCACCTGTCCGCAATGCCACTGTAGGTGGGGCAGAGGGTCAGTAGAGTGGTCTTTTATTTGTCAGTGTTGGTTACTTGATGATTGTATGATGAGTGAGTGACCAATGGCTTCCCTTGTTTTGTGTCTTTGCAAATTTGCCAAACAAGAACCTCGCAAGAGACTTCTCTGCACGACGTTAGCGTGAATCGAGCAACTGGTCAGCTCTCAAAGCAACTTCAGCTTCCTAACGACTGACTCTGAACTCCAAAGGGAAAGACTCTGGAGGAAGGACGCTTGGGGTAGAGAACCTTGAGCAAAGGGGTGAGTTAGTGACAAAGAACTGTCAGGACTGCCTGCTGTCACCTTGGAAATCATAGGGTTTGGTCAAGAGGACCCAAGCTACCTGTGAGAGGTAGACGTTCGACGCCAAGGCCGTCAGAAGATTTCGTTCTCAAAGGAGGAGATCGTCTGCTTGGTTCGCCCGAATTCCAAAGGACCTGAATGTGTCATTAAGGTGGTATAGTGTTTGTTTACATCTTGTGACCTGTGGGGAAGGAAGGATTTTTTTTGGAAAAAGAAGCAGAGCATGAAGGAACACATGGGCAAAACTAGTAAACAAACGAGAAGCCCATTGACAGGTAGTCGTCTCTTGTTACTCAAAGAATGCGTGTAGACGTGTGTGCATTGGTGCTATTTGTGGCTCGTCCTTGACACCCAGACAGACGTGGAGATCGGGATGAAATGGATCAAACTGAAGAAGGAAGCCCCAAACCGGATCCGCTAGCGTTGTGTAGTTGCGGCCCGGCACTTCACTGGGGGTAAACAAGACTAAGAAGAATGGGTGTTTACGTGAAATGGGAGGCCTCTCCTTCCTCTGTTTTGTGCGAGTGCGAACGTTGTTCACCGACTTCATGGAGTTTTCCCAGCCCAAAGCAAAACATCGCCACTTTGTTGGGTGATAGGTCTTATGTTGTCGTGCTTTTGCTTAGGCATATGTACTTTTCTTTCTTTTGATTCACGTTTTGGTAAATAAATCTCTGCCTATGTTTTCAACACATTCGTGTCCTATTTTCTCAGAATCGGCTGGCATTATTAGCCGCGAGTGATTAGTCCTTGAGGGTACCGGCGGCAGAGGACGCTGGCTACGATCTTCATCTCCTACTCTGACAAAAGTCACTACGTGCAGTTAACTGTCAATTATAAACTCCGTTTATCTGATTTTTTTAGTATCTTTTCTTCACTTTTTCTGATGGGTGTGTTCATTAGTTAGAATCTTGAAATGCTAGCATCAAGTAATTGGCACTGTGTTTTTATTTTTTTACGTTATACAAATTTTAAAAATATTCAAATACCTATAACATTCAGTAAATAATACAGGAAATAATATTGTTCTCACCTTGGCTTTTATAACATGAAAACTCTCGATTTCAACATGGACATTCTTCATCGTTGAAAAATGTATATGCCTTTAAAAGGGATTTATGTTTGATCTCATTATTTGTACACCAGGAACATCTGTAAATGGTCATGAAATATAATAGCAAAAGTCGTACATAGACGAAACCAGCAACAAGCAAAACTTTAAACACATACACTTCGTTATTTCACACACCTTTAGCAAGTTTATCTCAAGACAAATGCAATACGTCACTTCCTCTATAGATAAAAAGATTATTTATTAAAACACCTTTAAAGCTTTCATTTCAAAAGGTCTTTTGTGCAGAGAAATATTACTGCTTTCTTGTTTGAGAGACAAAAATAAAGCTTACCCCACAGTTAGGATGTTGACGATGTTGATCTTTGTTAACTCCGGAAACTTCACTCTTAGCTCAATGTTTTGGCGGATTGTCATTAAGAAACTCGGTAATATGGAGTTTTTTTTTTTTTTTTTTTTTTTTTTTTTTAACGTTCACTAGCATCATTATCTTTCAAATTCGAAAATCTATCGAATCCCCGCTCGTGCTCCGACGTTATAACAGTAACACAAGTTTTGTCTGTTGCGCAAAATTCTGGCCGACAGTGTATCATGCAAATTGCTCATCTTAAAAACAATCGGTAGAAACATTGTCTAAAACCAACTCAAACTTTACAAAATAAATTCTTTAAAGAACTGACTTACTATGAAGAGCAGCTAAGGCCAGCAAGAACGACTGAAGAAAGCATCTCCTTGTGTGTGCGCACCCCATGTTGTCATCTGCGTGCTAGCATTTATTGCACCGTGAAACTACCGACCAACGTATAGGCTGTTGACGCGGAAGAATACACTTTCAGGTAATAAATAGTCCGCGGATCACTGTTTGCCAAGAGCCCGAAGGTGCAAGATCATATTGAAACGCTTGTTTACATGGCGCCCCGTTAGCCAATCGGTCCAATAGAGCCTTGACGCCGAAAGCTATCTTCTTGATAAGCTGGTATAAAGGGACACTTTGATAGGTCCCCTATGGTTATTGGAACGGTAAAAAAAAGCCGTTCTAAAAATAACCTTCGGGAAGTCACCGATCTTCAAATGTTACCACGCATGTGTTTTCGTGCCATTTACTTCCTTGTTCTTTTAAGCATGGCAAAGAGACGATAGGAAAACAAACTATTCAAATTTGAGATTTAAATTTTATGAAAAGAAACTGTTATTGAGAAAGAGTTACTTTCATCCAGTTTAATAAACCAAATAATCAGTCATCAAAGCACCATTTTTTTGTGCAGAAATTGTTAAGAAAGCTTTAGCATGTGGAGCTCAAACTCGAAAGATAAATAGAGACTGTGGATGCGGGCATCACTGAAAGAAGGAAGATGCGAGAAAGACAGGGCAGTGCCACCGTATGAGTATGAGGATTCAGTGGCGATCATCTTAAGTGACGAAACCACTCTACAAGACAATACTTTATTTATTGAAGCAGCGGGAAAGTCCAAATAAAATGCATGTCTGGCAGTTTGTTCCAAGTATATCAAGACTACTGGTATTCTACATCAACACCTGAAGATTGTTGCAGACAAATGGCTTTCAATGCTGAACCGTGTAGGTAACATTCATGAAGGGCAATTTGGAACATCCTGCATGCCAGCATGGTCAACTTGATCATTTCCCATTTTCCAAAGAGCGTTGCGCTGAACGACATGAAAGCGTGGTTGAGACATGAACTGGAAACCACGAGGACATGGCAGATTTAGTCTTGTATTCCTTCTTTCCTCGTCCCTGTTTACTGTTCTTCTTTGTGTGTATCTTCTTAACTCTCCATTTTCTATTTGTACTCTTCTTTGTTTCCGTGTTTGTTTGTGTTTTCGTCAACCCCTTTGAATGTGTAATGTTACTGGTCTTCGCTCAGCATGACCTCAATTATGCTATGCTAACTGAATGCTAAAAAATACAAATTGTTTTATCATAAGTGCACGTATACATTATTTATAACCCACAATCATCGCACGGTAAGTATAAATATATCTATTTCAAATATTCTTTTTATTGCCTAGGCCCTAGGCTATCTGCTCCTAAAAGAAGGGTGACATTACAATGACTTTGCATATTTTTAGTGCAGTACATAAAGATATGTTGCAACATGTGTAAGTTTGTGACATCCTGAGCCATTCAGCAAGTCATCAACATCTTGCGGACAGCCTCAGGCAATCGTTGTTTTGTACCTTGAAAGTATCGACGCATGTCTCAGGCATTTTACTCTCAGCATCTACCACAAACCGGTACCAGCCCGCGACGAGGTCAATGTCGCACAGTGGAGGCTCTGGGTAGGTCGTCACATAGGACACACTGCGGTGAACGTCCGTCAGGTTCTTGTAGTTTCCATCGAGACAAGGGTCAGGCATTGCCTGAGCAGCGACATCTAGACATGAACAAATAGGCAACTGATAAATTCGGGGCTTGGTGCATATGAGAGTGAAACCGAATATAGTCTTCTTTCCACAACTACGATTTTAAGTACCTATAATATTAACTTCAGTTCTTTTGAATGTTATAAAATAGTTTTTAAAACTGCATTGTAATGCTTTTCTATTTCGTTTTCTAATCATGCTAACTTATCACCATATTACGCTTGACTGAATATTTATAGGGAACTAACTCCAGGTATGAGTAGCCCTTTGATGTGTACCCTGAGTGTAAAAACAGTATTTATGCTCGACTTCTCCAAAACGTTGCAGTAGACAAACAAGAATAATTTTTTATAAACACACTTGAAAAAGCGAAATAAAGAAGAAGTCACTGCTGTAAATAAAAGATAATATTCATATGATTTCAAATTACTAATTTTAAAAAAAAGTATGAGGAACGCGCAGGAGTAGCTTAGAAGCTATTTCTCAACAACTGAACAATACCTAACAAAGCCATGGTGACTTCGAACAGCATTTTTAAAGAACTAACACAAAACAACTTTCTGAACGAGCCTTACAAATGTGTGTTAGCTGTAAAAGTATTTTATATTGTTATTATTTTACAATACCGTACGCGTTCTTTCACACACAAAACAACGACTGCCTGAGGCTGTCCGCAAGATGTTGATGACTTGCTGAATGGCTCAGGATGTCACAAACTTCAAGACATATGCATAAACAATAATCCGCTTCAACACAATATCCTATCGGCGAAACACAGCTAAATCGGTACATACAATGTTTACAATCCGGGCCGTTCCCCGATCAATCAGACTGAAATAACTCCTTAATCTAAATTCTTGATCCTAACCTCCACTCTTAATCTGAATTCTAATCATGTTAATAATAATTCGCAACAGCAGTAATTTAGTAGTTTACTCACAGTTCTGTTCGTTTCCACCACACAGTTCCAATTTTATTATCTCATTTTTATCTTCTTGGCGACACCAGAAGGCCCACTGTACACACGGTAACACCCCCAGCAGCAAGGAAGATATTTTGGCTACAGTTTTGGGACATGTCTTGAGTATCCGGGGCCATGTGGCAAAATGGCGTCCGACCCATAGCGAAAGTGAAACCGGGCCTAACAACGGGGTCATGTCGGTTTGACCTGTGAACAAGCGTGGGACGCTTCTCTCCCCCTTGTGACCGCTAGTCAAACCCTGATGGCTCATGGGGTACGTCCCATCTTTTTTTTTTTATATATCCCACTATTTATATCTTCAGATTATTGGTATTTTATAGGGATTTCGGCAGGATCCTGATTTACATATTTCTAAATCAAGAAACATGCCAAAATTCCTCCAAAAAAATACCAATATCAAATGGATTAATAATTTGTGTATTTGCAATAATTATATATATATAACAAGCAGCAAAAGAGTGCACAAAAGTGCAAAATGTTATAAAAAAAAACAAAACAAACATGATTTGTTGTTTATTGGCGTTTATTGAGGTAACAATAAGGATAAAAAGCAAACTAAAAAATTTTTTTGATATATAAAATTTTTTTTAAAGCATTGTCTCATTTGTATACATAAACAATTTATCATTTATCAAGGTAAAAATATTATCACAAATAAGGATAAAAAGCAAACTAATAAAAAATATAATGTTAAAAATATTACAATTTTTTAAAGCATTGTCTCATTTGTATACATAAACAATTTATCATTTATCAAGGTAAAAACTTATCATCTAAGGATAAAAAGCAAAACTGATAAAAAAAAAATAATTTTTAAAAAATATATAAAAATTTTTTTTAAAGCATTGTCTGTTGCATACATAAAAGAATGTTTCCTCTTGATATATTAATGCAACATTCGTTATTATTTAATTATAAGTTGTAGAACGATTGCAAAACCATGTAACCATTGACAAAACAATTAAAATTAAATTTGCAGTTTCCCTTAACACTAATTTACATTTGTCCCAAAGAAAAGGGTTCAAGATATCTATTGACAATTATCAAATGATAAGTATGAACTGAATTGCTGTCAAAAAAGAGTGATGCTTTAATAGACATTTTTCTAAAAAATAATCAAAGTCATGAAATTAACTATAAAAGGTTCTAGTTGGATTGGCAGCTTATGGTATTAACTACAAGCTTTTAAAACAATTAAAATTTTAAATTGCACCTTTATCACTAAGAAAAGGAAACCATCAAACACATGTTTGGAAACACAATTATGTTCAAGGAATTTTAGAAGGTATTAGAAAAGAACTGTAAAACATATAAATGATTCTGAATTTTACCACAACACATCTTCTTATTGGATCGGGTGAAAAAAATATCCTCATGTGATAAGTATTAATGGGTTAGAGAAAATAATAATCACAGCAACCAGTTTTATATAAATTGATATAAATCCAGATTTAGTTATATGCAGGTTTATGTGACAAGAATTTTAATCAACTGTAGACAAGTAGAAAGTTGCACAGCTTTACTTGTCCTCACCCCAGAACAATTAACTGACGTATAGGCTGTGCTCAAACCCTTTCCCTTCTGCCATTCTCTTTGAGGCCCTAGCACCAGCTAACCAAAAAGTTGATGCATGCAAGTCAGCATCCGTAGAACTCAGGATAACTTTTTCTTGCTGAACAGCTCATCATCGTAAAAAGTATAGAACAAATATATAAGGGAATATGAGGTCTGCAAAAAAAGTTAATCACTTAATTGTAGGTTACTGGACCCTAAAATCCAGAATATAATGTGAAACAAAAAGAGGTACAAGCAAATTATACGTGATATGTAAAGTGGCATAAAAATTTAAAGCGTTATTTAAACTAGAAAGGAACTACAAGTGGGAACTGCATTGAATTTCAGCTTAGAATTTCTATAGGCCAGAAAAACTCTGGAAATTCTAATTTCAAAAACAATCCCAATACATGGGAACTGTAAAGATGTCTATAAACTGTCATTTTAATTCCTGTTCTACACAGTGTTAACCAGCTGATTAAAGGGACTTACAGTCACGTAGAAATTGGCGGTAAACATTGTGTCCATATTTTATTTTGGCAATGTAATTCAATCAAACAATAAAATGAGTAGGACAGTTGCTCCAGGGCCTGATTTAATCTTCCGTGTCATGTTTTTTTTTTTTATGACTCATGAAAAAATTCTTGTCTCTACACTAGCAGAGTCAAAGGTTAAGGTTCGATAACTAAAAGATAAAGAAAACAATCCAAACAGTCCTATTTTTATGACAGGCATGTATATCTAATGTACCGTATACACACACACACAGAGTCAAAATTTAAATCCTTACCCTAAACTGTTTGTAAAATGAAGGGGTGGTTCTTGAGTCCCATTGAAGTTGTAAGATCAGGCAACACTCAGTTGAAAATAGCAGCAGATAGAATGCCCCTCACTACATGCTTTAATAGTGAAGCCGACGCATCACCGAATGGCATCCTGAAAACAGACAAAATAAATACACATCATTTTTAAAAAAAATTGCAGTGGGCACATATAATACCTGTTATGACAAACTAGTATTTAAGGAAGACCACCCCCCCACCAAAAAAAAAAGACAGCAAACAATTCAGGAAGTTTTCATACAACCAAGCAAAGTGAGGTACAGAAAATTTACTTATCTGCTCTAATCAATGCCACCATAACAATGCCTTTATTACTTTTTAGTACTGCAAACATGTCATTAGTTTAACAATGAATGGTATGGTATGGAAACCTTTAAAGGGAATCAGATAAAAAGATTTGACTCCTCCTACTAACAAATCAGAATAAAGCACATACCAAGCATGTCCTTTTTTATGGGTCTGTCTTCATATCTCCCTCAAGACTCTCTACATCTTCTGCTGATTGTTAAAGCGAGACTGGAACCCCTCTGGCAGATTTCCCGGTCATTTGCCTTTTCCTTGTTCTTGTTCCTCCATCCATGTAAACATCCTTTTTTAAGGTTGTTTGTATCATTTCTCATCTCTTCCAGAAGAGACAGTTGTTGCATCCCAACTTTCTCTAGTTTAGTTCTAACCTAAGAACACAATAGCAGAAAACATGTAAAATAATGATCTTTTCTTAGCTTTGCTATAGTTCACAATGCCTGGAAAATACCATTAATTTTGGGTTAATCTTTACCATTTGTCATATCTATCTTGATATGTGATCCATATTTGTTTCAATTTTTTCACTATGGCAAAAGGCTGGGATTTCCGCTTCCAGTTTAACTCATAAAAGCACTGTTCATAACTCTTGGCCAAGGGTAAGAAGAAAAAAAAAGCTAAAATGATTATAAACAAAATGGCTTTAAATTACCTTCCAAGGGGTTATGGGTCTTTATGCTGGCAGGCTGAAAACCAGACAATGGAATCGGAAGGCGCTGGGGGTTGTGAAGGCAAAGGTGAAACAGTCCTTTTTTGAAAGCTGCTACTTGGACACCCTTTGAGATGGTGCCAACCACTTAGTGGCAAAGAGTTATGGCAATGGTGGTGGACATTGCTGCATAACTGAATGGTCAGCATATAGTGATTCCTCGGCATCCTTCTCTCCTTCGCTGTTAGCTGTGCATCCCTGTGTCAAAATGAATACATTTGCATAAACTTTTTTCAGCTTAGTACAGTTTAAAACTGTCAGCTGCTGATAGTTGTTAAAATTTTTTTAAAGAACATTTTATTGTTATTGTACAAAAGAAGCTTGTTTATCACTGTATGCTATTTTACCAGAAAGAGGACACAGCCTTGTGTCCCTACATGATGTCCACCAAAAAAAATTCCCTAAAATTAAGCAGAGGAAATGAAAACAGACCGAAATCTAATCGGTATCCGTATCCTTTTTGGTTGAGTGGGAGCATTTTGTCATCACTCTCCACCTCCGACATTTTTGTCCCTTGCAGATTCAGCTAGATTCTTGGTAGTTACCTGCATGGAAATAAATATAGAAGGCAAATAAGATTTCACAAATCAAGATCAAAAGTATAATAATAAAACACACTCTTATAGTGCAGCATCACAACAAAAGCTACACTATCTGTGGTGTAATGATTGTGTTCAAACAGTTCAGGTATTATCTTTTTCTCCTTCCTTAAATCTGCAGCACACAATAACATAGAAGTCATTTTGACCATTAATGGTCACATGCTTCATAAATTTTCTTTCTGCACAAGGATTATGAATATTATGAATCAAAAAGTAAAATTGCACTTACTTAATGACTTGTGCAGGAGAACTGGAAGCATAGGACATGAGGAATCAGCTTTATAGCTCTAATTAATGAAGTTGCATCTGGTTCAATAGATTGTAGTGGGAAGTTGCACACCCTGTGACCACTTTCATCTTAAAATGCCAGCAGCCAGCTATCTAGAATAACAGTAAAATAAATTATTGACCATTATGCAGTTATTATGATTTGTTGTTGAAAAAGACCATTAAAGTTGTCTGAAATGATACTTCCAGTCACAATCAGTTTGTCAATGGGCTATCTATATAAGTTTTTTTTTGGTTCACCACTGGGAACACAATCCTTATGCTGCTCTTTGACAAATATTCTTAATTAGCTGCTGCAGTGGAAAGTTTGGTGTTTGAAAAAGTCGTTTAAGCTAGCCTAAAAAAATATAAAATTGAGAGGCAGAGTTAAGAGTCCAAAGGACCAAATCTGTCAACATTATCAAGCAATATGTGACAAAGCAAGTACATTTTACACCAAAAATCCTTTACCATACAAACACTGCTTCTTGAACAAATAAACATGAAATGTTATGAGCCTAATAATCAGCATAGTTCACACACAGCCCAGGACTTGCAAGACAAAAAAAAAACAAACCCCACAATAAATAAGAGAAAAAAATATTATACTGCCCGAAGAAACCTGGCATTTTAACGCTATCGTACCAGTAAACAGACGGAACTGTCGAAGCTCTGTTACGTTCCACTTTCGTAATCGCAATTTGAGGAAATTTCTGACAGCTCCAAATTCTCTCCATTGCTAACGGCTAAAGAATTATCAAATGCAGCGTTCAGAACTGCTGAGCACGATTTCTACCTCTGTCTGGAAAAACTTGTGCATTTATTGCGTTAATGTGTACTCTTAATCTTTTTCTCTTAGAATGATATTCTGCATTAAATTTGGACATTTCTGTAGTTAAAATCTCAATAACTATGTTAATATAGAGTATAAAAATTATACGTACTGTTATCGAAGCGTCGAACACATGTATCAGTATAGAAATTGACCGCTTGAGAAGCTTTTTCTGTTGGGAAAAGTGTAGACTCACACATTTGAAAATGGCGGCTTTGCCTGCACGCATGTGGTCGTATGTAGCACGCCATGGCGAAGAGTCATTGCCATTGTTAGGGGTCACGACCCTATATGTGGGCATGATCTCCCGCACTCTGTTTTCGCCTCGGCGAGCGTGGAGCTTGGCTTATGTGCGCATGCGCTGACAGCGGCATGCAAGACGAGTCAAGCATTGCGATAGATTGACCCCCTGTATCACAGTCGGATCAAGACAAACTTGGTGGACCCCTTGAGCTTATGGTTTCCGATGCTGCTAGGGACGGTACACACTGTCTACACACTGCTGGGCGCTTCACCGAAGTCGACAAGATTAGATCTACACGAAACCTCGATCACAAGTCGCTACCTATCACAATCGCCAGTACACATAGTAAAAAAGAAACCTTGTCTAGGCAAGGAATCACTTTTAAGATCTACGCTCACATTAACACTCACACAACCTCCTTCCACTGTCATGTCCGCCAATGCCGTCTGCTTCTCCTCTCTGTCCCTAGAGTGATATCCCTTCCCTCGCTGACGCTCCCACTCATCAATACATGTTATCTACCATTGTAATTTACAAGCAGCGAAGGGATTAAACTAACTTCAAAACGAAGAGGCACGGACTGATCCGTGACACTATGGCTGTACATTTTTTCAAGTTGTAGAATAACAAATTATTATTGTGGTTTACCTTTTGCTGTCAATAAATAATACGCAATAGTTTCTACAACAGCTGAGTGGACTTGAGTTAGAAAACGAGTTGCTAGTACTATTTTTTACGATGCTAATTTATACCAGCATATTTTGCAGATATACCTGTAGAACTTTTTATGAGAGCAGGCTTTGAACATACCGATGAACAAAAACAATTTGCAGCAACATTGTAATTTTATAGACCAAAAGCAAACCTTTTTGTTCAGTAAAAAGGTGACATTACCATACGAAGAAACCTGTGTTCAAATGATCTAATGGCCTCAAGAACCTAAAAACACATATGCCAAAATTAAAACATTAAAACAGTTTTCATCTGCCTGAGAATCACTTTTTTTTAATTGCATAAAGAAAGAGTTACTTCAATAACATTGTTCCCTTTTTACTATTTCTTCAAAGTCTATGAAAGCAGCTCAGGCTTTAAACATGCTGCAGCATTCTAATTGATGACATGGCCAGTAGAAAATACCTCGACATTGTTTACAAAGTCAAACATATGAGTAATTGTATCATGTAATGCTATGTCGTGTTGTCTTAAAGGTGGAAGCCCTATTTGTAGCCCGCATCTAACTCTTCATACACCCAGGTTGCATCCTTCATCCTTGAAACGAGGCCGATGGAATGTTTCCACTCGATGAGTCGTGCTCTTTTGTAGACATTGTGAGCGCACCCTTGTTGTTGGTTGAATTTTGAGAGGAAAACTCAATAAGGCTTATTAGGTTATAGCTACAGGTGGGTCTTGGAAGAGAAAGTTTTTTGTTTCATGCTGAGGCTACCTAGTGACAGTTGTTCTTTTGTTTTCTCCACAGGCTTTTATCATCTTTATCATTCGTGTCATCTTCTTCATCTTATTCTCGCTAACTTATTATATTCTTCGTATCTTTGTGCGATCTTGTCGACCTTATCCTGTTTCTTATTGTCGCTGCATTTCTTAAACATCATCTCATTCTTCTTCGCCCTTTCCGTCCCTGTGTGTGCGGAGTCTCAACCGTTCTACGTTTGGTCCTTCATTCATTTCTTCGGTTCGTCGCCTTCGTCGCCCGGTCCTGCATTGTGTGGTCAAAAAGACAGCTCAGACTGTAACCAGAAAAGGCTTTTATAACATGAAGACTCTTGAATTCAACATGGAAATTGTTCGCCTTGGTAAACTGACCTTTTTAGGATTTATGTTTCCTCTGTTCCTTAATATAGCGGGAACATCTGTAAATGTTACTGATATATAAGAACAAAAATTTAAATATATGAATGTTAAAAAACATGAATCCCGTGCACTTCATTCTTTCAGACACGCATACCTTAATTCAAGGCATGTTACAACAAAACACGTGTTTCTATAGATAAAAAGACTATGTATAAAAATACCATTAAAGGGATTAATTTAATAGATTGGGGGGGGTTGGTTGGTTGCATAGAAATATTACTAGGTTCGTGTTTGAGGCACAAAAATAAACTTACCCCATAACTAGGAAGTTGACGATGTCGATGTATGTTGACTCCCGCACCTTCATTCCATCTTAGCTCGGTGGTTTGGTCAGACTGTCATAAAGAAACACGCCGATCTCGGAAGGTTTTTTTATAATGTTCTTTGAACATCACTATTTTTCAAAACGATCCTCGCTCGCCCTCCGAAGTTCTAGCACATCACAATTCTGCGAGTGCGCAAAACGCTGGTCGACATTGTATCATACAAACTTGAAAACAATTGAAAAATCGCATACGCTTTTAAGGATTAATAATATTCCTCGGATCCTTAGTATACCAGGAACATCTGTAAATGGTCGTGAGACATGACAACAAGAATTATATATAGATGTAAACAACAACAAGTAAAACATTAAACACGTACACTTCGTCACTCCTCATACGCTTACCAAGATTTTCTCACGGCAAACCAAATAATGTATAACATTTTCTATAGAGGAAACAATCCTATCTCGCGATCCGAAGTTCTAGTAGTTATCGTAAATTCCGGCCGACAGCGTATCACGCTCATTGCTCGTCCTGAAAACGATCGGTAGAAATATTCTCTAAAAACTACTCAAAATTTACAGGATTAAAGAACTAACTTACTATAAAGAGCTGCTAAAGCCAGCAAGAGCGATGGCAGGAACCATTTGGTTGTGTGTTCACAACCCATGGTAGAATGTAGAATCAATCTGCGTGCTGGTAGTTATATTGGACCAGCAACCAGGGACTAGCTTATGACTGTTGCCGCGGAAGAATACACCTTACCTCAGTATGCAAATGTAGATTATGTTATGCCGAGAGGTCGACCGTGAAAGATTTCAGTGAACCGAGTGTAATGTATGAAAGGCACCCCGTTAGCTAATCGGTCCGATCGAGCTTTTAGTGCCAAAAACTGACTTGCTGTTTAGTTCGTATACAAGAACACTTTGATAGGTCTCCGATACCTATCGGCGAGCAAATAGGAAGCTCTAAAGATAACTTCTGGAAAGCCCCCGATCGTCAAGCATTAATTACCTTGCGTGTCTTTGTTAACATTTACTTCCTTGTTCTTGTAAGCGTGGCAACGAGCGCTAGGAAACAAAATTTTCCGACATAGAATAATAATATTTGTAAAGCGCGAATACAACAAGGATGAGGTGAAGACAGTTTCCTGTCGTCTGCTTTCCCTTGTATTTTAAATCTCAGTTTTTTAAACGTGCTAAACTCTTGATGATAATGCAGTTAAAACACTTTTCTAGAATACTAGTTTTACTAGAATACTAGAATTTCTTTCTGACGGTATGTCTATAGATCATTGAACTAGAGTCAAGAAGTTTGAAAACGATGTTTTGGCGATAGAAATTTACAACTGGTGCTAGATGCTACTGTTGAATGTTGTGGCAGGTTTTGAGGATACAAAATCTCAAACAAAGGTATACACAAACTGCACGATGCTTGGAAGACAAGATTTATTGAACTGTGAAAAAGTTTCCTATGGAAAAACAAAATTATCTGCCATAATGTATTCATGTGTAGTCATGGGTAACCCGGAACTTGAAACATGTACTAAATAAGAAAAGAACGTATTTATGTTACCAATGATGCCTTGGCTGAAAGATCTGTTGATAGAGGGGTCAGGGACGCGATCAAA
This sequence comes from Pomacea canaliculata, assembly GCF_003073045.1. NCBI lineage: Eukaryota > Metazoa > Mollusca > Gastropoda > Architaenioglossa > Ampullariidae > Pomacea > Pomacea canaliculata. The sequence continues at coordinate 17,896,892 of NC_037603.1, forward strand.
AGAGCTAAAAGAGAATATAAAGACAAGATAGAGTCACGTGACTGTGCCAGCGACCTTCGACATGGCTGGCAGGGGATCAAGTCCATGGCGTCTGTTAATCGCAAGACGGACCTCACCAGGAAGTCAAACTCAATGGTGTGTGATCAGGACTTGGCAAATGTTTTGAATAACTTCTCTGCACGTTTTGAGAACAATGACTTTTCCGTTAAGGTTAGGAACTCAGATCATTGTCATTGTCATACTAAACCCAAGTTTTAGAAAAAATGCCTGTACAAAACAAACAAACAAAAAAAAAACAAAAAAAATGAACACGACGCTCTCAAATGTGTGGTTGACATTACAGAGATAAAAAATGACATTGAATTATTATAACTGATAACGGGTTTGATCGCAAACAAAGGCACAACCACGCACAGCTATCAGAGCCGTTCAGACCAAATGATCCGGGGTTAAAATCGCACACTTAACCAAACGTCTTTAATTAATTAATTAATTAATAATAATAATAATGCACAATTTATAAAGCGCATTCTCACACTCCTAAGGACCATGCTCTTAGTGCTTAATAACGAGAACGAAACATGGACGGCATACGAGGGACAGGAAAAACAAATAACATATGAACTATAAAAGATTAAACAACGTTACAAAAATGAAATAGAATCAAATTCAGAAAACACAAAGAGGAACTAAATAACAATAACAAGAGCTGAGAGCAATACGATATTTCAAACGAAAGGTTGTGACAAAGGACTAGGATTATGGGAAAGGTTGTCTGGAGTAATGTTTACGGAAGAAGTGTGTTTGCAGTGGACGTTTAAAGAATTCAATAATGAGTAGGTGGCGGGTATTGGAATTCTCTTTCATTGTCACTCTTTGCCATGTCCACCAGCTGTATGTTTGTATATGAATAGTTTATACATCTCTAGACATACTCTTAAATGTAACAGAAATCTATTGCTTTAATAGGCGATAGTATTATTTGTGACATATTTATAGATGCTGTACCAGTTTTCATTCAAGGCAGATGGTTCTTACCTCACCTTAAATTTGATTGCGCTTCTTCTTCCCCATAAAAATAGTCAGAAACACCTTATTAATGGAAAACACAAAGATTGAAATCTCTGAGAAATCAGTAGCCACCTAAAATGCAGTTTATTTAAAACTCTCTTTTAAATCTTTCTCAAATGTTCCATTCTTATCTCTAAGATTACATTTATATTTTCGTTTTTATATCATGTCCCTGATATTCCCTCTCTTTCCTAAAATGGAGGTGATTTTTCTCTACTCTCGTGTTGTACTTTTCTTCGTATTCCGACAAGATTAAAAATAACAGCACTTTTGACATATGAACATATTTTTTTACTCCTGAAGGTAGAGCAAATAGCAGCTTTACTGAGATATACACAAATTTCATAACAGCCTACCTACTGAGGTCCTGGGTCTTTTGACAAAAATTACCTGGCGAGGAAAAGTGACTGTCTGCTTACTGAGATACTAGCACTTCAACAAAGATTCTGAATCTGAATCTTTACTACCTTTCGATGTACATTTTTTGCCATACATTACTTTATGTTACACTTAGCTGTACTGCAACTAATAAAATGCTAATTACATTAAAATATTCATATAATGATGTACGCACATGCATCAATATAAATGAACACCAACGGACACACACACACACACACACAGCTGAATACGTGGATAACATAGAGTTCGGACATTCTTAGGAGATAAGAAGACATAAGAAGAAAGAAAGAATGAAAGAGAAAGATGTAACACGTAAAACAAAAATGAAAATTTCCAGGATTCAAACTCACCGCCATGGAGAAAATATTGCTGACCGTGTAGGGACTAAAAACACCACGGTCAGTGAACACTGAACGAGCTCGACAAGCCACCTGTACATATTAACAAACAGATGAGACCACGTGTCACTTTAAATGTTAACAGATCCTAAATCACACACCACTGGTATGTCATAGTAGACAGATTAACACTGTATATGTTAGCAAACAGAAAGCTAAGTAACAACAGAACACATCTTTGTGAGAGACTGAGTGACGTCCGTGTGGAGGTGTTAGTAACCCCATGGTTCTTTGTGCTAACATTCAAGTGCTAACATTACTTCATATTTTCTACAATTTTATCAGTCGTGGCTGTACCAACAATGAGCAATTGTTTAAAAATCTTTTTAGTTACTTTTTTGTGTTTGTAAACAGTCAACGTGAGTTTGATGACAGTTTGGTCTTGTGCGTGCTGTGTGCAGCAGTCAAGCAAATGTGGTCGTTGAAATCGCATAAAAGTGTTTGCAATTGTAGCACATCTATCTGCAAAGGCAGAATGAACATGCAGTGAACATACATGCCCTGCCTATTGTCAACAAAGCTCGGCCCTGGGAGGGCAATGTTGCGTAACGTGATCGGGCGTCGCGTGACTTGCGCTCACAGTAACGCTCACAGTCATACAAGAAGACTCACACACGCCTGACGCGCGCAACAAGCCAATCACACCTCAGTGAACAGATAAGCACACACACACACACAAAGGGACAGACCAAAAAATATATATTTAACAGTGGTACAGAAAAAAGTGTGGCCGACCAACTCACAGGGGAAAAAAATCAAAGAAAGAATAGAAAAAATAATAAGACAATGAAGAACCCCACTGCCAACAAAAATAACATAAAACGACCTACAAGTAGAAACTTCCGTAATACAAGTAAACTAGTAGGTGCCTCGTAGCCCAGCACCACGCAGAATCTCAACTAAACACAACAAAAGCTCCCCCCCCTCCCAGACCACTGCCTGGGGAAACGCGTTGCTACCCCCACCACCGTCCAGTAATTACTTCACGCCCCCGTCCATTGTCCCACAGTCTGTCCTCGCGACCACTTCATTTTAGCGCTCGGCTGACAGATCGCTGACGAGTCCATGATTTCGACGAGATGAAGATTTTAAGGACGACTGTTTAGAGCAGTTTGACGATTGAACAGTCCGACAGTTGAACACAATCTGACGGTCGACAGTGATCCGACAACGATATGACAGTCGACAGCAATCCGGCCACAATCCGAGGACTGATGGTAATCTGGCCACAATCTGAGGTTGCTAGGACCCATCCCATACACCAAGCTATAGGGACTGCCCCAAGCAAGATTATCGTCGACCAAGATTGTCGATGAAGGCAGGGTCATTGATGGCTGCAGGAGGATGTAGGTGTTTAAGAAACTGGCCACCGATTGGGAGTTGCTCACTCTGCCATTCAAACTTTACGAAAGTGATACAACTCAACGGGAAGTGTTGCAGAACGAAGACACTCAGGACACTCAAGTACCAGACAGCTGCACGCCACCCACTTGCCAGGCAGACACAAGCCGAGAGCAGTTTCTTCGGTGTTTCTCCTATTCTACCTTCTGTCTATCACATGTTTATTTAAATGTTTATGTAAGAGTGAGACAGCAATCGACGTATATAAACTTCGTGGTTATGAGTTTTAATGGAGGTACTCCTACTCGTATGTGATCTTTTGATGTTTGTTGTCTCCTACTCATCTGTGATGTTTGTTGCCCCGTTTGCCTCTGTTTAGGATGGTTCTTGTGCTGCGTCATTTCTTACAACAAACATCTTCCTCCACTAACGGCTGCTCTCTTCTCTTCTTCCATCTTTGGGACTTTGGACTGAACTTGATTTTGTGTTTCACTTGTAGTTGTTTTAGCATTGGGGACAAGTGTAGACTATTGCACACCAGTGTGGGCCAGTATGGATCCGTGTGGACCGTTGTGTCTAGTGACTGACAAACGTCATGTCAGACAAATCAGCAACAAAGCATAGAGCTAATGGCCCAAATTATTTGTGTATAGACCTCGTTATTGTATATATATATAAAATAGAGCTAGTGGTCACACATACCTTGCGGGGTGTAGTGCATCAAAACAGCAGTCTGTACCTGTTTTATACTAACAACACAAATCTTTATTGGAACAAACATGAGTGCGACATTTATAAAGGATTTGAAACAACATTTGTACATCGTGTGAATGTGTTTGTGCCAAACAGTTAAACTTGTAACATGTGTTGTATAAGTGAGCCGCTAGTGTTTGTTGTGTTTACATCAATAAATCTCTTAACTCAATGAAGAGGGTTTTGATGGACAACTCGTGTCTGTATTTAGTCTAAAGTTCTGTCCCCTTTGTTGATCACTAGCAGTAAACAATATCAGACTGAACACTTGAGTGCACGACACTGACATTACAGTCTGATGAGGCCCTTTGACAGCACGTGTACAACATCTTATACACACAGTGACACAGATATCACACTGGTAGACTGACGGACGGATATGATGACACATTAACACACACACCTCTGAGACAGACAAACCTGTTGACACTTGTTGTTTTGTAAACAGAGACATCGTCATCTAAAACTCTGTCATATCTATTACATCATAAGGTGATGACGTAGTGACAGACTGAGAGTAGAAGAGGACAAACACTAAAAGACAATTGTTGGTGTAAGAGACTGACACACGACTACAGCAGGTGACAGGTGTGTCAGTGTCAGTGTCAGTGTCAGTCACCTTCTAGCGGCTTGTCGTCAGTGGAGACAATCACAAGTTGTGACGTACAGCGGGACATGAGGTCAAGTCGGGCAGTATTAAAGTTGTACAGTTGTAAAGACTTAGATCTGAATATATCGTAATCAGGGTCCTCCAGGCAGACGACGACTTTTCTCTCCAGACCACGAACACGATGTCCACTCGCCACCCACACCACGTCACTGCGGGCCGTGACCACGTCGTCGATGTCATCATCCTTCATCACTCGCACTGGGATACCCGCTTTTTGCAGTCCTGTGACCACACCCAAATGATCACTAACATAATCCCAGTACAACACCAGCACGTCTCTCCACTTTAGACAGGTTGGTGTTGTGCCGCCACTGGTAGAAGTGAATGTTGTAGATGTTGTTGTGCTTCTCCCTGTCAACATGGATATAAACAATAACGTCGTGACGTCATCACGTAAACTGAGAGACACGTCACTAACACAGTCTTATTTACAAGACTGTTTCTCATCCGTTCATTATGACATAGGTAAGTGTTTAACTGTAAACAACGTTACACTACACAGTACACACACCTACCTGTAACACTAACACGGAGACTGTGTAGGAAGCTGGCCACCTCACGACCACACGTGACACATTCACCTGGTCTTCGACCTGAGTGACCCTGACCTGGGTGATACAGTCGTGTGACTGGCGGGCCGTCTGTGTGGTCGGGCACACCTCGTTCACTGTACGGCAGTACCTGACGGTCTCTAGTGATCCTCCCGTCCTGCTCGACTTCCCTGACGACGGTCGGAGGAGAGCGGAGGGGTCTTGTTAAATATTCCACTTGCCAGCCGGTTGGTGCGTAGTCATGGAAACAACTTGCCGCCCACAGATGGAGACGAGGAAACCGTTTCAGCAGCAACTCACACAACGTCTGGAAGTTGCTGATTCTGTAGTCAAGACTGTAACATAGGATGTAGTTACACACATTACACTGTGTACTGTTATTAATGTGTGATTCTGTTTGTGTATCGGGTGTAATATTGTTACCTATGATGTCATTAAGTAAGTGATATCACAATAATTAAACGTGTTGCAACACAATCTGTGTAACAGCCGATGCTTCAAAACAAATCTATCTTGACAACACAACACCTCCATCAGGTGTCACAACTGTTGAGGAAACATCACCTGTTAAGCACCAAATAGTTGTAATCCAGTAAATGCAGACAACATCTACCTGTGTGTCTATCATAACATCACACGCTGTGCAACTCACCTGTAGTTATTCCCTACTTCATCAGCGATGACGTACAACGACCCTCCGCTCGCCGCCTGTGACAATTCGTTGACGGCCTTCTCTACGTCTACACCGCCATCAAGGTCATACTGCAGGAGGTGAGGCTGACCGGGTGATACACCTGCTGACTGTTGTGTCTTTACTGTCTGCAGCAACAGGTGATACAACATGGTGCACGCTGCTAGACTCTCCATCCACGTACTGACAACGTAGACGTGGTGACCACATCGCAGCCACTCTATGGCCATCAGCAGCAGCACCACAGTTTTACCTGTACCGGGCGGTCCGGTGACAAAGAGTGTGGGAGGCGCCGTGTGTAGCAGGTGAACTTGCTCCGGGAAGAGTGTTATTACAGCAGTGTAGCACTCTCCTGTCCACCACACGGCCTCACCCAGGGTCTTGACACTCACACGTGGAGGACATGTGCATGGCACAGTCACTGTTGTCGCCGGACCACAGAACCTACAACAAACAAATGTTGGATACTTCAGCTCATCTTACTCTTCAAATGACGAACCATATATATATATTTTAAGCGATTTACATTATTTATTTCATGTGGTTTGTTACATTCAGTAATAAATTTTCCTGTCTTGACGTACTCACGTTCTTCTATGATAAGAAACAAAACCAAAAATTGGAAGTATTTACTAAATTTTGTCTCTGACTCTCTCTCTGTCACTAATGGTGCACTGTCTACTAGCAGTTGTATTTGTAGGTGAAGCATGAATTCTTGTCTTTAACTTTATTCTCTTCACCAATAAATACTGTCACCTCCGCAATCTAACGCTAACCGGGAAAAAATAGCTATTGTTAACTTTGTGAAAATAGTTTAGCTGAGTGAATAAACAAAGTAACCTCACATAACTATTACAAACTGTTCAGAATCTTCATAAAATATTTACAGTAAAACATCGATTTCACGTTTCTCAAGGTACCACCATATTAAACGTGACATAGAGGAAACACTTTATTTGTTTCATGCATGTCACAATCCTGTCTAAACATATTACGATGTAAAAGTCCAACAGGTGAGCAGCAAGGTTGTGACCGTGTGTACACAAGACTTTATGTAGCTGTGGGGAGGAACTCATCCAAGGTGGCCTGTCCTGTGAGTTGTGCTCGTATTTACAACATCACGTGTTCCGCACGTTGCACGTGTCCCAACATGTCTCTGCCCCCAGGGGCCTGAAGGCAAACTTCCCTCACGTGTCCAGCGCTGTGAGGGCTTCGGACACTTGTTGGTGGTGGACCTGTTGATTCTCAATAGTCGTCGTCGTCACTTCCGGCGTTGCCATCATCTCCATCTCCACTGTGTGTCACAGCAGCAGCTTCCTCGCATATTTTGTCAAGAGAAAGTTCAGAGCAAGTTTCCAAGCTCTTGTCTCAGATAAAAAAATCGTCGAAGTTAAATTTAGATGCACCAGAGGTTACTCTGTCCCAGTCGCCTCGGCTGATCACACTCTCGATACTGTACCACTCACATCGTCATTTACCGAGTGCTCTCACACTGAACTGCTTATTACACTTTTAATTAACTCGCTGAGCCCCCAGCACGCCTAACCCAAATAATCCACAGGTAATTTAGTATATTAAAGACAGCTATTCATCATCGAGAGGATTATACAAATTACCAAATGATTTAGGAATAAGAAAAGAACATTCAAATATGCAAATGAACTAATTCCCTATCTCGGCTAGTTATCGTGTCCCGTTAACACTAATTATTCTCCTTACTACTAATCCAGATTTCTAGTGAGTCAATTAATCTATTCTTAACTACCATACTCACAACGCTGTACACTCACTCACTCCATACAATATGCATACACATACACACGCCACTCAGCTTGACCCAAGCGCCCTTGCTGTGTGGGTGTTAGTCTCTGATGGACACACAACTGTCACTTGCTGTGTGGTGTGTTAGTATCTGATGGACACATACAACCGTCACTTGAGATTTCGCACAATGGTTCTTACTGTATGGAGAGCCCTCTCGACGCGCCGCAGAAGAAATGATGTTCGATGACCTGGGTCTTCTGCTGTCCGGCACCGCGATGAAAGATATACGATGTAGAGCATTGGGACGAATTCTCACACGAATCGCCCCTGAAGAGATTGCACATTGGTTCCGTCACCATCAGGCCTGAAGTTTCTCCAAGTAGAAATCAGCACCGACTCTTGTGACCCGAGCAACTTTTCCACTACGCTACCAGGAGTTAGTCATGGATTCGGAGCGACAACAGTCACTCTCCCTTTATGCTCAAGTTTGTTGAGCGGACTTTCACCTTCTTGGTCTGTGTCCCTGTTCCAACGTCTTCTGTCTGACTGGTGATTGCTGACACACGAGGTAGCGAGGACTTGAGTTGCGACATCCTCTTCGATTCTTAATTTCCAAGGATCCCTAGTGACAAGCTTCGAACTTGGGTCTAAACCCAATATTAAAAGCTGGCTTGTGGCCGTACATGCACGCGATTGGTCAGTCGTACCGCATGACTTGCCACTACAACCAATCACGCACCACAGCTAGGTTATCCTAGTTGTTCACAAGCTAACGTTACAAGTCCCAAAAAGCTTGATTAATGATCTTATCCTCTGCAGACACAATGAGGTAACAAGCGATTTTAAAGTAAAGAGACCAACAGAGCCAATGACTTCATCACGACCCATGCTGTTTTCCGGACAACAAAATACTTACCAAAAATAATAAACTTTTTTTTATATCATATCATACATTTCTACAACTCACCTGGCTACCAGTGTCTTGTACACGTCACGTGTCATGTGACTGTCAGGTCCAGCCACAGCCACACGTCGCTGCCACCAGTGTCCGAGTTCTTTCAGCACGTGACTACTGACGTCACACGGTGTCTTGGGGTCAGACAACTGATCACAGAACAGACACAGACCTGGAATGTCGGAGGGGTCTGTTGTTCCCAGACACAGACACAGATCCTGTAATACAACCACGTGATCAAAAGAGTGTATTCTTTGACAGTTGTGGTGTTTAAACTAAGCAGCTTTTTGAAAATTATAATTTCAGCTGATGTCACCAACCAGGCTATCCCCCTTGGTGGCTTGTAAGTGTGTATGTGTGTGTGTATGAGTAGCAGTGAGCACGAGTTAAGGAGGGACGTGTAAAGGAACACAATGTTCCCCGAAGCCCAGGATTATGTGTGAACTTTATTGCTGCAATCTCGTTTAAGTCAGTGTGGCCGAAGGACATTGTGTCGAAACTGAGAGTGAAAGATACCGAGAATGAGAGAAAATCCCTGCAATAACAAGGTACTGGTTGCAATAACTTAATTTTCTAACAGTTTTCCAGAGAAATAATTTGATATGCTTTCAGGATATTTTTAAAATCATCAATTCAACACATTACCTCCTCCCTCACTAACCCTTTTTTGATTTTTGCTAAAGATTGCCATATAGCGAGGTGCCTGTCTAACAAGACCAGCTCTCTTGCATGACTAGAGGTAGAAACGCTTGTCTCTGACACTCGGGGATAGCTACTACTCTACCGCTACAGTGGAGCGCCTTCCTAGCAGCGCTGACCACAGAAGGGGTCATACAGTGCTTGAGGATAGATTGTCTTCAAGGGAGATAATTATTAAAGTACGTGAGAGAGAGATGTAGCGATATAAGATTTCTTCACAAACTCATTCGAGCTACTTCTGTACGTAAGTCGCTTACGAGTAAAAAAAAAGCTGTATTTTATTGGTCTGTAAAAAAGTGAAATATAATCAATATTTTAATTTCGTGATGTGAAACAATTTTTACTTGAACTATGTGGGTGTCGCTGGAGATGGCCTGTTGAAGTTGACGAGCCGTGAGGTTGGGGAAAGCGATGGTCTTCGTGATGCGCAGACCGGGAGCGATGTCGGACACCAGGTGAGACAACATGGCCTCCGCCTTGTCCAGCTGTGACGCGGCGTCTTTCAGCTTTTGTTTTATATTATTATCTATTTTCTGCTGTGGCATTTTCAGTGCCTGTAGGTTGTCACCAAATGTCTTCACCTCAAGTACGACCAAACCAAAATGTCGGTGAAGAAGAAGTACATCAAAGTCTCCTTGTTTCCAGTTTCGGGGCAGACACGGCGGAAGACTGAGGGCTACAGGTAACTGGGCAACTGCGGCTGAGTAACAAGGTTCACTCAAGTACTGTCCGAACTTCAGCTGACTGAGTCCTACCAAAACTTCTTTGTTCTGTTTAGACATTGTCTGCAGACACATGAGAACCCGATTCATGGCGGCATCGTCTCTGGTATCACTGTCCAGAACTCGAGGAGGTTGAGGTCTGGGAGCCTGACCAGCAGCAGGTGGAGTCATCGCTTGTTTGTTGGACTGACCGGCCTTTCCAGGTGCTGGCTGAAGGACCATAATACTCTCACCAGCAATGGACTCGCTGGTCATCGGCATGCGGTTGAAGTAGACAGGAGGCAGGAAGTAGGCGTCAGAGTCGAGATCAGGGAACGCGGCCTCAACCCATTGTAACCAGAATGTCTGGGCTTGTTCTGATAATGTTAACTGCATCAAAGCCGCTTTAGTACATGAAACTGAAAGCTTGAAGTATTACTATAAGTCAATTTATTTCAACTTTTCTTTGACAAACCTTTATCATTTACTTTTACATAAAACTATTCGAGTTTTCGGACAGGAAATATTAATTACAAATTACCAATGGCATTATTGTTTACCACTTAGTAAAGCTCATGTTCAAATCGCTTTTTTTGAAATTGAAACATTCGCTGACATTTATACTGTACGATCCTCATGTAGTTTTTATTTAAATAAATGTGTGAAAAAAAACCAAACAAACCTTTTGATTGATGAGCTTGACTGCTTCGTCGATCTGAGATGGAACACCACGTATGGTGACAACCTTCCTACCGAGTACAGGTGACGAGTTGACATCAAAGTTTACGTCAGCGCCTGACTTTGTTCTCACCTCGTCAAGTAGACATATGCTTTCTGTAAAACAATATATGTTTGATTGTTTTTTATAAAAAAATCTAGCCTGAAGTTGCATTGGAAACTGTAATTATTACAACAAACTAAATGAAAATTATACTTACTGTTGTGTGCTGAAGTGTCTAGAAACGCGCACAATGGTCGAACGAATGAAAGCAGTAATTTTTCATATTCTTTCTAGAGAAAGGAACCAGTCTAATCATCCCACCAAGCAAACTCTTGTTGAAAGCAACACAGAATCGTATCAGCACTGCGACAAGAAAAACTAATAGAAACAGAACAGACTGGATTGATAGCAGGTAGGAGCACAGTCCTGATAGAAAAACATCTTGGGTATCAGTGGGACCTATATCACAACTTCATAGACTTTAAAAAAGGCTTTTAAGAGTCTGCCATGATGGCCTAGGGCATGTGATACAAAACTTTAAGGTTGAATATGGTCTCGTCCACACAATGTATCATACACACAATGTAGAAGACCTCAACTACCGCGGTGCTCCCGAATAGCCTAATGGGAGCTATATCTGCCCCGACAGTCATAGTCCGTCAAGGGCGCCCCCTAGTGCTTGAGTTGTTCAACATTGTGGTGAAGCCGACTTTTCTCCTGTTGCAACTCTTGTCTCTTGGTAGACTTGCTTATTGACCAATATATCATGGTAGGTGATAACAAAATCCTCGGCCAGGAACTGCCGGATATTCGGGGTGCTTTTACAATTAAGGTTTAACCACGGAGTGAAATTAAAATATATTAATTGTTTCTGACACCAGCCCCGTTACATTGAGACACACCTCGTAACATCATCACCATTGGATCTTATCCAGTATTGGATCTTTCAAGAAAAATCTTAAGACTCACTTGTTTAAACTTTTTTGAAGTTTTCATTTGACCTGCAGTTTGGTGGCTGCTGGGATCACCGCGCATTGAGCTCATCTTTGTGATGTGGATACTAGCGCGCTACAAACATCATCATCATCATCATCATCATCATCATCATCATCATCATCATCATCATCATCATCATCACCACCACACCTGCAAGGTGGATTTTAAGAAGTTGCAACTGAAGACACATTTGGTATACATGACCGTGAAAGGCATCTATCCCTGTACAAGTTAAGGAACGAGTAAACGAAATATTTCTCAGAGAATAACACGAAAACCAAACTCACCTGTATTCTGAAGTAGTGCAGCCTGTTCGTCGGTCACGGCGTGTAGGTAAACTTCGACTCTTCCGCCGCCTCTAGAACTTTCTCCTCCAGGGCCTCCTTTCCGGCATTCTCCCTGTAATATTAATTACAAATTTACATGGAAACATTCTAGACTGAACTCCATATACACAGCTTGTCTGATAAAAACACGCATAAGAGTATATTTTACAATAATTTTTACAAATCGTTAAATTTCTTTTTATCATTTATGCAAGTTGTAACCTCTTTCACCTTGACCTGTCTAACCCCAAAAGAGTCACAGTCCTGGGTTGACTACACCTTGTCTCACCTGTTGTGAAGCAGACGGCGGGGGACCAGACATGGCTGACAGTGGTCTCCCCTCAGCAGGACCAAGTCTATAAGAGGCAGCGACTGTCGTCTGCGGTCTGTCAGGACAGGATATAGACAGTCATGTCCTCTCTGTGCTTGATGATGGTAGACAGCTAGGATGTCAAACATGGGCGACACTACATGTAGTGAGATATTTATTGTCCAAGGCATTCCACATTGTTAGCGCCACTTGTCAAAATATATCACGTGGCTAACTGTAGTAATTAATACAATTCCCGTATACGTACACCTATACAACAAGTCAATAGGTCTGTACAGCGCGAGACCCAACAATACTTCTGTACGACAGGGGGAGATAACTATAACTCCTGGTTTGCCATGTTCACTATGTGGCACAATGTTTTCAATTCTTTAGACCTCTGCGTGTGTGTGTGTTCGTACGCTTGACATTTTACGCGTGTAGCAGTGAGGGGAGAAGTATATTTGTCGTCTGACAACTATATTTGCAAATGTCTCATACAAGAGATATTGAGGCGTTCTTGTATAAACATTAAGCTTCATGACGAGACTGCTTATAAAAGTGTCGAGTGGCTCTTTAATCTTTATTTGCAGCAGCTATTATTTGTACACACCACTGTATACACGTTTTGTTACAGCACGTGTTATTTTTGATACAAACTCATTTACGAAATCCGATTCGTTTTTATAGCACTGTTTATACCTGATTAAAACACAGCAGCAGGTGTTATAGCGGGACAACACTAAGATAATTGACTTAAGCCGCGAAATAAAGTTTGTCTACCTGTACAGGTGAGACGGCACCGCTCTGTCACTAATGGCGTCTACACCATTTGTACACACAGAACTTGATCTTACTGCCAGCCCTAATAACCCCTAATATTATATCTGCTGAGTACCAGAAATATTTGTGAATAAAAAGACTAACAAGAATAATATTGTATAATGAAAAGTTATTAGCTGTAGCATGTGGAGAATATAAATGTACAGGTGCGCGAGCGCGTGTGTGTGATTGATTAGGTACAAATGCGAGAGACTGTGTGGATACATTAACTTTTGTATATTTCGATACTGTTCACACTGCTCATTATTGTTCATACTGATTACATTGGCTATTATTAACAATACTGTGTCTTACTGCTCACACCGTTAATGACTGAAGACAGAAACACTTACAGTCTGTCGTCACTTGAGGTCCGCTAGTCTGTGGTGTCGCTGTATTCAAGTAGTTCATGTGTTCACTGCATTCCACTTACATTGGTGTGACTACACGAAATAACAATAACTTATCTGTCTTTTAAGTAAAACAAGTAGAAGGTAAAAGCATATACTTTTGAGAGTATGTGACTTACCCCTCATCAACTTGATCATAAAGAGGATGTCAAGATGGCGGAATTATGACAGGTCGGCAATAAACAAACGGTTGCTATCAAAGTTTCTGTTATCGGGTTTTTCCAAAGCATTGACGTGATTTTAATGGAGATTTGTCAGAATAATTTATGTACAATAATTAGGCATGTCTTGTTATGTTTATATAGAAATTACAAGTCATTAAATGTTTTATTAATGACAACAGACTAAGTTCAACATGTGAAGTATGTTTGTCATCATTCATGCAGTGTCTCTGGTAGAACAGGACACAGACTAGCAACACAGGCTTAGGCCTCAATTTGTGATCTGAACCGTCTCATGTTTCCCGTACCAGTATCCTGTTGTTGTTCTCTTTTTTCCTTTTCTGTCTTCTCTCTCTCACACACACACAAACGCACGCTCTAGGAGGAGTCAGCATAAGGTGTTGTGTGAGGCAACAATTTACAACCTACAGATGGAGGTGAGCAAGCTTGTCACACAAAGTCTCCTAGTTTACAGGACCTTTCTTGACAGAGGACGGAGATACCTGTGCCTCACTGTCTACTCTCAATCTCTTTGGATCGACAAGGTGCTCAAGCCACCACACCACTCCAAGGTGCTCAAAGGTAAGTTACACCAGCTGGTGGTATCTGAACACAGGGAAGGACGCCATATTTTCTGACGAGTAGCGAGTTACTCACCTCCGACAGCACCGACAACTTTAACGGCCACCAGCCAGGCCGAACAGCTTCTCCGGGCTCCCATGCATACAAACGTTTGCTGCTATTCACCCTCATCAGTGTGTATCATTAACATTTTTAGGAACTTTAGTCTGAAAAATAAACATACAATTCATTTTCGATAATACAAAAAAGATTGTCGTAAACTCTGGGGCAGGTTTACGTAAATTGGGTAAGGGTATGATTTCTGTCACCCGGTCTAACACACCGTCGATACTCCCACCAAATCACTTCGACATTTCCCGCATGCGCCTATGCTAAATTGCTGATCTACACTTTTTTTAATTAGCCTGCTGAACCCCCAGCAAGTCTCTAGCAAAAAGCGCTGAGCTTGCATCTAGATCTTTCCAGAGCAACATGCGTTCAATTGGTCAGTCAAGCCACATGACACACCACAACCAATCACGCTTCACAGTTATAACGAGAAGTTCTCATCAGCTCTTGCGTGTGTTACGTCATTTCTAGAGAAAAGAACAGATGTGTAAAGCGGAAAGCAGTGAAAAAAAGAAAGCACCGGGTTCTGAACCATCACATTGCTGCTACAATTTTTACTGTAGGCCTAAAGACTATTAATAAAGGCAATAGTATTGTATTATAATGTATCTTAAAGAACCTTCATATGCAAGAAGTTATTGAAAGGCAGGAAGTCGAAACATTTTGTTGTAATTCTATGCACACGCAAAACTTAACATAATGAAACAGTATGTACATGCACTCATATCTGCACCATATACAAGAGAAGCCAGATTAGTGATACCGATTTTCAAGATGTGATGAAAGAGGATCCACTCTGGTGTGATATTGACCTTTCAATGCTTTAAATTCAAAGTGACTTTGTGTTATAATGACGTGCATATGTACTGGATAGTTGTGATTGTCAGTTGTGGTGATAGCAAAAATGGTTATGAAATATTTTCTCTTTGGTGTGGAACACATCATTAAAACAAACTCCTCATAAACATTCCCAGACCATTCAACAGACAAACCACTGACATATGTTGGATATTAGTTCCTGGACAAACTGATTTGATCACATGCACAAGCAGAACCACCTACGCACTCACCGATCACAGCTTTTCCAAATTCTATAATGAGGGGAGAAAAAACTCGTTTATTTACCTAAACGGCTTAGTGATGGATCTTGTCCAACTGTGGCACCCATGTACTACGGTCAGCACCGCCTGGCACGTCCGCCACAGCCTGTTGCTGACAGACGACTGACCAGGACACGCTGAACTCCGAGGTTGACAACAACATTTGGCTGGGGCTGAAATAATAGCCAGCGCCGACACCATCGGACACTTTCATCTCCAAGCTTTGCTCCACAAGAAACATGCGCACAAGGATAGAAGAGGCAATGGACAGCCAACAGCCACACAAGTACGTTAGAAACAGCGCTGAGCAGACGACTGGTGACGTCAAACACAACAAACGTCAGCTGATCTTTATCTGCCCTATCCCTCTACAGCAGGATAAAAATAGCCTGCGACACTGACGCTGAGGTTCGTCTGCTACGAGCGCGTCCATCGTAAAGTGCCTGGATTACATTTCACGGGAAATTACTAGAAAAATAGCAAACAAATGTCTGTTGACGACAATGTAGAGAAATAATATACTGAGACCAGCTGACAGTTAAACCGACAGTGATGTCCATTCGCCTAACTGACTTAAGGGGACTGCACTCTCTTGTTCTTCGATCTAAGTCTCCTCTTGATCTGTGTTTTTGTTGTGTATTTACACTCATTTGTGTTGTTCTTTTTGTGTCTGCACCATACCGTGTCCACCTACACACAACTTCCTATCGACTGCCTCCTTCTTACATCCCGCCATAATGATTTCTTCATACAGTTCGCCGGTGAAAAGGTCACACAGTCGATGCAGTGTGCTTTATCGTGTACACACATATTATTTGTGTATTCACCTAGTGATTGTATATATATAATACAGCTAGTGGTCACACATACCTTGCGGGGTGTAGTGTATGCTCGGCAATACTTACATACCAAAGATGTCATACACAGGAATGTGAACGGTAGCCTTCTCTCACTGTCGCCCCTCCTTGGGATTCTGTAACTTTCTGAGAAGATATAGTCACCCTACGGCCTACGTGATCATCGTTTTCCTGACAGACAACAGTCGCTGTCCACCTTCATCCTCCATCCAGCTGAGGTGGGTCTGGTCTGATTTCGTGTCATGACATGTGACGGTCAGGGTATAGTGTGTGTTGTGACAAAATGTTGGCAAACTGTAACAGTGTCATGTGATCGTGACGTAGTTATTGTATTCTGTCATTGCTATTTATTGGTTTATTTGCTATCTGCTGTATATTTATATTGTCAGCCTGTTGTTTGACTTTGTTGAAACAATGCGCACGTGGTGAATAGGGTGACGACCGTTAAAACTATTTTAACCACTTATTAACAGTCTGTACCTGTTTTAAACTAACAACAAAAAATCTTTATTGAAGCAGTTACATGGGAGCGACATTTATAGACGATTTGAAACAACATTTACACATCTGTTGAATGTGTTTGTGCCAAACAGTTAAACTTGTAACATTTAATCAGTGAGCCGCTAGTGTTTGTTGTGTTTACATCAATAAACCTCTTAACTCAATGAAGCGGGTTTTGATGGACCACTCGTGTCTGTATTTAGTCTCAGAGTTCTGACCCCTTTGTTTACAACTGGCAGTAAACAAAATTATCCTAAACACTTTTTTTGCACGGCACTGACAATACAGTCTTTTGAGGCCGATTAACAGCGTGTGTACAATCTCTTATACACACATTGACACAGTATCACACTTGTAGACTGACACACTCACGGACATGATGACACATTAACACACACACACCTCTGAAAGAAACTTGTTGACACTTGTTTTGTAAACAGAGACACGGACCTCGTGATGTAAAAATCTGTAATGACGTCATATCTATTACATATTACAAACACTAAAAGACAATTGTTGGTGTAAGAAACTGACACTACAGCAGGTGGCAGATGTGTCAGTGTCAGTCACCTTCTAGCGGCTTGTCGTCACGGGAGACAATCACAAGTTGTGACGTACAGCGGGACATGAGGTCAAGTCTGGCAGAGGTAAAGTTGTACAGTGGTGACAAGTTAAATCTATATAAATCGTAATCAGGGTTCTCCAGACACACGACGACTTTTCTCTCCAGACCACGAACACGATGTCCACTCGCCACCCACACCACGTCACTGCGGGCCATGACCACGTCCTCGATGTAATCATCCTTCATCACCCGCACTGGGATACCCGCTTCTTGCAGTCCTCTGACCATACCCGGCTTATCACTAACGTCATCCCAGTACAACACCAGCACGTCTCTCCACTGTAGACAGGGTGGTGTTGTGCCGTCACTGGTAGAGGTCAATGTTGTAGATATTGTTGTGCTTCTCCCTGTCAACATGGATATAAACAATAGCATCGTGACGTCATCACGTAAACTGAGAGACACACGTCACTAATACAGTCTTATTTACAAGACTGTTTCTCACCCGTTCCTTATTTATCACATAGGTAAGTGTTTAACTGTAAACAACGTTACACTACACAATACACACACCTACCTGTAACACCAACACGGAGACTGTGTAGGAGGCTGGCCACCTCACGACCGCACGTCACACAGTCAAGTGGGAAGTAACATGAGTGACCCTGACCTCGGTGATACAGTCGTGTGACTGGCGGGCCGTCTGTGTGGTCGGGCACACCTCGCTCACTGTACGGCCGTACATCACGGTGTGTAGTAAACCTCGCGTCCTGCTCGACTTCCCTGACGACGGCCGGAGGAGAGCGGAGGGGTCTGGTTAAATATTCCACTTGCCAGCCGGCGGGTGCGTCTCCATGGAAACAACTTGCCGCCCACAGATGCAGATGAGGAACTCGTTCCAGAAGCAACTTACACAAATTCTGGAAGTTGTTGATTCTGAGCCCAACACTATAACATAGGATGTAACTACACGCGTTACACTGTGTACTATTATTAATGTGTGATTCTGTTTGTGTATCATGTGTAATATTGTTACAAATGATGTCATCAAGTAAGTGATGTATCAATAATGACACGTGTTATAACACAATCTGTGTAACAGACGATGCTTCAAAAACAAATCTATGTTTACATCACAACACCTCCATCAGGTGTCACAACTGTTGAGGAAGCATCACCTGTTAAGCACCAAATAGTTGTAATCCAGTAAATGTAGACAGCATCTACCTGTGTGTCTATCATCACATCACACGCTGTACAACTCACCTGTGTTCACTCTCTACTTCATCAGCGATGACGTACAACGACCCTCCGCTCGCCGCCTGTGACAAGTCGTTGACGGCCTTCTCCACGTCACCACCATTAATGTTATACTGCAGGAGGTGAGGCTGACCAGGTGATACACCTGCTGACTGTTGTGTCTTTACTGTCTGTATCAACAGGTGATACAACATGGTGCACGCTGCACGACTCCCCCACCACGTACTGACGACGTAGACGTGGTGACCACATCGCAGCCACTGTATGGCCATCAGCAGCAGCACCACAGTTTTACCTGTACCGGGCGGTCCGGTGACAAAGAGTGTGGGAGGCGCCGTGTGTAGCAGGTGAAGTTGCTCCGGGAAGAGTGTTATTACAGCAGTGTAGCACTCTCCTGTCCACCACACGGCCTCACCCAGGGTCTTGACACTCACACGTGGAGAACATGTGCATGGCACAGTCACTGTTGTCGCCGGACCACAGAACCTACAACAAACGAGTGTGACCATTTGATGTGTAAACATTCTTGATAAATTCTCCATAACCAGGCAATTTTTTTAGTATCTGTCGACTAATGGGTTCATTTCGTGCTTTTGCTGTATTTAATCCCTTTAGTAGACAGTCGTGAAGGTTACGAAGGGGTGATTTTTGCATTACTTTCTTTTTTTAGATAATACTCCTCACATACTTGCAACTTCTCTTACAGAATAGTGGTTACCTAAAAATTAGCGCTAAGAACAAGAACCAAACATAGCATACGAGGGACAGGAAAACAAAGAGCATATAAACAATAAAAAATAACAACAGCACTAGCGTAGAATAAAATCACAAAGAAAACACAAAGAGGAAGATAGAAAGGTGTGAAAAGGACTACACATTATGTTAAAAGGTAGTTAGAAGTAATGTTTACAGAAGAGGTGTTTTCAGTTCACGTGTAAAGGATTCAATAGTGAGTAGGTGGCGGGGATGGAAAGGGAGAGAGTTCCGTTGTTTCGCTGCACAATAACTAAACATAATGTGACCATAATTAAGTGTCAAGGCGGCCATACATATCAGTGCTGCAGGTGACAGACAGTACGACCGGGCTTCTGGCAGTGATGGTTGTCGCTGTTTTTAGCCGTGAAGACCTCTTGCTTCGTGCTAATGATGCAAGGTGCGTGATGTGTGTCACTCGGCACAACACTCTGGGTAGGACTGTTTATAGGGGTACCTTGCATGCTGGTTAATGCAGAGACAGAGACTAAAATTGTTGCTGACACAAAGGAATAGACTGGCCACATTAATGAGGACCTGCTGACCGCTGCTCAAGACAGACCTCAGTCACGTGCCGCTGTGTCTGTCCAGTAGCTACTCCCAACGACGTGTAGCGGTGACCAGCATAAGCTTTCACCTGCCCATACGCCAGGGTATCAATAAAGGAAAGAAAGAAAATGAACAAATTGACACTGTTTCAGATCCAGCAGTATCTGGACAGACATCTAAGATCCACTCAAGCTTAGTCACGTGATCAGCTCTACGTGGTTAAGGGTACCTCGTGATAGCAGCGTCACTTAAGGTTAGACCAGCAAAAAAGGATCTTTAGACCTCCATACATGTAGTCATGCCTGAAGACCCACTGGTAAGAGAACACAGATATATATCTCACTATCCATATAAACCCAAAAAACTTGATTAATGATCTTATCCTCGGCAGACACAATGAAGTAACAAGCGATTTTAAAGTAAAGAGACCAACAGAGCCAATGACTTCATCACGACCCATGCTGTTTTCTGGACAAAAAAATACTTACACACCAAAAATAATAAACATTTTTATATCATATCATACATTCCTACAACTCACCTGGCTACCAGTGTCCTGTACACGTCACGTGTCATGTGACTGTGAGGTCCAGACCCAGCCACACGTCGCTGCCACCAGTGTCCGAGTTCCCTCAGCACGTGACTACTGACGTCACACGGTGTCTTGGGGTCAGACAACTGATCACAGCACAGACACACACCTGGGATGTCGGCGGGGTCTGTTGTTCCCAGACACAGACACAGGTCCTGTAATACAACCACGTGATCAACAGAGCGTATTCTTTGACAGTTGTGGTGTTTAAACTAAGCAGCTTTTTGAAAATTATATCATCATCTGATGTCACCAGCCAGTGCTATCCCCCTTGGCGGCTTGTAAGTGTGCATGTGTATGTGTATGAGTAGCAGTGTACTACTCCACCGCTACAGTGGAGCGCCTTTCCCAGCAGCACTGACCACAGAATGGGTCATCCAGTCCATGACGATAGATTGTCTTCAAGGGACATAATTGTTAAAATATGTGAGAGAGAGAGATGTGGCCATATAAGATTACTCCACAAACTCATTCAGGCTACTTCTGAACGTAAGTCACTTACGAGTAAATAAAAAATTGTATTTAATTGTTCTGTAAAAAAAGTGAAATGTACACAATATTTTAATTTCATGATGTGAAACAGTTTTTACTTGAGCTATGTGGGTGTCGCCGGAGATGGCCTGTTGAAGTTGACGAGCCGTGAGGTTGGGGAAAGCGATGGTCTTAGTGATGCGCAGACCGGGAGCGATGTCGGACACCAGGTGAGACAACATGGCCTCCGCCTTGTTCAGCTGTGACACGGCCTCTTTCAGCTTTTTTCTGATCTTGACAATATCCTCCTGTGACATTTTAAGGTCGTTTGTAATGTCACCGAACGACATCACATTGCAGACGACAAGACCGTAATGTCGGTGAATAAGAAGCACATCGAAGTTTCCCTGTTTCCAGTTCTGTGGCAAGTCAGGAGGCAGGCTGGAGGCTCGGGGTAACTGGGCAGCCGCCAAAGTAAAACCAGGTTCACTCAGATATTGTCCGAAGCGGAGTCGTGTGATTCCAACTAACACTTCTCCTGTCGTTTCTGACCACTTCTGAAGAAAGAATAGAACTCGCCTCATGGCCGCATCATATCTCAAGTCACTGTCCTGAACAGCAGCAGGTGGAGAAATGGAAGCCATAGCAGTCATTACACGTCGGAGCTTTTCTTTAAGAAAAGTCAACATACCTGTGTTTTCTAATGCTGGCAATTTTACCTGAAAATCCTGACCAGCAACTGTCTCTTTGGAATGTGAAGGTAGTACCTGTACATCCTGACCAGCAAATGTCTCTGTGGTCATCGGCACGCGGTTGAAGTAGACAGGAGGCAGAAAGTAGGCGCGAGACTCGAGGTCAGGGTACGCGGCCTCAACCCACTGGAGCCAGAATGTCTGAACTTCTTCTGTGAGTGTTGCCTGTACGAAGAGGACCTCAGTTTGTATGACTGCAGTAACTTGCTTTTATTTTACTTTTGCATTTTGTTACTTAGTTAACAATAGCAAAAATGTTTTTTTTTAAATTTCTTAGCGTTTTGAGGATGGTGTTACTTTTTTCTGACAACTCGTGTTCACTGAAGAATAATCTTTGCCAAATCTTATTAGTTTTTTGCGTTATTTTCGCTGTTCATCACCCTCATGGTTATTTATTGTATTTATTGTTATGCACTACAACAGCTCGTCGTTAGTTGTTATTTTTGATTATCAGTTGTTATCATTCATTGTTACTCCTAGTCACTCTTGCTGCCTGCTGTTGATTGCAGCCTCTACTGTTTAGTGTTGATAGCTGTTTGTAACTCTCTGATTATATTGTAGTCACTACTGCACTAACCTGACTACCAGTCATCTGCCTGATGAGCCTGACGACCGCCTCGATCTGAGATGGGACACCGCGGATGATGACAATCTTCATACCTGGTACAGGTGACGGGTTGGGGTCAAAGTGTACATCAGCGCCTGTCTTCTTCTTGACCTCCTCCAGTGGACGCGCATTCACTGTAAACAATATTATTTGTCATCACTGCTCTGTCGGGACATCTTGACCTAGAACGGTTTACTTGTCAGTCACTGATTCTCTGACCACATTTAAGCAAAAACACAAGACACATCTTTTGTGAACGACATTTTCTCTGTCCTGACTCTGCTGTATGAGTCTGTGTGAGAGAGTGAATGTTGTACAAGTGTGTGTGTGTTTCTGTCATAGCGAAGATGTGTGCGCTGTTGTTGGTTATTATGTTTAGTAAATCACTTCTGTAAGCACTCTGTGCATATTGTTGCAAAAGTACGATTTACATGCTCATTATAATTATGTCTTTTTATCTCAATAATTAGACGCATCGTTATGATAATGAATTATCTCAGTTATCTCCACTCTCTGACATTTGCTGTTGAGGTGGTGAAAGGACGAACTGTCTTACAAACGAGGAGAGGACTTATCGTCTCGTGCAAGACCTACCAACATCGTTAAAGACAGACACGTGTGACGGACCTTAAGCTCCGTGTTTATCCACGTGCTGCCCTAGTGACAGTTACAAGTAAAGCCACGAATAAATAAATAAAACTTTGCATTGTGCTTCACATGTCTACATTGTATTATCTTCTTCATTTGTTTTGTGTCTCCTCGTCATTTTCTTTTCTGCGTCCTTCTGTTGTTCCTTTAGGAATAACAAACTAAAGATAGAATGTACCTGTATCCATAAGTACCGCAGCCTGTTCATCGGTCACGGCGTGTAGGTGAACTATGACCCGGCCACCACATCTAGAACCTTCTTGTCCACCTCCTCTTTTCCGGGGCTTTCCCTGTGATGTTGGTTACACAGTTACAGGTGAACATCAGAGAATGAACACCGTACACACAGCTTGTCAGAGTAAAAGGTACACAAGAAGACATGACAGAATCTTTTTATAATTCATCTTTGACATAGATACTTGTTGATGATGATTGATGATGATTTTTTGATTATTGTTATCTCTTCAGGAACAATTAAAGAAAGTCACGTGACGAAATTAAGCTGAATATTGTTCGTAAAATTGACGATGATTGATTTCACTAACATTCTCAATGACAACCATGACATCACTGCCCTGGTGTGTGACAGGCCACATACTGACTTGTAAACTTGATTAAAAAACATTTTTAACTTTGGTACAAGGATTGACCTCCTTGACCTCTCTCCGCCTCACCCCTCGTCTAATAGCAGGTGTCTCCACCTTGTCTCACCTGCTGTGGAGCAGACGGTTGTTTATCAGACATGGTTGACAGTGCTCTCCTCTGTGCAGGACCAAGTGTCTCAGAGGAATCGTCAGCGAAATCAAACTGCACAAAATAGACCCCTATCATCTTTCGGGCGGTCAAACACAAAACTGCTCAGAGACTGACAGAGTGTTAAAGGTTAAAGGTTATGATGACACTTTCAACGTTGCAACTGATGTGATATAAGGAATGAACATGTAACGATTATCACATTTTTGTAGAAATTCGCTTTTGATAATAACACATACACGTAGCCTACAGAGCCTGATCAAGACAAAGCAGAAAATATATTTGTATTTGCATGGGACAGCTATTTCTGAAACATCCAACAACAATCGTATATGGAAAGTAGAGCTAAGCGACCTATAGTAAAAATATTAAAATTATAAAACTAAATATGCAGTTTACAGTTTTCTTATCGCAATGTGAAAGCTGGTTGTGGAATTTTTTTTTTTTTTGATTGTATACATTTATGTGTTTTCCTTTTTTCTTCTTTAAGAAAATGAATGAACAAAGCATCCACTTACATCGGGATAAAAATTAGCCACACAATTTTTTTGAAAAAATAACTTATTAAACTATGGAGTAACAGTTTGGGTTGAGTAAAAAGACATGAGTGCCCCGAGGAAATATTAAATACTTAGTCATCACTTTGAACCACCTTTACTCCACTACATGTAAAAGTAATTAATATAAATTAACACAGACTAACACATACGTGGGTTTTCTATCGGTGTTTTAAATTTTGAGGGAGCGGAGCCCCCATCCCCCTTACTGCCCCTCACCCCGGTTCCTACTCACTGCAGTGTGAAGACAGTGTCACAGTGTGAGTTTTACATGAAGGGGGAAGTCACTACGTTCTGCACCCCGGGTGTCAGTTCTATTATTAGCTTGTCTAATGGCGGCTGAGCCGATGCCGTGTAGCTGATGATGGAGTAAACAGTTGGCTGACAGCCAACAGCCATAGTGACAAGACAAAATGTAATGGAACAGTCATATTATACCAACGAAATGCCTTATGGTATAGGAAAGATATCAATGACTGCCCGGTCCTACAATAACCCACATCAAAAGGCGCATTGCTTAAGAGACATGTTAAACCGATAACAACACAGATTTTATTCTGTAAACAAATAATATATCTGCTGAGTACCAGAAATATTTGTAAATAAAAAGACTAAACAGAATAATATTGTCTAATGAAAAGTTATTAAGCAAGGATATGCAAGAGACGTGAAACACAAGTGACAATAACTGTGACAGTTAGCTGGAGCATGTGGAGAATATAAATGTACAGGTGTGTGTGTGTGTGATTAGGTACAAATGCTAGAGACTGTGTGGATACATTTTTGTACATTTCGATACTGTTCACACTGCTCATTATTGTTCATACTGATTACATTGGCTATTATTAACCATACTGTCTCTTACTGCTCACACCGTTAATGACTGAAGACAGAAACACTTACAGTCTGTCGTCACTTGAGGTCCGCTAGTCTGTGGTGTCGCTGTATTCAAGTAGTTCATGTGTTCACTGCATTCCACTTACATTGGTGTGACTACACGAAATAACAATGACTTATCTTTCTTTTAAGTCAAACAAGTAGAAGGTAAAAGCATATATTTTTGAGAGAATGTCACTTACCCCTCATCCACTCGATAATAAAGAGGATGTCAAGATGGCGGAATCATGACAGGTCGACAATAAACAAACGGTTGCTGTCAAAGTCTATGTTTTCGGGTTTTTCCAAAGCAGTGACATGAATTTAAATGGAGCTTTGTCAGAATAATTTATGTACAGATAATAAGTCATGTCTTGTTAACTTTATATAGAAACTACAAGACATTAAATGTTTTATTAATGACAACAGACTATATAGGTTCAATATGTGAAGTATGTTTGTCATCATTCATGCGGCATCTCTGGTAGAACAGGACACAGACTAGCAACACAGGCTTAGGCCTCAATTTGTGATTTCAAACATCTCATGTTTCTGTTTATTCTCAAATTCTCTACACACATACATATACATGCCCTCCATGCAGCATGTGTCAATATAAGTATCCTCTTGCACATACACTGCTCATACACCATTATCCTAAATATCAACACCATATATGGAGAATCCTTACATCATAAAGAAGAAAACCTCATCACAGCCTTACTTAAGGGGACCCAGGACCTGCCCGCCTCTCTTGCAAGCTGGGATCCTCCTAGTAGTCTTGCCAAGGAGCACATACAGTTCTGGCAGTTCTAACAAACGGGATAAACCTACAAAACACTTGACACATCAAATCTGACAGTATCAGCAGGATAAACTGACGGAATGTATCATTTATAATTATTTTTTAAGTCAGCTGATAGCTCTAGAAAAAGCCTTCTTTTCTATCTAGACAGACACACACTCACAGCCACATGCATAACAAGAGGTCAGGACGGCTGCTCTATTGTCACATGAGTGCTTGTGACAAACACCACTAAAAGCACTTGACAAGAACACATTTCTCATTAAATAAGAGAGTTTGTTTTGGGAAAATCCGATAACATAGACCGCCATGATTCCGCCATTTCGTCATTCAACCGTGTGCTCAGATTAACAACTGTTTAACAGATGATCCTGAAGTATATGTTACTGACGGCCTTACTTACTTGGGCTTTCTTGTGCATCAGCCATAGGTCCTGCTTCAGTCTTCATGAGTGTACATGCGACCTGTATTTCACTCTTTATGGCAGACATACCTTTGTGTTTTCCAAGGATTAGGATTATATTTATTGACTTCAGGTGAAAGTACTTAAAGTACTATTAACTTCCAGTGAAGCTTAAAAACTTAGCTTCATCAACTCTAATGTTTCTAGTGATATAAGAAGACCCACTGAAGTTTGTTGTAATCTCAGATCTGAAACATGACAACTGTGATAGTTTATAAATTCAGTTCTCATGCAAATTAGAAGTAAACATTTAAAAGCAAGGGAGATTAAGAGCGACTAAGTAAGAATCTATACATATTTTATAAAAGCCACAGCAGTAAACAGTTTCTTCTTTCACCCCAACAAAGAAAACAGCTAAGTAATGACAATTATAACTCCGCGTGGAAACACTTCGGGTAACTTGCAGGTCCTAGGATGAAGCCCAGATCAAGGAGGAGGGTTGGGCGTGGGGCTAGCAACCCCACCCTGTAAAACAACCCCTGCTACAGAAACCACAAATACAACACAAGCAGCGTGGTGTAGTTGCGGCCTTAAGCACCACTGGGGGTGGGGGGGGGAATTGGTGTTTTACGCCGTGTCAGCAGCTAAGGCTATATTACGGCAAGCAGCCAGCCCTGTAAACAGATGCCACGTGCAGAGAAAGATCAGCGTGCCCGAGACGAGAAATGAACTCTGGGCAGCCAACCTTCACTGTATTGGTGACAGGCGCTAACAGCGCTAACCGTTGCGCCACCGGACCGCTCAAGCACCACTGGGGGTGATTAGGAACGAGAAGAAGAAGAATGACAATTATATAAATGTGTGTTATTTTATATAAGGTTATTTGACACTGATTATACTGAATAGAACGCTCACCATCTATATTGTGGGTCAGAATCACTTCCGAAAATCTTAACCTGCGAAACCACTTAATTTCTTAGAACAAAAACAAGAAAGGTAAAATAAATAACATCTGTTCCTGTTCAGAAAGAGCAATATGGCATACAATCTAGGTGGATCTCGGGAAGGTATAGTAGTGTAATCACACTAGTGAAACCATTTTGCAATATCATGTTACTCTCAGCTCTTGTTCTTGTTATTTGGTTCCTTTTTGTGTTTTCTGTATTTGATTTTATTCTTCATTGATTACAATTGTTGATTCTTTTATAGCTCATATGTTATTTGTGTCCCTCATATGGTGTTCAAGATGTGCTTTCCTGGAACCGATGATAGTATTTTCCTGGAATGAAAGTCTGTTTCATCACTGTTAATTAAGTGTACTTAAGACTTTGCACATCTTCTACCGTCTTATTGCCAAGGATGTAAGGGCATGTTGATGTTTCCTCCTATCAAAGACCAATATTTCGTATAATGTCCAAATCTTCTTTTTATTACTATTATTTATAAACTGCGATTAATAATAATAAGTAGGAATTTATAAAGCGCAACATCTCAGCCAAAGGCTGACTCATTGCGCTGAACAAGATCACAAAATAGTAACAAATATGTAGAACAAGATCACAAAAAAATAAGTAACAAAGATATACAACAAGTTAACAAAAAAGTAACAAAGATGCAGAACAAAATCACAAGATAATAACAAAGATGTAGAACAAAATCACAAGATAGTAACAAAGACGTAGAACAAAATCACAAGATAGTAACAAAGACGTAGAACAAAATCACAAGATAGTAACAAAGATGTAGAAGGAAGAACAACGCGAGGACTCACTGCGATCTGGCAGTAAAGGGCGATAACTGTAGATGTAACGGCAACGACTCGACCAGAGAATAAGGTCAGTGACATCAGGAGAATACTGGGAAGATACTGAGTAATCTTGAGAATATGAAGAAATGTTATCACATGAAACTGCAAAAGGGTGATCATCACTTCAGTTTATTCAATGCAGCTCAAGGTCGCTGCCGAAGCGAGTGAAGCGGGCGGAGTGGAAACCAGCCGATAGATCCAAACAGTTCGCACTTCAAAATAACATTTTATATACATTATATATACAGTCCTGTTGAGAACCAGAAGAGGAAGAAAACGCAGCAGAAGCCCACGTAAACATGAAGATCCAACATTTTTATCCAAATCGAAGCACGACCACAAAACAAAATCAAAGAGAGCCGATCATCTCAGCCTGTTAGGAGAAGGGACAGAACTCTCATTTACAAACACATCAAAGGGACAACTCTGTCCTCCTCTAACTCAGTTTATTGTATTTCAACTCAGTAGCATTGTAGCGAGCTTAGACACATAATTTACTTAAGAAACATGCGCCTGCAGATTAAACCTTTTTTGAATCTGTGTTCGGTTAAGAGAGGACGTTGCAGTGTACAAAGATTATCTTGTAAATATAGTCTAACTACTCTGCTCAGCAACAACTGTGACAAGAGTCAGAGACATGAGTGTGTGTGCATGTGCGTACATACATAATTTTTCATATTCAAACGCCGTTCACATCAACGTATGCAAAAGTTTGCACGTGTGCTGTCAGATAGTCTTCGACTCAGTTCCATAATTAGCTACTAATTGTCCTTTGTCTGTGTCCTCGTTGATTGAACTTGACACTTCAGAGCCCTCACGATCTGTGTGCTCACGTGACGTCTCTAACGACCGCGGCTTGGCTAACGACATGGTCGATGCTTTGCTGCTGCACCAGGGACTGCAATGTCGGCCAGGTGGCTGCCTTTTATTGTGTCTTCATGCAATGCCATGTGTACTGCGAAAAGACCAGAGTCACAATCTGAGGCAATGTAAGACCGACTGAAAAGCTTTAAGAGAAAGAGACAATCTAAGGTAACACTCAAACAATCTAAGCAGTCAAAGGTTAAATCAAATTAATGCAAGGTTGAGACAGAAGTAACCCAAGAACAGAACTGAGACCATCTCAAGGAAACAAAAATGGAGATAATCAAGGCAATGAAGGTCTAAGACTCAAATAATTAAGTTATACTGAGATAGTCGTAAACTTGAGACTGACACATTCTCGATCATGGACCAAGACTTCAATAAAGGCAGACAATAAACAGAAAATCGAGTTTACCCGATCCGTACATCTCAGTGTCCAGTATGTCGTTCTTGTGTCAAACTAAGCCTGCAATAGGTCCTTGCCATCGACATGACCACATTAAATCATGGATAGAGATGACGATCCTATGATTCTGAACATGAAAACCAAATCAGAGATTGGTACAAATATCACGTGACCAAATATACTTTGCCATGATATTCTTAAAAGAGTACCTTTTATATTTAAAACTGGTGACAAAGTGTAGAATAAAAGTTCTTTTCTGTTAAGGTAAGTAGAAAGGCCATAAAACACTAAAATTGATATATATGCTGTATGTATGGGAGGGGTTCAGTCTTTTAGTTTTCAGAAAACACTTAAGATGGAGAAAAAATTCGCCTTGTGCCTTCCTTGCATGCTGCCATGATCACGTTCATCGTTGTCGCAGAAACACAAATAGCAGCTCACCTGCGTGACTCCAGACGGTAAATGTTGTGCGTGACACGAGATTAATTTCGCTCTCAGCCTAATGAGGTCCTGGCTTCTTAAAAAGCAAACTTTCTGGCGAGAAAAAGCGACGCCCTGTTTGCTGAAGTGCTATTGTTTCAACACCTGAACAAACACGTTTCTGAAGGTGAAGGGACATTGCCGGTAGTGTCCCAGTCTTCGACATCAGGTGACGTGGCAAGAATATGAAAACACTCTCTCTCTCTCTGTCACTCACACACTCTCTCTCTCACGGACATACCCACTCTGTCTATTTTTCTTTGAAGTGTGTTGTCCATACGAAGCCATCAATTTAACGGGAAACCTTGAGATGAGAACAATCATGAAATGACAGCAAATGTACAAGAACATAAATGGCAGACAAAGTAGATACAGGGGAGGAGAGAGCGCGCGTGCGAGCATGCACTTCCTTACAGTACGGGTTGCAATAAATGTTCAGAGATGTCGCTGTCATAATTCTGTCTATCCTGTATGTCTTTGGGATGAAACACAAGGATTCTTTTGTATCGTCTTAATCCGCGAAGACACAGAGGGCGCTATGTTTCGCAAAAGTGGAGCGTGGTGAAGACTTAGGCTTGAAACGTTTTCTTCATTTGCTCCATCGGACAAGAATCAAATCGTTGTCTTTTACAACAGGCAGTAGACTTGTCAACAACAACAACAAAAAGAAGTCTGAATTATGGACATTCTCTTTAACCTTAGCTTCTCTCAATATCGTGCGAAAATTAACTTTTGCTTGAAATATATTGTAATTGAGAATTGTTTTTTATTTTTACAATTTCGAGTTTGAAAATTTAAAATATTTGTACAAAGACATATACATATATATTCGTGTAACATGACCACGGTTGTAGTCTACCGCTTGTCAGCTTTGACAATCTTCTGCGCTCTACTTCTTTTTTGGAAAAGAATGGTCTTAGTATCAGGTCTTTCTGCTACTTCAGTTTCTCTGGAAAACGATTCGCTAACAGTGTCCGAACTCAGCCCAAAAAACCTCGGCGTTCAGACCACTCAAGCCAGCAACAGCTACGAAAGTCAGTCAGACAAACGAACCTCGGCAAGTTATCTGCTCCTGTCAACGGAGAACCTGACAATCTGTCAGGACACTCAGAGTGGTCTCGCTTTCACGACAGACGGCGCCATTATCCTCGTCGACCACAAGGTGGCACCAGGCAACGCTTCTGTGAGTAAGGACGAGCGTCAGTGTGCGATCAGAGTGACCGTTCCTGCGGGTCAGGTGGTTCACTTTCAGGCGGTGGAGATGGACATGCCGTGCGAAACGAGTTCCCTGCGCGTGCTGGACCAAAAGAACAGCGCCGTGCTGGTGTCCGCCTGCGGGGTCAGTAAGACGCTGCGTGACGTCTTCAGCTTCAGCCACCACGTGACGATGGAGCTGAAGTATATCGTGGGGACATCCTTCTCGCTGAGATGTGACGTCACGGGGGCGCAACCGTCTGCGAGGCCGCAGCTGGAAGTGCACTATATGTCGCCGACTAAAGGTAAATGCGTTAGTTATCTTTAGGAATTTTAGCCTTTTAACCTTAGCAGCTGTAGCCTGTTAAGCTTGTTTGTGAGCCGCAGACACTAAACCTTCACCCTGTGCTACCCTTTACCCCTTTTGACAGGTTTCATCCAAACTCCTGGCTGGAACGGCACGGCTTTGTATCCCGTCCTCATGGACAGCTTGATTGACCTCGAGGTACCCAAAGGTCACATGACCATGCTCAGCGTCCATCACCTTGACATTGACGCCAAGTCCATCAAGTGTGACACGGACAAGCTGACCGTCTTCACGACATCCCCTGCGAAGACCCCGCTGTGGACTCTGTGCTACGTCTTCAACCAAGACCCAGTCACGATCCAAACCTCCGAACTGCACGTGCGCTTCGTCAGCGACTTCCAGACCTCAGGCACTGGCTTCAGGCTCGTCTTCTCCTACCACCAGCCATCCACCTTGCCCAGAAAGATGCTGTGGAACAAATGGAACTGTTCGGGAACGCACTGGCCAGACTTTCAGCAGCACTTCCCGTGCGATCTTCAATCGCAGTGTCTAGGGGGCGAGGACGAGCTGGACTGCCCGTACACTGCGAGGGACTGCGGCCTGGGAGCTGTCACTGCGAGTGGCAAATGCTACTTCTACGTCATCGCCAACCACTCGCTGACCTGGTACGACGCGTCCACCGACTGCTTGACACGTGGCGCCACCTTGGTCAGCCTCAACACCCCGGAGGAGTGGCGTGACGTCATGAGTCTCCTTCAGCTGAGGCGCGGGTTGCGGGCGTACATTGGCCTGCAGTCTTCCACCTTCACGGAATCCCACTTGTAAGTTCGAATGTTTTATGTTTAATGTGTTTGATTATCACCAAAACTATTGTACACACGCGTGTATGTGTCCCAGGACCACTAGAGTCTTTAGTTTCTGAATGCCAGACATTTTTGTGTTTTAAAAATTGATATTATGGCATTGTAATTGTAAATGGTTGTTTTCAGCTTGCTGTTTTTGTACTTTTGTTTTGTTTTAAATTGTTGAAAACTATCGTCTGTCCTGTGTTCTATTTAAACAACTCATATATAAATCCCTGATGTAACTAGCAAACTTTTCTGCTAGCTACTCAAATACTCACCTTCGTTCTCCAAATTTTGTTATCCCTTATGCACTTACAACTTATCAGGAAAACTTGCGGTTCGTTTGTAGTCCTGTAAGCACGGCGATATTAAGCTTGCTTCTTTATGGGCAAGACTTTATAAATTCTTTGACTGTTAACTAGTATTGTCGTTTCTTTGCCATAAAATGAAAACAAAATATTAGCATAACTCAACACTACTCTCCCATTTTATGTGTATAATTTATTGTCAGATACTTCTACTACTTTCTTGTTCACACACTGAGTTCAGTTTACAAATTTTTCAAACTTGTTCTTGTTTTTCAATAAACTGGTATGTATTTGTTTGCGCTCACATTTCACATACCTGTTCCACTATTTAACCCCTACTACTATTTCTGCATCGATCTGTTTGAAGTTACAAGAGGAGCTGGCAGTGGGCAGACGGTACTATGGCCTACTTCGTCAAAATCTTCGGGATGACCAGAAGGCCTGCGTGCGCGACCCTTCGTCGCTTCGAAAATGAACCCGTCGTGGACCTCCCGACCCTCTGGCCAGGCGCCTGCGACGAGCAGGGATTCTTCCACTACATGTGCGAGGCCCAGGATGAGGCTGCTCTTCCGGTGCCTTTCGAGGACAAGTCATTTTTGGTTACCGGAAATCCACTATCGGTAAGGCATGTTTCGAACGTCAATCTCCACCTGTGTCCCGAGGGTCACGTCACGCGAGATTTCCTGTCATGTGACCTGCGCAGCGACTGCTGGGGTACGGGCTATGCGTCTGCTTACACGTGCACGGCTCTGATGATGCCACTTCCGCCAATGTATGAGTGCGGGAACGAACTGGAGCGCGTGCCGTATACCCTAGTATGCGACCATCGGCGAGACTGCAACGACGGAACGGATGAAGATTTTTGTGTTTTTCCGCCATGTACCCTGGACAAGCCAAGGAACTGTGGCAACCAGCAGGTAAGGGATGTCTTGTACTTTAGGCATATCAAGTGCAACAAGACCTTAAGAGTAAGCCTCATGGTTAATGCGAGTTATTGCAAATGTGATAAATATAAACAGTTCAATTGTAAAAAAGCCCAAGATTAATTAATGTAAGAACATCACTTGTAGTGTAAACGTGCCATTTTCCGGTTAGCATTACCCTGTGTTCTTGCAGTGTATATCTCTCTACGAGTGGTGCGACGGCCAAGAACAATGTGTGAACCAAGCCGACGAGCAACTCTGCTACGGAGAGAAGATGGAGGACATCGCCAGCCTCCCCCCACCCGCCATCTTGGACTTTGCTACCAACGGCACCTTTGTTGTTCGGCCACTCAGCGTCGCCCAAAGCGCGAGCGGGAACGAGACCCAGTGTCCAGGGACGCATTTCCGGTGTCCGGGTAAGGTCGACTACTACTGCCTCCCCATTTACCTCCGGTGTAACAAGGCGTTCGACTGCCCCGGCAGAGAAGATGAAGCGGACTGCGACACGTACGTGTGTCCAGGTCTTTACCGCTGCCGTGACTCCAACATCTGTTTGCAGGTGAGCGACGTGTGCGACAGCGTGTACCACTGCCCGCAGGGCGATGACGAACTGGCGTGTGCGGTCAGCTGTCCCAAGAACTGTACATGCATCGGACTCGCTTTTTTCTGCTCTGATGCGGCCATGTTGGAGCCGTTTGCGGACTTGCGCTTCTTAAGGATACGTGGGGCGGGAGTCTCTCTGGGTAGCTTACGATACAACTCGATGCTGGTTTATCTAGACCTTGCGCAGTGCGATCTCACTCACCTGGACACTGTTCGTCTCCCCAATCTTCAGATCCTGGACCTGAGCCAAAACTTGCTGACATCAGTAAGCGGAGAGTTCCTGACGAGTCTGCAGAATCTTCGACAGCTCTTCCTCAGCAACAACCCCCTTATCTACCCCTTCTTCTCCGGTCTCTTCTCTCACAGTCTTCATATCCTTGACCTCTCCGGCGTACAGGTCACTGAACTTAGCTCTAACACGTTGGCCGGCTTTCCTCACCTGCGTCACCTGAATTCTCCAACAGCGGGGTGGAATTCGTGCTAGGAGAAGGCTTCAAGCCGTTCAAAGAGCTTCGTTTGCTGGACATGCGTGGTTGCCCAGTCATCGCCTTTCCGCCAGACATGTTCTCGGGGCTGGTCAGGCTGCAGACCGTCTTTGCCGACAACTTTAAGTTGTGTTGTCCGGCTATCCTACCCGCGGATTTTAACGTCCAAAGCTGCCAGGCTCCCTCCGATCATCTCTCTTCCTGTGATGCCCTCCTTCGCTCGCCCCTCTACCGAGTGTTTCTGGCATCCTTCGCCGCGCTGGCCCTCGTGGGCAATCTGTCTGCCCTAGCCTACCGACTGCTTCTTCGCAAGGAGAAGAACGATCTTGGTTACGATGTCTTCGTCACCAACCTGTGCGTATCGGACTTCCTCATGGGAGTGTACCTGTCGGTGGTGGGGGTGGCCGACCGTGTCTACATGGGAGAGTATTTCCGGCACGAGTCGGATTGGAAGGAGGGTATCGTCTGCAAATTCGCCGGCTTCACCTCGTTCCTGTCAAGCGAGGTGTCGGCTCTGCTTGTCTGCCTCATCACCCTCGACCGCGTCCTCGTGCTCCGTTTCCCGTTCAGCACTCTGAGGTTCCGGAAGCGATCTGCGCAGATCGCGTGCGCCGTGGCCTGGCTGGCAGGTGCTCTGCTGGCTCTCGTTCCCCTACTTCCGGTCACGTCTCACTGGCAGTTCTACGCCCGGACCGGCATGTGCGTTCCGCTGCCCGTCACGCGGAATAACTCCTCTGTCTACGACTACACCTTCCGTGTCCTGATAGTCCTAAACTTCTTTCTCTTCTTCGCCATTGCTGCCGGACAAGCCGCCATCTTTTGGTCAGTTAGGATCAACAGCATGTCCGCTACAGACACCACCAAGAAGGGGACCGACCTGACTCTGGCACGAAGGCTCATAACGATCGCCATATTCGATTTCGCGTGTTGGTTTCCGATTGGTTTGATGGGGTTCATGACCTCCACTGGCGTACCGGTCGCCAGCGATGTACATGTGACCTTGGCTATCTTTGTTCTTCCCCTCAAGCCTGCCCTCAACCCCTTTATATACACAATAAATGTTATCATGGAAAAGAGGAGGCAGGAAAAGGAAGAGCAGAGAAGAAAGATTTTACTGGCTCAAGCCAAGATCAGAGATGCTACCACCCGACCTGCGCAACGATGAAACAAACATTGCAGAGTTACTGCAACCTACGACGACTCATCAAAGATGCCGAACAAAAATTACAAAATTAATATTTTATTTCTAACGAGCAGACACCGTTTTCATTGAGGGAGGATTTCTAAGATGCATGAACATAAATATTGGAACAGGGTGACATACAGTCTCTCAAATTCTCGCTGAAGCATAACAGTTTAAAAAGTATTCTTTAAGCCAAATGATGTTTATTCCAGAAGTACAAAAAATGAACGAACCAGTACAGAGCCAAATGTTTAGCGACGGTTTGACTCTCTGCTTTAATGTTTAATCTACTAATGTCTCTATCACATGAGCAACTTGTAGAAAATCAGGGTGTGACAGTAGCTAAATCTCACCTAGATAAGATTTTATTCGGTTTATGTATTATTTGTTGTCTTTTCTCCCCTACCTTTATAATAAAGTCTAATTGAAATTAAAGTCTACCTTTCTGCTTGTAATGTTGTCATGAAATAATCTGTTATGTATTTTGAGGATTATTTAAGGATCCATGCAGTAACTGTTTCTAGAATTTTAACACATATACGTCTAGAAGGGACTAGTCAAGTTATCTCGCTAAGAATTAGAGTTAAAAAATTACAACAACTGATTACAAACCGACTACTCATGGACTTCTGTATTGAAATTTGACTTCTTAGGGTTATCCATTCACGGTCTTAGCAGGTGTTCATTAGGTACATTGGTAAACTGATAGACGCACAGGCAGTGCTCTATGTGAAGGAATTCCCAATACTTATATTCGATGTGCCAATGGCTACTAAAGAAAAGTTTCAATAAATGGGTTTTCCCCCGGCCCCTAAGGTAAAAAAAAAAATAATACACATACTAAATGAGATGACAAGATTATTTGTGAATACAAATGTCGGCGTACTCATAGACACTTTTATTCTGCATGCTGATCTGACAACATTTCAAAAATATTTCAGCAAATATTTCAGCAAAGAGATAAGTAACACACTCACAATCAGAAAAAAAAATTCACAAAACCATCCATATCACATTAAGTGCGAACCAAACTTCGACTGAAGCTTAGCGTTGGCAGTGATAGATGACTAAACTTTTGGCACATGCTGGGAAACAACGCAGAATGCACGTTGAAAATCAACTGTATTCTTAGTATATTCATCATGATACACAAGGTCCGTGAGCACAAAAATTTTGAATGATGCCTAAAACACGGAATCAGGTACAAAAAATAGTATTAACAGTAATAATAATAACCCATTAAGTAAAAGAAACACGTAGCACCACTTGAAATAACGCAGTAAGCCAAAAATAGACAGTCAAAAAAAAAAACATCCAGGGTTAACTGTATGGACTTGAACATGGCAGCTAATTTAAGGATGCATCATACGTCTCATACTAAACAAATACATACTTCCGCGGTATAGAAACAAGCAGTAATCTCCTATACATATATACACACGATTCCCTCCCCCTTCCCACAACTTACCGCCCTTCCCGAGACCCTGAAAGAAGTTATTGCTGCTTCTCATGTGTAGAATTAGTGTTACTGACAAGTGGTGGTGGAAATTTGAAGCGCTCTTCGTGTAGATAATAACTGCTGCATCACGGATTATCCCTCTTGCCCGCGCGGACTCTGTGATGTTGACCCTGACATGGCGGCTGGCGCTCACTTCACCATCCTAAAGAACGCTGGGCCTGTTCCGAAGTCTTTGATGCACACCTGACACCTGCTGATACGTCTCCTCAGATCGCCCGCTTTGAGAGTTTCTGACAAAGGTCGTCTGAACTGGTCGGCTCTTTCGATGGTTGTCATCCAGAAGCTGTTAGGGAAACAAAAAACAAAAAGATTGAAGATTTCGGAGCTAAGAAATCAGCAGCACACACTGACACGACAGGGAGGGAAAATGCCTAGGGGTTTGGTTTTGTTTTTTTTTTTGTTGTTTTTGTTGTTGTTTTTGTTTGTTTGTTTTCTGTTTGTTTTCTGTTTGTTTGTTTGTTTGTTTTGTTTGTTTTTTTTTTTTTTTTTGTTTGTTTGTTTTTGGGTTTTTTTG
This sequence comes from Pomacea canaliculata, assembly GCF_003073045.1. Classification (NCBI taxonomy): domain Eukaryota; kingdom Metazoa; phylum Mollusca; class Gastropoda; order Architaenioglossa; family Ampullariidae; genus Pomacea; species Pomacea canaliculata. Next base: position 17,934,811 of record NC_037603.1, read on the forward strand.
GTTTTTGTTTTGTTTTGGTTTTTTTGTTTACAGAGTATGTTCACACTTAGTGATACAAGTTGTAAAACGATAAAATTGTACTGCAAGTGTACAGTCTACAGTATTCCCTCTTGATACCTCGCATAATCAACTATTGAGAGGTCTTAAAAACTGAAAATAAAATAATTTCGGAATATATATGATCTGAAGCAAAAGGAAGGCTTTTCGTGTCGATCTAATATTGTACACGCATGCATTAACCCAATGAAGTGTGACTCATTCAGACTGAGGTGCTTAGGTGGTACATAATTTAGTATATTGCACAAGATATGATTACCTTGCCGACGTGGCATAGTAGTTGCATGTGCCTCGCCCATGACACTCAATGAACGGGGATGTTCTGAAGTCTTCCAGACAGGAGCCTGGGGATTGCAGACCTTGTCCTGTGCCGCTGGTGCCAGAGCCGGTGCTCTGTAAACAGAAGTACACGTGCAGGCGCGCACACATATATATATATCAAGATAGATATTTAATTACATATTTGAATCTGTTAAAGAAAGCGAGTTGAAAGAAGCAAATAAACAAGTTTTCGTGCGCTGACATCGTCGTTGTTGACGATTGCAAACAATTAACACAGCAAAGTCTGTTTTGACGAGGAAAGCTGTATGCTCACCAGCACGAAGCTCCAGCCTATCCACACACCACTCCATCCCTGTGGGCAGTCTGGAATCACCATCGTCTGGCTGTGCACTGCGATGATCTGAAAGACAATGTCAAGTTGAAAATTGCCGTGTGTGTCTTGCTCATTTCCGTCCAAGACACCACTTCAGACTACAGAATGGACACAGAAAGCAATGAACGTGTTCACTATATTGACCTAGTCCTTAACACAGAGGTCAAGGCTGCTCTCGACAGTGAGATTATTAATTCTCAAATGATTTCATATAGTGTTGCTCCTTCAAGTCATACTTGCTCAGATGCATATGATATCACAGCAGCAAAATCAATAAAAATAATCATGATAAACAACAACACACTTCCATCATCTTAGAGTTAAAAATCTGGAGAGCGCGCGTCACAGACTGGTGAGGATGTGTCACAAACTGGTTGTAAGACTGAAGGTGTACCACAGACCAGCGAGGGTGTACCACAGACCAGCGAGGGTGTAAAGACTGGTGGTGTAACGTCGGCGAGGGTTTATTACAGACTTGTGGGACTTGACCACAGTTATATATACTTACATATACTTATACTCACCGGTGAGGGTGTATCACAGACAGCACAACGGCTGATGTACGGGCGAATCCTGTCACCGGAAACCGGGTCCATCATGGGAGTCATTGGCTCTGGCGTGGACAGCCAGTAACTGTAATCGGAGCGGGAAGCGAAATTGCACACGTTGTTGATGTTGCAGAACATAAACGGCATCGTATGGAAGCGGCGCAGACAGCTACCCGCATCACCTGTTGATGAACAACAAAAATTATGGTATCCCCCTCGACCTTCACTCATTCGCTGGAGTTAATGTGTGGCAAAAGACTATTGAACCACAGACGTGAAATCTGGAAACAATTGAATGTTACAGTAGTTAAGGCCAGGTATTCACATTTGATCCGCAACTTACAACCCCGTAAAACACTAGAGAGGCCTCCAAAACATGCAGATAACTCTGTAAGTCAAATTCGACCTCAACAGCGTTCTTATAACGGTGTTATTACACCATTGGTGTAAATGTTAGAGTATCTGGTGGATCCTTTTATACACCTAGAGAGCAATATTTCCTTCTGCGTCTGTATGGTGTCACAAAATGTCAATATTTTAAAACTAATACGGGGTGTTTAAAAACTATTTTCTAATCAAACTGATATATATCTACATATACACAAACATGTATTTTATATGTATATATATCTAAATGGTATGCATAGATACGTATCTCTCTCATACACAAACACACGCGGCCTGATTTTGCTATGCTAAAGGCACCGCACAGAAAAAAGCACTTCCATTCTCAGCAACACAAGAGAAAAGGGCAGACAATCCACTAAGCTGTATAGTGAACTCTTACCCAGATCTTGACCGTGAGCGCGTCCGTTGCCAACGACGTAGAGGAGGGAGTACCCGTCCCACATCTTGGTGGTGCCGATGGGGCAGTCGGGTGGTGAAGTAGTCTGACTGTGTCTGTGACAAAAAAGCCATCAGACGATTTGAAAGATTCTGCCAGCTGCATCAAAAGTTCTGCATCAACAATAACTTCTTTTTAACTGAACAACGTCCGTGTTTGCAGTCACTCTTTAAAATATGAATTTAAGTTTGTATTCAGTGGAGTTGCACTTGACGATGGCATGTTCAATGCCATGATGCTGCCGATGCAGTGTTAAGCAGATTGCGGAGTTCATCCTTAAAAGGACAGGTCAAAAAGCTTCACACGCTCGTCCTTCTCCATTTCCTATTTTCGCAATCCATCCCTCACCCTTCCACAACAATCTCTCACATAGACAAACAAACAAACACACCTTGTAAAGAATATGCCGGGCCCAGTGCCAGGTGCACCAGGAACACCTGGTACTCCCACTCGACCAGGTTCCCCAGGAAAACCAGGTGTGCCGCTTCTCCCTCGTCCGCCGGCAAGTCCCGGCCTGCCCGACTCTCCTACAAGGCCATAGAAACCGGGCTCACCGGCTTCTCCTTTCCGTCCAAGGAACCCTGGGAAGCCATCAGTACCTGCGGATGGGAGAAACATTGAAAACAATGTAATCTTTTGTTGACATAGGAAGGGAGAAACTATTCAGTCCATTTTTGCTAGTAATTTGATAAAAATGATGATCACTTTTGTACGTTTCACTCAAAAATGAGACTTTCTCTGAAATTTCGGATGGAGGACAAGACAGATTTGTAAACTGCTGTTTTGCTGCTGCTATTAGGCATTCACAGCCTTTTGGTTTTTGTCGAGGATTTTTAAACAGTGGCACGACCCAATGTATTAGAAAGTCTTAAACCTCTTGCATCATCCACCAACCAACCACCCCCAAACCCCGTGTCGAGTTCCTGCCTCTCCGCGGAATGTAATAAACTTGAAATCGGTTACCTCACACCATAGTACCGTATCGCCTACAGGTAATCGATTATATGCATCTCCTACCTGGTAGTCCAGGATCACCAGGTAATCCACGAAGTCCTGGAAAGCCTTTGTCACCAGGGCTGCCTTTAAGAAGCTCGAAATTGTTGAAAGGCGTTCTTGGTCCTGTCGCACCTGTGCAATAATGTGTTCAATCTTCAATGCGTAGTTTATGTCAATGTATTCTAACTCTTTTGTATTCATTCTTTAATATTGGGTTCCTCATTCTTCTGTTTTTTCCTCATCGTATTCTACATATTACGCAGATTCTCTTTCTTTACAATCCATTTGTTTAAGTTCTTTTATAAAAGCTTTTTCTTTAATATAGTCTACAGTTTGCATGGACTCTCATTCCCATTTGTATCATATTCTTACTCTTCGCTTTTATATATCTGGAGTGAAAGTTTCGGACACGAGAACCGACGATTTCTTAAAGTGAACGAGCTTAAAGAATGCACATTTCGTTGTCGGATCTCTGTTTTATCTAATTAAAATGCTCCTAATCCTCGCCTTGAACAAACATAAAAGGACAGAACAGCCCTGACTACCTAGTCGGGTTGCACTGCACATGTCAGACAGGACAGCAGTTCACGCTGGTTCAAAATAGTATGTGAACAATAAAAACAATTTACCCTTTACACCCTTCCGACCCGTAGACCCTTTGGGACCAGGATACCCAATTTCTCCAATCAGGCCCTTTTGTCCTGGAAGTCCTCGTAAGCCATCTTCCCCTGCTAAACCTTGCCTTCCCGGAAGTCCAGAAAATCCTGGGTCTCCCTGCACAACGGTTATCGGTTGCAGTTTATTTATGCATTTCAAAGAAGTAAGAATTACTGGTGTTTCTGTATGAGAGTGTTTTTACAGCTCACAGCTCCTCTCTCTCTCTCACATATATATATATGACACGTATGTAGGTCTAGTAAAATGTGCACATCATTGGCCTTAACTGTAAAATCTGGCGCTTACATCTAGCCCTGGCAAGCCTTCCACACCATCAAGTCCAGGTTGTCCAGATTCTCCAGGAAGACCACTAACACCTTTCATTCCAGGAAGACCAGGTAAGCCAGGCATTCCGTCAATCCCCTTAGCTCCGCGGCGGCCTTTGGAGGACAAGAAAAATAAAGATAACAAAACCTTTCTTTCCTTTTTTATTCAAAATTAAGGAAAGGCACTTCAAACACTTATGTTATACAAACTTTTGTTTCATGAAAAATGTACATGTATGAAAATAAGTACGAATCTCATTGAAGGCTGCTTCTGGGAGAAAGCGGGTTTAATATTTCATGCAAAAAAACCCATATGGCAACAATTTGAATGGTGGTTATACCGTGTTTATATGATTATCTAAACAAAGTGCATCGAGAGAGACTTTTATTGGGAATTTTTCAGATAGGTTGATACTTTTACGATTCTTTGTTTACGAAATTTATTTCAAAAATTATTATTATTATTATTGTTATTATTATTGTTGTTGTTGTTGTTATTATTATTATTATTGCAAGGCCCTAATCTTAACTAAAAAATGTTTTGGATAGCGCTGTTGTGCCTCTCATCGTCATCTTGTACAGGAGGCACTATAATGTTTCATCAGCCAGGTTGGATTCGACTTGTAACATTCTGCATATTTGAAAAGTTAATGATGTAATTCACACACTTTCTCATCACACAAAATGTGTAAAGCACGCACCTATAAGTCCAGGCAGGCCAGGCTCTCCAGAAAAGCCCTTCGGCCCCCGGACAAGTTGGTTGGGTTCTCCTTTTGCTCCCTTTATGCCGGGTAAACCGTTTAGTCCATCCTCTCCCATTGATCCCCGTTCTCCAGGTATTCCAGGCAAGCCAGAGATGCCATCATCTCCAGGGGGTCCAGGGCGCCCTACATGGGAGACAAATATGATAAGTCCCTGCTTATCGCCTCCTGACTACGCTGAGCAGAACACGGCAAACTACAGCTAACAAATACAAACAGTAACTGTACACATTATTTAGCCACCGTGATCCTAGCAGGAGGAAAAGCTGCGATTGAGGCTCAGGTATAGTCTCGACATGCGTATGTACTTGAAAATGTACACAAAGTGTGTTGGAGGGTCCATTCAAATATGTCCGTTTTTTTACAGTTTGCAAGCAGTTCTGGAAGCAGTCCATTTACAACTCTTTCTATCTAGTAGTCGCATGTCTAACTAACCGCGCCTATCCCATGTCTCAAAACACACATGTACTTTACCGGTTAATCTGACAGTCTCTCTCTCTCTCCAGTTTTCTCTTCCAGAAAGGTGTCAGTGTTTGTGTGTTCGTATTTGCGTGTCTTTGTGTACGAAATATTTGTATGCGCGCACGCTCGAGTTTTACCAGGAGGTGCAGGTGCTCCGTCTGGTCCTGGAGGTCCCACAGGGCCTCGCGGTCCTGAAAAATGAAACATAACCAATGTGCGATTCTTCGACCTCTTTCAACGCCTATCCTTTTAGAAAAAATATTCATGATCCCTTACTTCACTTCTATAACACTCAACGACCTTTATTCTACATTCTTTAGGTATTGAAGGATAATTTGTTAGTTAAAATAAAAATCATTGAAACAGATTTGCTTTTCTGAGCACAACTGGTTTGTCACTTGCTAGCTCCGTCGATAAATCGGTTAGTTATTCATTTGAACAACTCACCAGTGCGCCCAAACTCTCCAGGGAAACCATCTCTGCCAGGTCTACCCGGGTCTCCAGATAGGCCTCGTTCTCCGGGTAATCCTGGTAGACCGTCCTCACCCCTTCTACCAGGCTCGCCAGGTATCCCTGGGGTTCCATCGGGACCCACGTCTCCACGACGACCTGGCAAGCCAGGTAGTGCCGGCCTGCCGTCTCGGCCCCTGTCTCCATCAGGACCACGGGCGCCTGGCTCCCCTGGTCGACCGGAGAGTCCCGGATCACCTGGAGCTCCAGGAGGCCCGGGTCGACCGCTACGACCATCATCACCCTGACTCGCAGAAAAGAAGATTGATGCAGGCGAGGTTCATTTAGAAACATTACTAATAATTTGCCTCTATTTAGCACCGCCATTTCTAGTATCTTCGTCTTTAATCTCACTCTCTTTTCTCTCTCTTTCCTCTCTTAGGTATGACAAAAAAAACAGCTCACAATTTCGCCTATTTCGCCAGGAACGCCGGGAGGTCCATCATCTCCTCTCATTCCCTTGAAACCCGGCTGCCCAATGCGGCCATCCTCACCTGCTGTGCCGTTACGACCACGGGGCCCTGGCAAGCCGGGAAGTCCTGCACAGGCACATCTCGTTTTCAATTCCACTGACATTTCAGATTACTCGACTTAAGTTACAATTCAGCAAGAAAATTCTATCGGGTTCACAGCTTGTTTCTAGTCGTCAGCTGACAGCCAGCGCAGGGCAATTAGTTAAACTGATTAAGCATTAAATGCGAATGTATAATTACAATAATACACATTACAATCACAAAACACGTGGAAGCGGGGGAGGTTGTTTTTTTCCAAGCCAGCAACTAAAGCCATACCACGGCAAGGCATCCAGCCCTGTAAACAGATCCCACATGCAGAGAAAGAATAGTGTGCCCGAGACGAGAGCTGAACCCAAGACAGGCCAACCGACCAAACAATACCATACAATGGCAGACAACTAGCATTCCCCATAGTAATCGCTGCAAACAGTCAGGAGGAAGAGAGACATATAAAGCACAAGAAAGGAAATAGAGGAATTCTCACCTGGTATTCCCATAACGCCGCCCTGCCCCTTTGGTCCTGGCAATCCATCTAACCCTCGCAGTCCAGGCAGCCCAGGCTGGCCGGGACGCCCTATGACACAAAACCAGTCTCTTTCTTTTGTCGGTTTTATAAACTTCCACTTTAAAAAGATGTTTCAAAAGCTTATAAACGTCGACCCTTTATTCTCTCAGAACTGTCTACGAAAAATACTGCTTTTAAAGGAACTAAAGCAAATTAGATGAATATCCTGAAAGCAAACACTATATTTTTTCTTTCTGCTGACTGATGTATACCTGGTTCACCAGGTATAGATATCCCACGGTTGCCCTTTTCTCCAGGTAGACCTGGAAGTCCGTCTTCTCCTGGAAAGCCAACAAGGCCAGGTTGTCCTGAAATAAGAGATACATACATAATTCAGAGCCAGGTGACTGAACACCTATCTGCCTCAAGTAGGAGACACAATTAAGAATAAGTAAACACAGGGTCATGCAAGCCCCCCTCTGTCTCTCCCCAATTCTCTCTCTTCCGTTAAATGCGACAGATACATACACGCACACATGCAGAGCCTGTGCCCTCCTGTTTCCTCCTGAGGAGCGAAGGAGTGTGGACAGACAAGATTTCAGTAAAGTAGTGGGAGGACACGTTTCTCTTATACTATTAACAAAAAAAATCATTTTGGTAGAACAGTTGGCAGAACTTACCATCATCTCCAAGTAGTCCAGGACGACCAGTAGGGCCTGGAAGCCCCGCTCTTCCCTTAAATCCTGGCAATCCTGGGAGACCTGATTCTCCAGGTAAACCGGGCGGTCCTGATTCTCCAGGTATCCCTGGAATACCCAAATCGCCTGGGCTTCCTACTTCACCTGTTGATCCAAACACCGCAGTTTGCCTCAATGAGATTTTAAAGGTTTTTTTTAAAGCGTGGTAGCTGTCAAAATCCGAAAATTACCCGCAGAAGCAATTAAGTAGAATAGCATTCTGTATTAAGAGCTAATAATCATTTTTATTCAGCTAAAATTCTCACCTATTCCGCCAGGTAGCCCTTCAAGTCCATCAAGACCAGCAGGACCACGAGGACCCTCGCGGCCCATTGCCCCGCGCTCTCCTTTAATACCTAGAAAAAAGCAAATGAAATATTTGCGCTGTAAGTAAATAAGACAGTAAGGAATACCTGTACTGCTAAACGTTTGGTGATAGAACACCTTAAAAGAAAGGAGCTTTCTACAATCCTCACAAACCCAAACTAATACTGAAATGTTGAGATCACCAACATTTACGCTTACTGTTAACTTCATTCACAATATGTAATCTAAAGGAATCTCAGCATGAGTAAACACTGTCCATCACATCATGTGTATTTACCTGGTAAACCAGGTAAACCAGCCAATCCCTGTCTTCCTATGGCACCATCCCGTCCATTTTCGCCTGAGGGACCTGGTAAACCTGGTCTTCCTGAGTCACCTGGACGTCCTGGTTCTCCAGGCAAGCCAGGCAGTCCAGCATCACCACGAATGCCAGGAAGACCCGGTTGTCCTGTGAAATTCAGTTGCACTTAACTTTATGTAAGTCTTTAGAATAGTTGATCATAAATTGATATCACACCCATTCTAGAAAAGTACCAACAGCAACTAATGTAAAAACATCTTTACTGAAACAGGTGCTGATGATATGCCTGTTACAGGACTGTATATAACGTAAGAAGAAAGGCCTGTAAAAAAAAAAGTAAAGGTCAAAGGTTCTGCTGAACATAGTCTCGATTACTTCTTAATCTGTTTTACGTTCAAGTTCCTCTCTATAAGCAACAATCTTTCCTTTGGTAAAGGAACAAGATAAAGTTAAAAAGTGTAAACATTGCATGCTCTTGTAAAGTAACTAATCAGTAATGACATACCTGACCTTCCTTGTTCTCCTGGAAAACCTGCTAGACCAGGTAGACCTGGCTGACCAGCGTCTCCTGGGCGACCAGGTTCACCGGGCAGGCCGGGCACACCTTCATAGCCAGGTTCTCCTAAATGAGGTTATCAAAACTTAGTGCCACTCAGGAAAATGAATACTGAAAAAACAAATTTCTGCACAACAGCAAAAGAAATTAAACTTTCTGACACTTTCAGCATCTAACATTTTTACACAGAGTTGCATACATTTTATTACAGAAACTTGTCTTCTGCATGTTTTAGGCATGAAACCATATTTGATAATTTTTCAAAAAATACAATTCTGTGAAATCCTTGGGACATCTGACTTACTGCTACTTAAAGAAGTTTCTTTCCTACATACCCTTCCTCCCTACAAAACCAGGCAATCCTGGTTGACCACTTCCTCCAGGTGTGCCAGGTGTACCAGGGAATCCATACTCTCCAGAGGGACCAGGCTCTCCAGGTACACCTGCAGGGGCAGTGCGAGGTGTTTCACCTTTGCGTCCAGGAAACCCCTGGAATCAACAGCAATAATGATGCATGAATTTTCTGCATCTCTAAGCTCACATACATGTGAAATGTGTTCCTGTGTGCCTAATAGCAATACCCTTGTATTATATGCCTTGCAACTAAGAAAGTTGGAACAGCAGTTAGGCAATAAAACTACTACAGCACTTTCAGTTTTCAGTGAGTTACTCATGTTACGCAACAAGAACCAATGCAGCCCTTACAGTGAGTTAATAGGGGCAAGAGTTAGATAGCAAGTGTGATAATAGCATTTCTGGCAATAAAACTAATGCAGTAGTCACAGTCAGTTGATCATAGCAAAATTTTGTTTTTTATCAAGCTCTCTAAATGTCAGGACAGTCCATCAACAAATGACTGTCTTGTCAGCAACTGTCACTGTTATCTTTATTTTATTTCACTATTATATTTCACTATTTTATTCTCCACACCTATATTTCTTCAGTGTATTACTTCTCCCAAAGATCTGCACCCACAGTCCTAATGAGCAGTCATCTTTGTATGCTGGCCTCTATTCACAACACCTAATCAGCTCCATTTTTCAAAGGTCACTTACAACATTCTTGCTTCCCAAATATCTCCTAAAATAAATTGCCCTTTTCTTCAAACAATTCAGTTTGAAAATAATAAAATAAATAATAAAATGAGAATTTGCATGTGGAGAAGAATAAGGGCACAACTAGTCCATTAACTGCTTTTTCTTCTTATGTGTGACCTTCTGTAAATCCATTCAGAACTCCGATAATGTGCTTCAGCATCAACTAAAGTCATGCTCTGTTCCTGTTATAAAGATTATGTTATCATGAGAAGATACTTATCAATAAATGTCTCGATTATGTGTTATTATGAGAAGATACTTGTCAATAAATATCTAGATAATGTCTTATCAAGAAGATTCTTGTCACTAAAATAATGTCTAGAGACAGCCACACTCACAGGTCTTCCTGGTGCACCAGGTGGGCCATCTTCTCCTGATTCTCCTTTCAGGCCATCAACTCCAGGAAACCCTGGATCTCCAACAGGACCAGGGTAGCCTTTGGGACCAGGAAAGCCAGGTGTTCCAGGTAATCCAGGTAACCCTGGATCTCCTACCATTCCTTTTTCACCTGGGAGACCAGGCAGTCCATCCTCTCCTCGCGGACCACGAGTACCTTCATTAAAAAGAGAACCAACACCATTAGAATGTTTTTAAACCCAAATGTCTATCATAAGCAACTAAATAAAATGCTTTTATATTTCCTTTTGACATTAAAGGAAAATACTATGACTTGGCTGAGATTCCTATTTATTTCTCTAACCCTCACAAAACATAAAGAGATGCACAAGGTGGATAGAGATACGTTTAGACACAAGCCTGTGCACATCCCACAATAATTAATGCATGTCAGTTCTTCCACTCAGCCTTCTTATAAACTTCCTCACTCATTTATTCTTACCTGGAGCACCATCTCTGCCAGGTAAACCATCAATGCCAGGTAGCCCAGATTCTCCCTGGTCACCTTTATCAAGTTGTATGAGGAATGCCTCTCCTGGTTGACCTACAAGCAAGAAAATTAGTAAGCTTCTGCTTTTAAGTACATCTACTATCCTTTTACAAACCTTTAAAATTATTTAATAATACTTTACATGTATTCATGCCTCAAAGGAGACATGATACAGAAGGTAAAAATGATAATAAAGAAGACATGTCATCGCTCTTCAAATGTGATTCTTTAAAAATGTAAATGTGAATCTTTCAAGATTGATCATAAAGAAATCATACAAAAAATTAATGATTCTGGCCATCACAAACCAACTAGGCTTAAAAAAAAACCAAGTCTGTTAAAAGATCTGCTAAACTTTCTTTTTGATGTAAGCCTCAATCTTTTATTTTTAAGTAATCCCATTTCTGTTCGTTCTTTAAGAATGGAATTTATGCAGAACAGAAAAATCACAGTGCAAGACCACAGATAAAATACAAAGAAAATCTGAAGTACCCTAATTGCCTGAAAGGACTAGTGCATAGAGGGAAAATAGTCAACTGAAGAGGAGAAAAAAATTACCAAAAGAAAGATGAAAGGAATGAGGAAAGATAGAAATGAGAAGTGGAAGTAGATATGCACTCAAAGAGTAAACCAATCAGAGCAGCAGTAAAATAGAGAGCCAATAAGGATTGCAGAAAGCAGGTTGAATTCTCATCAATGTCCTTATTTTATCAGCTAAAGTTACACCTTTCTCGCAATGTTGCTACAGTTTGTGGATGTATATTAAAATAATCACTGTTCAGAAATCTCCAAGGCTTTCCAAAAAACTGTGGTACTGTGATAGAATTTCCTACAACTAATGATAAATTTTGTAAGGTGTTATTGGGCATTTTCTTTTTTTCCTTGTTGGTTTATTTGTTCTTTTCCCATTTATCAACACTCACACAAAAAATCTTTTATTGGTAGCTGCAGTCAAGCATCTGAACCTCTTTCACTTTTAGTTTCTAGAAAATTAAATGCATACCTTTTTGTCCTTTTGGTCCTGGAAAGCCCTCCAGCCCAGGTACACCTCCCTGGCCTTTGCGACCTAAGGCACCTATGGTAGACTGTCCTGCTAAACCTTTGCGACCAAGTTCACCCGGAAGACCAGGTAACCCATCCAGTCCATCATCACCTGGTTGTCCCAAATCTCCCTGATAGAAGAACATCACATTTCTGAGTACAGCTGAAGCCTTATAATGTATGGGTAAAACAAGTTTTGATCAAAGACTATCTCTAGTTTTTTCTTGACTGTCCACCTTATACTTAAAAAAGATTTTTGATTACTCATCCAGAAGGTTTAAGCCTATTTCTAATGTGTGTCTGTATATATGTGTATCACTGAAGTTTTACACCTACTATAGCCACTTACTAATTTCAAATCAAAGAATTTGGCAATTACATTTGCAATCAAATCCTTTACAAATTTTAACCAAAGTCTCATTTATATGAAGATAAATATTTCATCAAAATTATCTCATCTACTGAACAATAGACTCCTCACCTTTAATCCTGGAAGCCCAAACAAGCCTGGCATACCACGGATTCCTGTGTCACCCTGTGAACCATCTGTACCTGGTATTCCTGGAAATCCTGCAGTGCCCTTCGCTCCTTTGGGTCCTCTGAATAACTCAAGACTGGGTGGCGGAAGAATAGCCCCTGGGAAGCCCTTAGGACCAGGCAGACCATCAGGTCCAGGTCGACCTGCAAAACCCTAAGAAAAAAGGATTTCTTAAATTATCTGTTGGTAAAATTCTTACTTAAAATTACAAATTATTTTACATGCATACTTGTATTATTTGTTCCTGCATATTTAACAATGCTGATGTTGCATAATTAGAAGCAATTAATTTTCTTTAGAAATATTTCAAAGAGAACAAGTTTTAGAAAAGCAGAAAGTTATACTCCAAACAATAATAAAAAAATAATTAGGAGATGGTCATCAGACAAGGAGTGGACTTGTCTGACTGGTGTAAGGGAAGGGAAGTTCAGAGAAATAGTCAGCAAAGAAATTAAAACACAGCACAGGCAGTTTGTACTGAATGCGAAAACAGATGGGTAGCCAGTGCCAAGGAGAGCAGGGAGCGTGGTCCCATTTCCTAGCTCTAAGCACCAGACGTGCAGCAGAGTTCTATACTTTCTGGAGTTTGTGAATCGAGGGTATTCAGGGCAACCAACAAGCAAGGAGTTGTAGGAATCAAGCCAAGAAAAAACAAACACACAGACAAGAGTGTTGGTAGTACACATAGAGAGAATGTGATGGGTAGTGCTGATCTCATCTAGCTCATAACAGACAGGCAGACATGTGTGACTGGTCTATCATAACAGGCAGACTGACAGACAGCTGTAACTTGTCTATCATAATAGGCAAGCTGTAACTTGTTTAGCAAGAGTCATGTCTGCAGTGACAATGAATCCCAGATTCCTGATGGATGATGTAAAGGTGATGTTGGTTTCACCCACGTTAAAGTGATTTGGCAGACAAACAAGTGAAGATTGATTTCTTCTTCTCAAGTATAGGAGGGCTCCCGTTTTATCATTGAGTTTAAGTTTGTTTGATATCATCCAGTCTTTGACATCGCTAATACAGGTTTCTATGCAGAGTGGACATCGCTAATACAGGTTTCTATGCAGAGTGGACATCGCTAATACAGGTTTCTCACCCTGTGGAATGGAGCAGTAAAGTTGCATGTCATCAGCATATGATTGACGAGAAACTTTATAAGAAGTGGTCCACAAGAGTTGTCAGAAATATCACCACTGTCATGGCAAATAATATGTCAGTGGTCACTTTAATTAGGACCTGGAGGACTGGTTTGACCACAGCTTTCTGGAGCTCAATGTTGAAAAAAATGGAGATGCCCTTTGGAAAGAGTACATGATGGAAGAGATGGCAGTACCCCTCTCTCCACATCCAAATCAGAAGACAGTAGGTGCAAAGGGCTGCCAGTTTTAAGTATCTTGGTACATAGATGGAAGACTCTCGATCCTTTAGTGTACACATGCACAAAATGTACAAAAAGGCCCAGGAAAGACTGCACCTTTTAAGGAAACTTATAGCTTCAACGCCAGCTCTGGGGTGCTGGAAACTGTTTACAGGATGTTTACAGCATCCTCACATTTAACATCACCGCCTGTTATGGTCACCTCCTCATCAAAGACTAGACAAGGCTGGCCAGTCATCCACCAGGCAAATAAAATTATTGATACATCACAGCTGCCACTTTCTGACTTTATCTTCATGCAGTCAGAAAGATATAGCATATAACATCACTTCAGACCAAACACACCCTCTCCACCCAAACTTCAGCTGTTGCCCTTGGGCAGGCGCTACAAAAAGCCACATGCATAAAAACTGCCTACCAAAGGTCCTTTGTGCCAGCAGCAATCACGATCTTAATAAAAGGCACAAGGTCTACCATATTACCTGGCATCCTTCTGGAGGTTCATATGTATGTCAAGGAGGTTCATATGTATGTGTGTGTAACCAACACGTCAGTCCCTAATGGCTACGTAGGGGTGGGCTAGTCGCACAAGAACACAACAAAGATCAAAGTTGCCACACAACTGTAGAATTTAAATCAAGTTTCACTTAGCAGCTGGCCTGCTGTCTCTCCACTCTCACTTCTAAATCCAAAGCCTCTCTCAACTGCAAAGCTACACTATTTATCCTACCCAAAGTAATTCGCATTTTTAAAGAGTCAATCCTGAGTGGGGCACCCTGTACAAGCAGATGAAATGCAAAAAATATATATATAACATGAAGAAATATTGTAAAAAAAGTAAATGAAAGTGGGATGAGATAGACCAAGAAAAAAGAAATAGAAAATTATATTTACTGGTGGTCCAACACGGCCTTCCTCTCCTGGTCGGCCAAATTCACCAGGCTCCCCTTTGGGTCCAGGAAAGCCACCAGGTCCAGGAAACCCAGTCTGTCCTGCAGAAAAGTTATTTCAAGACGTTCAGTGTACCTGACACAGTTACTGTTGGGTTTTGTTTTAATGGAAGTTTTTGTTATTTACTAACTTCTTAGTACTTAGGAACAGTAGATGTGCATAAATAAGTTTACATATGCAAGACAGGGAAAAGAAAGTAGTGGAGAGAGACATGGGGCAGGTAGGAGAAAAGGAGGGACCGAATGATACGCGCGGGGAAAGGGGTTGGTGTGGACAGAAGGGCAGACCATTAAAGCATGTGCAGACTGTGTGTAGCATGTGTTGAGAATGTAGAGTATGTGTTGAGAATGTGCTAAGGTCTTTTATCACAGTCATTCTCATTTGTTAAGCATAAGAATAATATATGTGTGATTTATAGAGCGCATAATCATGCTCATGAAGGACATGCAAGACAAGTTGGGGACATGGACAGAATACACAGGACAGAAGGAGAAAAAACTATGCAGACAAGTAATAAAAAGACAAATATAGAAAACACAAAGAGGAATCATGGAACAAACAGTAAGGATGGAGAATGTCAGAAATCTGCAGAGAAAGAATGAGCAGGCATACTAGTCAGTTGTGTCTAAAAAGTATGGAAACAAATATTAATAAATAAATATGACATAACTGACACAGTACAAATAAAAGTACCTGGAAGTCCAGGGTCACCAGGATCACCACGTGCTCCAGGAATTCCATCAGGGCAGATACCACAGTCATCACCAGCTAAGCCTAATTGGGAAATACGGCAATAGCTAACATGTTTTAACTCAAAAGCAGCAAACTGACTTGCCAACAGCCTGTGGCATGGCATGCTGCAGCTGGTGAAAATTTTGTCAAATGGTCCTACAACTACTGCATAACAGAACTGAATCATTTCTTAAGAAGTTACTTTCTTGATACCAATTCAGAATTTGCATTATTTTTCATCAAATATAACTGCAAAGCAAAAAACATGTCTATGTGGTGTGATTTTCAATGTGTTTCTTGAAAAATTTTTTTTGTGATAGTCCATCAGAGCTATTATATATCTTGTGATTTCCCTTGTTTGTGATAATCTTCACTCTAGGGTGAGTCTACTTAGTGAGTTAATAACTTAATTTTTTAAAGACATACTAAGTTCTCACCATAACTCTTTTTTCAAGTTATCTATAATACATATTTAGCCACAAAGAAAAGTGACTGCTTTGAGTTGATGTCTTTTTTGTAAAATAAGTGTTGAAGAGCATAGCCATCATCCCTAAACAGTTTTTGTACAGACTATGGAAGCTAAGCAGTATATTTACCTTTGACTCCAGGTAGACCAGGTAGTCCATGTTCACCTGGCTGTCCTGTGTCTCCTCTGTCACCTGGCAAACCAGGTGCACCAATAGGACCAGGAAATCTAACAGGTGTGCCAGGTAAACCTCTCTCACCAATGCTACCAAAATCACCAGGTGGACCAGGTAAGCCTGGTAGCCCATCTCCTCCACGTAAACCAGGAGCACCAGCTGGGCCCCGAACAGTTTCTCCTTGCAACCCTTTTTCTCCAGGATCACCAGCCAACCCAGGAAATCCAGATAAGCCATCAACTCCATCAACACCAGGAAGGCCTGCGATATACACAGAAGTTTCATTCTTGCTGCATTTAATGTTTTGCAGTGGCAGTCACAGAATTACACAAGTCTGAAATATACTGTTCTCAAACTTTGCTTTTTGTTACATTTGGACTGCACTGTGGATTTTGCTTACTGATGTGAGTGCTGAAGAGAAACAAATGTACCCAGAGGCCAATTTTGACAAAACAAAAAACAGTACCCTTGAAAAAAACCATGCTGCACACCAAATATACAGATCAAGATTTGCAAAATACAAGTATATCACTGGTAACAGGTTGATCTTGCATTATGATCCATACAAAATTTTATTACAAAGTTTGTAATAACTATAGAAAAGTAAACAACAGAAGAACAGATCAGGTATTAAAACAAGGTCAGCACAGCCTTGTTATCTGCACCAAACTAGGTTGTTATTTTTTTTAAATTTAGTATTTAGTCTAGCTACAATTTACTTCAAGCATGTTGATTTCACTCTTAAAATAGTTGACCCACTTAATATATCACATCCAAACAGTCCCTGAATTGTATGCATTGTGTTTCCTATTAGGAATGTATGAGCATATTTGTATGCATACAGATATGACTGCCCCTGACTGATATTCACCTACATGTTGTGCCTTGTTGCTTTTACTTTTGCATATGAGCATGATTTCTTGTGGTTCATGCATGCTACAACTTTCTGCCAATTCAAAGTCTTTCACAACTGATAATTGTTGTCAGTCAGCATACCTGGTTCACCTCTGTCGCCTTTCTGGGAATCTCCAGGAATACCGACCTCCCCAGGCCGACCAGGTTGACCAGGTAGTCCAGGAAAACCTACTGGGCCTTCCCGACCTACCTCTCCATCATCACCTGTACACCACAAGTTATTTAATGAGAAAGTAATGCAGCAAAGGTATGTTAGCATTACTACATATTACTCTTAACTTTTGTAATTGTGTCCACTCTGTCACAAATTTATAATCAAAAAAATTTTTTTTTTCAAGTTTTCTTTAACAATGCAGTAGATATATATTCTACTTAGATCACTGTTTTCTCTTTTGAAAAATGAAAGCCAGCTGAAAAATTTAAGATAAATTAAAACAAGTCAAAACTACTACAACATAAAACCAGTGGCACATTGGAAGTCAGTAAAATCAACATTCAAAATTGCTGATGCTGGAAGACAATTCCCAATAGTTGTCCAGCACTAAATTTTCAAAAGCAGAGTAAGAAATTTTGTGATAAATTTCACTGTACTAGATGTATACACCCTTTGTAAACATATGTAAGCTGCAAGATTTCAAATTACAGATGTATCTGAACAAGATCCAGACCTACACTTATGTATTTAAAATTACATCCTACACTTATAAGGTACATTTGTCACAGTCTGGAACTAAAATATACACCAGTTTAATCCACTTCACACATGGTACTTACCTGTGAGACCTCGTGCACCTTTAGGACCAGGAGGACCAGCCCTGCCTGGTGGTCCCTCTGTACCTTCATCTAGTTCTGGAATAAACTCTCCTGGTGGGCCCTACATAAAAGGAACATAGGGTTAATAAGGTCTTTGATGGTCTTTGTTCCTTTGCAATGAGTTGCTCACGTTAGTATTGCTACCATAAATTTCGGTCTATTGAGCACACCTGTATATAAGCCACGCCAATTATATTTTTTTTTAATCTCTGATTTTTTTTCACCAATAAGCCACACCAGGTTTATACTCCTCTGATATATATATAGCTTGAAAGCTGCATTGTAGGCATTTAATCTCATTTTTGGCAGGATGAGGGTGTGTGTTTTGGCAACTGATCTGAATGCTTCAATTGTATGTGGCTTTGATTTAAAATTGTGAACAGTTAACACTCTAAAATTAATTGGAATCAAATATGTAAACAACCCACATCACTGTTTAAGCTGCAGGTTTTAAAGCTGGGAAAAAAATTAAGTCACTGCTTATAGTCTCAAATTTATGGTAATTTGGACTTAAAACTGAAAAACACATATAAAGCATACAGAAGCAGAAGTAGGAAAGTATGTTTTTATCATTGCCTGCTCTTTGTATTTTCATGTGTGTGTTTAGATGAACATTCACATAAGTGTTCTTACAGGAGGACCTTGAGGACCTGCACGTCCAGGGTAACCAGAATCCCCAGCCATACCCTGTGGAAAAGAGAAAATTTTAAAAGCTAGCAACGCTATTCTTCAAAAATAATTATAATATATGATACATATTATATTATTAATACTGATGTGACCTTTTAGAGAGGGGTATCCCAGCCAAAGCCAGGCTCTCCATGCATTACAAACACAAAAACATAAGACAAACAAAATTCCTGTGGCTCTGCGAAGTTAATGGGAATGCAAGGTCATTCTTTTGCAAGATGATATTCATAGATCAAAATTTCAATGAAACAGATCTACTATCAATGGACTGGATCAGAATAAATCAAGCATACATCAAATCATCAGGAGAATATCCAGATGATCACAAAGCAGAAATTGCAGTAAAATGCTGAAGTGCATGACTGTTTGGTACTGATGTAAAATCTATCCCAGGGATGACTTGTAAAAATGGAGAAACTGTGACGGCATCAGCCAGAGAGGATTAACATCAATGGGAAATTTGATAGTAGCAAAAGAATAAATAAAAGCCCCAGAGAAGTAAACAGTCCAACACAATGCGTAAGATATCAGAAAAAACTGCAGATGGCACAATAGGCACTACAAGCACAACAAATCCAAGACAAAAATGAAAATACAGAGAGCTGAATCTGAATGCTGTTAGGCAAAGGGACGCCCAGTGAAAGGACTTCATATATTAGCTTTGACTGTCCTTTAAAAAGAATTTATAACATTTTCAATATTCATATTTTTTATGAGACTTTTACAACCACAAGTACCAGAATTTAAACAAGTGCTCACTGCTCACCATTTAAAAGCAAAAGTCAAAACTATTTGCAGTCACATCAGTTATGCATACACTTCTAGTCAATACATCAAAACTGCTTAGTCACATCAATTGCTATTCAACAGTAAACATACACACCATTACACACCACACATACCAATCCAAATGAGCTGACAACTGATGACAACAGAACACCTTAAAGTAGCTATTGGTACCATTCCATTACTCACTTGCAGGTATTTATAAAAAAGATTTTCATTACATCTCATACCTTAATCCCATCAAGACCTGGCTGACCAGCAAATCCTTTCTCTCCCACCATTCCTTTCTGTCCGTATGGTCCGGGTGGACCTTCTTTCCCTCGTTTACCCTGTTACAAAAAAATATTGTTTAATAATGCATTTAACTTACCTACAAAGGCCTGTCAAAAAAATTGTAATATGTCCTCTATATATGCATTCTGTCTATGTAAAAAATAATATGATTTTTCATATAAATGTCTGCAACAGAATAATTAGTGGAGCCACAATAATAAATGTGTAAAAACAGGGTAATTAAACAGTGGTGCCACAACGATAAAAGTGTAGAAAAAGGAAAATTAAGTAGTGGTGTCACAATGATTAAAGCATAGAAACAATGATAAAAAGTGTAGCTTCACAAATGAACAGCTTCTTGAAAGCTCATGTATTTTACCACTTCCAGCTTGTTCATCACATGCTCCTCTTTTGGAATTGACTATCCCTGAACCATCAATACTTAAACATGCTGATGAGCAGTAACCTACATAGTTAACTATTTATCCATTTCCGAATTTCTTGCTCAATGGCCACATAAAGCTGTTTTTGTAAGGATAAATATTTGAGTGAACTGCAATGAGTTCAACAAGTTTATAAGCATGTCCAGGGAAAACTACAACTCACTCTGCGACCTGATGGACCATCCATTCCTTGAGGTCCCTTGACACCAACTGGACCTACATCTCCCTGAAAATAATAAGCAGTATTGAAGAAAAACAAATAGACAGCTTAAATTTTGCCTGTTACTGAAAATCTCTGGTATGTGTTAGCCTTCATTATGAAAACCATCCATGTGTCCTACAAATAAATTTGGATAAACTGCCATGAAGAATAAAGTGACTAATGTCTTAAGTGAGGGATCCTTCTTAATATGACCTCAAAAAGTATCACTAATTATCAAATTTTAAACCTTGATCCAAACTTAGTTGTGAACTAAGGTCCAGAATAAAGTAATAAAAAATGTCAAGTACAAAGTCATCATTCACATGCATGACAGCAGCCTTCTTCAATGAGTCAGTTATAAATTTGTGTAAATTAAGAAATGGAATCTAGATCACTCAATCACTCAAAAGCTGGTCTACTTATCCAGGAGAATTCAACAAATATTAACGCCTTCTGCACATCAGTACACCTACTAGGTGATACCAGGAACAAAGAAAGCAAACAGCAGCCATACATATGTACAGTCACAGACTTACTATACCATTTTTCTCTTTCTTGAGTTTTTTTAAACAGGGAATGATGATGATAACCCTCTATAATCTTTAGGCCACCTACTCCTATGTGTGCATTTGGCAAATGTTAACACACTGGACAAAATCACGTCTATTTTGAGGTTGCTTAGATGTACATTCTAAGTGATTACTAGCCAGATAAAGAAATAGATTATTACTGTACAGCTACAAAGTGAAAGCATGTGTTTGTTGTGAGACTAAACTTACCGCAGATCCTTCCTCGCCTGTCGGACCCTCATCACCTTGCTCCCCCTTCATTCCTTGTACTCCCTTTGCACCTTTTTCTCCAGCAAGTGTTATGTTTTCTGGACCTTGCTCAGTTGTTGCTGTACCAGGAGGACCTACATCACCTTTCATTCCCTAATAACATACCATAAAAACACTCATGTAACACTATATAGCTATTGTGAATAGTCTTTAAAATGAACAAGATGCATGATGTAACTGTGTTTGTTGACATGAAGATAAAGCAGAAAATAAATTCCAACCACTCTAGTAATTACCCTGTCATTTAAGTAGCACAGTATCCTGGACAAGGAAACATATTATATTATGCATTTATTTTCACAATTTCTTTTCAAGAATCTTTACCAAAATATTGGTTTCCCAGTAATCTAGTCACACAATTACACAGGGTATTTTTTTTTTAATATATAAACATCAAGTTTGATCCTGATGCAGCATATTATATAACCATTGAGTTTAACCCTGATGGAGCACATGTCTGGAAATACTTAGGAAAAGCTTACAATACAACTTTACTGATCCTCAGAGGAAAATTCAAAATAGTTAGTATTAGCAATATTTACCTTTTCACCAGGGATCCCTTGACCTGGATCACCGACATCACCTTGCATACCCTTTTGCCCTGGGATTCCATCCAGACCCTTTATTAAAGAGTAACATATTGTAAATAGAAAGCATGCATACTGACCATGATTGGAAGAAAAAGACAAAACTTTCACAAACAGATTTTTTATTAAAAACCTCAAGGTAAAAAAAAAGCAGTTCAAGTTGTTTAACTTATCAAAGAAAAAGATCTAAATGTTAAAAAATTATAAGCCCTTCATTTCTTATTGATAAATGCAAAATTTACTTCTTGAAGTGGGGAACTACTATATAAATAAGGTTGCAATCACAACAACAGTTGACTGTTTAAAAACTTACAGTAATAATAAAGGGGATTAATATAGTTAACAGAAGACTTAATGTACTTTACAAAAGAAAGTCAAATACACAAAGTAATACAGACACTATTTTCATAAGGACCTGGACCAAAACATATCAGTAAACATCGATGTCATTTGAAAAGACAGATCAACAGACCTAAACATGAAAGAGAAAAACTTGCACACAAGGGACATCACTCTTCTATTTTTTTTTTTTTTTTCCCCCATACCTGCACAGACCACAGAAACACTATCCCGTACATAGCAAGTGATGTATCAGAAGCACAGATCAGCAGTACGCACAAAGCATAATACAGATTTATGGGTAAAAATCAAGAAGAGATGAAAAGAGAGAGAGTAGTCACCTAGCCTCTGGACAGTTAGACAAAGGGATGTCCCTCTTTTATCATATAAATGCATAAATAAATAGATCTTTATAGTCACACACACACACACACAGATTTCACATGTTACCAACCGGGATACCATCCTCTCCTGTAGGACCTTTATCTCCCCTCTGTCCTGGAATTCCTCCAAGACCCTGGAGAAAGGTGCAGGAGATCGTGTAAAAGAACAAGTTTACAAGCAGTCATTGATTCTGACATGCATGATATAGTATATTAATTCTCACGTTCTTTAGTTCAAGTTTTAGCTTTCACTTTTTTTATGTTAGATTAGGAAACAATAGCGATATTTTTCTTTTCTTGAGTGTGTTCTGACAAGAGATGAGCTTATTCTTGGCAATGGTTTTAGCCGATCCAAAAGTTGTACACGTGCATTATAGTTCCATCTACACCATGATCTTGCATGTTCAGCTTTATGGATTCTGATTGTTAAACAGCAGGAATAACTGTGACACAAGCTGTACCAATTAAAATTAAAAAGTGCACTGCTCAAATATGTATATACTGACCTCACTGACAATATTTGAAATACTTGGTATCAATTAATCTTCATTTAAAAGTGGTACACATGCGCATTGCAGTTCTATTTACAATATTATCTTGCATGTTAAGCATTATGATTTTTTTGTCTATATGAGATCAAAATATTTTTTTAATTCTATGCAAAAAGATTAGTTACCCCTTCTAGATAACCTTAGTAACTTACATCAATTCCTGGCATTCCATAATCACCTGGTTCTCCCTTTTGTCCTATAGCAACATCTGTAAGTTCACCAGGTTCACCCTGCCAAAGGTATACATAATGAAAATAGTGGGTGCAGAAAAAAGCAGCTGCTAAGTAAAAAGAAGAAAATGCGCAAAGTAGAAAAGTGAAATTGGGAGCAAGGCTGCAGTAGAATAAATCACATTTACTGGGATGGGTAAGTAATGACCATAAGCATAATAAATATATCTCAATAATTCGTTAAGTCAAAAATACCAGTGTCCACATAAGCACATATGCATACATGAACACACATGTGCATAAACACACATCTGTGTGCACACACACACACATACATTACCCTTCCAGAAACAGAAAAATGTAAATTATGTAAAATATAATAATACAGAAAAAACAAAAAGTAAAAAACTTCAAATAAAATCCTACCTCCTTATTAAGCACTAACTTAAAGTGATAGTAAATATTCACTAAAACTCACCTTGGGACCAGGTAAACCATCTCTGCCAGGTCGTCCTGCCTCTCCTGGCACTCCTGGTAATCCACTCACTCCAGACAAACCCTATGTAAAGATGATTATATTTGTCATTTTTTTAAACATCTCTTAAGTAATAAGATTTCTTTAAAAAAACAAACTTCATACTAGACTATCACTCAAGTCATTATTTTATTAAAAATACTATTACCATTTTTTTAATTTGAAATTTTATATTACAAAAATTGTAATAGTTTGGAATCTGGAAATAAGCAACAGTAATCAGGGAAAAATACATAGTTCTTTGCAAGGCAGAATGGGGAATGTCTAATGGTCAACTTTCAAGGCCAGCAGTATTTTTTTTTTTTTGAAGGGTGCAAGATGGAGGGCACATCAAAGTCATAAAATACTCTAAAACTTGTAACTTCCATTGCAGAAAAATTTAATTCTAAAGAACAGAAACAAGTCATGCAATCTGATTCCTTATGTAGAGGTTTCTCAAAATTCTTGATCATGGTATAAAACAGGGTTTAACTGACTGTTGCTTTACATATACATTTCTCACATAGGAATGCTAATTAAAATATGAGATTATCAAGTGTTTCTTTTTCAGATATGTTGGGGAATTTTCCAGAAATCATGTTTGTATACATGGATAACTTGGTAACTTTAATGGTCGTACCTTTGTACCATTACATCCTGGGTAACCAGATTCTCCTACTGGTCCTTCAAGTCCTGGTTGACCCTGGAATTTTATTTTTAAAAATTAAGCATTAGATTACAATATATACTACTGATCCTCTTTCAATATGGTGTGTTCATGTGGGTACCTGCTGATGCATGTATAAATTAAAATAAGCTATTTTTCTCAACAATTATTTAAAAACAATACAGGAAGCCAAATTCAAATGAATGGTGGAACTCTTCTGTCAACTGCAGAAACATTCAAGGAAGTAAATATAACTTACAGGAGTTCCAGCAACACCTGTAAACCCAGGTAAGCCAGTGTCTCCCTGAAAAAGAGAAATGTAGTTTGAACGAAGCATATTTGTGACTATAAAAAGTTCTACAGTTTCTGGCTTTAGTCATTTAGTAATAGCTTAATATATGCGAGTGTAATTTTGTAATAGTGTAAAACAAATTTCACACGTTATTTTTTTTTTTAATTCACACATTTTCACTTAGGTTTTTAATAAAAGTTCTGAGTATGAAAGCACTGACAAAACTAACACATTTTTATAGTAATAAATTCACCAAAATTTATATTTTTTATTTATAATATATATCAATGTAATTAAATATTTTTTTATTTTCCATCTCTTGCAGTCTCACACACACACAGGCCTTTACTCCAGAAAGTGGTGTTGTAGTAAGGATTCTTAGCGTTACTTACTCTGTATCCTTTGGGCCCAAAGGCCCCTGGCTCTCCCTGATCACCTTTCAGTCCAAATGGACCAACAGGACCTTCAGGCCCCAGGAAACCTGGTAGACCCTGAGGACCTTGGAGACCGGGCAGACCAGGAGCACCCTGTAAAAAAATCAATTCTTAATTACGTATTTCACAGAAATTTAATAGTTGGAATTGTAGCATTTATTTTTTATCTTTTCACATGATCTCTGTTTTTTATTCCTGTTCCTATAATGTGCACGTGCAGCTGGTAGAAAGTAAATACTTGGGGGTCAAGTCCTTATATGGGATGATCTTTATATGGCTTGATCGGCTTCTCTGACTTTTCAAGAACTTTTTTTTTCTTGGTTACTCCTGAATAAACTAATTCAAGTATGTGGTGTTCTAAAAAGCATTAAGATTTTAATACTTTAGGGATTTAAAACACACCAGTTATTCCATATTCTAGATCTTAAAAGACATTGTTCAGAATTTCAACTGTCTTTAGTTTTAAAACACTCCAGTCAAGAACCAATGGCAAACCAAAGTACGCTTACCTGTTCCCCCTTTTCACCTGCGCATATGCATATATTTGATGTG
Organism: Pomacea canaliculata; assembly: GCF_003073045.1. Taxonomy (NCBI): domain Eukaryota; kingdom Metazoa; phylum Mollusca; class Gastropoda; order Architaenioglossa; family Ampullariidae; genus Pomacea; species Pomacea canaliculata. The sequence continues at coordinate 17,960,288 of NC_037603.1, forward strand.
CATCCTTCGCACGCCTGCACGGAAAGAAAATCATTCATGTAGAAAAAATAAATATTGCTGTTGGGAACATAGTCAGCAAACCCCTCATAGTTCGTGTCTGTGTGGGAGGAAGGTGGGTGTATGGCTGGTTGGGTGGGTGAGAGGGAGAGATCGCAGTATAGGATCTGCTTTTCTCTACAATTATTTTCTGTTGGCAATAATGGTAAGTGCCTATCTATGAAATTGTCCATGTTCTATTTAAAGCCGAGGACGAAAAATAAATTGCTTCGCGAAAATGTGATATAAGATCCTACTGCATGAGTTTTCTCGACACGAGCCTCGTTTTCGTATCAGCCAATGACAAGCAAGTTCGCAAAACTACCATTTCTTTTGACTCCTCCCCCACATCCCACTTCGCAGGTGGAAACAGTGTGTGTGTGCGCCCGCGCGATTTTTATTTCGTCCGTGACTTTTTAATTCTTACCTAAAGTTTAAAATATTGTGTTATCATATTATGTGTTATCATCACTGACTTATTTCATTCGCCATCCTTACGCTTAGTCTTTTTCTTTTTCTAGCTCGAAGTGCTCGGGAAAACACAGCAACGATGATAAAGCCTAAATTTAATTTTGCCAGTGTAAGTGAGGTTGACTGGGGCTGTCTTGAGAATAAATCACTACATAGTTTCCTTGTTACATAACTATCAAGAAGTATGTAGTTCGTTCCAGTCGTTTCTTCAGCAGAACTCAATTTCCGGCTTATTTCCGTAAAACGCCACGGTACGGTGTAAATAAGACTAGGATAAGTTAGTGGAACTTTTTTTAATAGTCATAGTATTTATGTGTATGGGGAGTGTTGTGGATGAAGAGTATGGATAGGTCTGTCCGCTTTAAACAAAAGATGAATAAAGAAAGCTGAACGCAGCATGTGGCGGAAGGACAGAAGAGCGTTAAACAAAAGATAAATAAAGAGAGCTGAACGCAGCATGTGGCGGAAGGACAGAAGAGCGAGGTGAGGGGTAAAGAGAATGAATCGCCATTTTCAGAAAACCTGTGACAATAAAGCACAATTTTCGAACAACTCAAGATCCTACTCTACCACAAAGCACCAACAGATTGAGATGCAGCTATCAACACACATATGCTAACCTTATCGTTTTAAAAAAAAAAAAAAGAAAATTCATCGGCTGGTCGTCATGCGACATTCCGTCCATACCATCCGCAACCGACCACCTCCATCACACACAGCAGTTTAAACCTACTGCTTGTGCTTTTAGCTTATCTTCCTATTTGTTCTTTGACAAGAAAATCGCGTAAAGGAAAGAAATTATTTCAACATGACTACATTATCCCGTTGTAGATTATAGCTTTGGAGATACAACCTGGTTCTACACAACATCGAGTGAGGAATTGTATCTATTCCTGTTTCATGGGTTGTTGTTGTTTGTTTTTTTTTTTTTCACCCCGTGAAATATGAAAAAATAAGAAGTGCTGTAGCGGGTGGATTTCTGCATACATGTGAATACGCGGCCTAGCACTTTACGCTGGCCCCACCTTTACCCACCAAACCACATTTCCCCAAGCCCTCCCTGAGATCGTGCAGCTGGGGCCCTGTTAAGGATGTAGCTAGAATATGTAAAGCCCTCCTGTTCTTTCACTTTACGTTCAATTTTAAATCCCATCAAACATATTAACAAAACAAAATAATTCTTATTATTATGTTTAAACAGCTCACTTCCTAAAAACATTTTCAGTATTTAAATAAAAAAACTCGTCAGTGCAAGTTAGTACCGCATGTAAAGTTTGAGAATAATATTACTATAAAGTTATACGATATATACATATTGTTATATTGTCATTCGCTGAGCATGTAACCGTTACAGACCATTTGGATACCCGTCTTTGAAACAGAAATTTTAAAAAATTACTTTACTCACCGCTGACGAGACAGAATCGACGAACACAGAGAGAGCAACAGCAAGTAGTGTTGCTAGCGATGTTACTTCTCTCGGCTTCATCGCCGAAGACTCGTGCAGCGCTTCCAGACGTCGACCAAAAATGCAATCCTACCTTCCTCGATCGATTATCGACTAAAAATAAAAAAGACTATTCTACACTACCAAAACTAAGTAGACCCAACCAGAAATGGCTGGACGGAGAAGCTGTCTTGGCCGTGGCAGCTTCTAGTAGTCCTTCATCTTTGGCATCGAGGTAGGCTGAAGAGGAGTAAAAGAAAACCAGCCCCACTGCAGACGACACACAAAGCCGGGACTATATTCTATGAGTTGTAAAGAGTTCTCACGGTGATGTCGTCTGCAGCAGAAAGGAGTCAATACATTCTTTCAGTGGTGCTGATTTGAAATAAACAGAATGCCTGTTCAGAGAGTCATTTCCTTGCCGACTGTCAGAGCACAATTACCGCGCTCTATTTGGCAGCGGAAATGGTTTTCCTCCAGAAGGGTTGTGAAGCGGTGCTGGAATTTGGGACGGTGGCTCTGCGGTAGCGAGTACATGTCAGTCTATGCAAATTAACCGCTGAGATTAACGGAGTCATCAAAAGTTGTCGATGTCAGTTTCAGAGAAATGCTTGCGCAGTAGAAAAGAGACCAACATGTATGTAAATATTTTACGGACTTACTAACTCTTAAATCATTAAAGATGTAGATAAAAGAAAGAAAAATGTGAATCCAAATAATACAACTGCCAGTTACTGCTCGTGTTTAAGAGAAACTTTTCACAGTGAGACTAGCTGTTCAAGCGAAACGGCAGCCAAAAAAAAATATTTGGATAGAATGTTTGGTTAGTGAGAATGCGGGAGTTAGGGAGAAGAACAAAGATTAATAACACAGAAAAAATGGAATTAGCTTAAAGTAAGAAAAATATTGTATTGCTTTATTTTTATCGAAGCTTTTGAGGATTTTCAGAATAGTACATGCTTTGATCACTCAGGTCACTGTGCTCCGCGGAGAAGAGGCAGGGTTGAGCAGTGTTTTGATTGGCTGCGACGAGGAAGCGGTTGTGGAGGCTCCGCCCTACTTCCCATTGTAATCCTACTCGCCTCGGCATTCCCTCTGGCACAGTCTTCCCGAAGTTTGGAGAGTTTCTGGGGAGACTGCCCAGCCGAAAACTGGATGACTAAAAGGTCCAGTTTAGCTCATTATTTTTTTGTTAGGTTAGGATACAGAGATTACTGCTGAGGGCTTCCTCGGCAGCCACAAACTTTTTAGTTAGACCAGTTTGCCGTTCGAAAACTACTCATCTCTGTTCCTTCATGACGGACTGTTTTTCGGGTGCCAGTCTCAGGGCTGGCCCCGGTTCTCTGTTCAAGTGTACCCATAGACACCCTTCGCCTGTGAGATTCAGAATCATGTCTACCGGGTAAGTTAATCTTTGTATCTTTTCTTTGCTCTTCAAGAACCTAATATTTCTATTGTATACTCTTTAGTTAGGCTAGTTTTTGTCCATTTCATTTTGCAGTCTAAGCACTCTCAATTTGTTGATGTAGCTAGCTGCCATGTTAGGTATGTAACAGGAGGTAAGACAACTGCAGATACATTTTTTTTCATATGTTTTTGTATTCTTGTTTTCAGATTTCTTCTCTCCCTTCTTCTCTTTATTCTGGCTTCACTTGTCCAAAGTTCTACAGCGGTATGTATGTTTTATTCTTGTGCATGGGATCAGTTCCTGCAGTCAAATGGGTCTTCATGCTCAGATACGACAGAAAAAAATCGTTTTGCTCCTCAAAAACTCGTGGAAGTGTAAAGTACAAATTGCGTTTTAGTCACATGTTACCCGATTGTATCAAGGTGCTAACTAAATCAATCTTTCAACAGTAATTACTGTAAGTGCAAGTTTTCTGACAAGTGGGGCACCTAAACTGGGTATTAGGACCAGGGTTTCGAAAAAGTTTGATATCCCTGGCAGGGCCTCACAATGTCCCCCATGTGCAACCGGCTGCTAGGGACCAGTCATTATTTTAGAGATTCCCACAAGCCCTCGGGCGTTTTCGTTTCCTGTGCCAAAACGGGGGCGGGAAATAGGCTGCGAACATTTTATCTTTTTAACTGCGATGTTCCAAGAAGAGCTCTACTTTCTTAGAGACAAATATGTTATAGTATATTAGAACAAGATAAGTAAATCAAAGTATTTCCGAAGATGTTTAAAACAAAAGGTCATGGGTTCTTCCACATTATCTTTTAATATGTGTAACTTAAAAAAAACAAAATGACAAATAATATGAGGAATATAGTATTTAACGACCATCATGAGGACACTCGTGAAATTACTTGAAATAAATCACAAAGAACGAAGCATGCGTGTTTGTATCAAAAAGAAATAATATTTGTAGATTTGAAATTATGAGAAAACTTTAATGAAATAAACCCGAGTTTCCTCCTTCCTGGAAAGTGCTATGCATGCCACTTTTTAATTGACTGACCCTGCTATCAGTCCTTCATTCCTGTCAGCGGAGTGATATCGAGGCTTTGGCGATACCGTTAGCCTTTCATTTCTCGCTGTTGCGCGTGAGCTGCGTCCACAGACGACTTTCATTCTGAAAATAAACATACGAAATTACAGATTTCCTGGAAGAGATACCTCTCTGGTGTAGGAAAACCCACCAGCTGGGAGCGTGGAAGGAAGGTACAGCTGGGTGGTGGTGGTGGAGGGGAGAAATAACTAACATTCCAGCCCTTCCTCTTTAACACGGGTCAGTTCACCAGACATCTCTGTTTCACCGCCTACCGGGTGAGATATCACCCACAGGCAGTGGCTCGTGTCCACCCTGCCCAGTCTTGGGAATAAAACTAACCGTTTGGACACCGGAAGGCTACAAGCTATTGCCTCTTAACACGCGTTTTTCCTAGCTTTTCCTTATTAATTTTTTCCCTTTAAAAGAAGAATGAAGTATAAGACTAGCAAATTTAAGCAGTTTTTTTTTTAATCATAATTTATTGATACTACTGCTATAAATTATTTAAACTAGCGCTTTACATACACTTTTCATACAATAAAACCCAGTTCCAGGCTGCCCTTTTCCATTACCTCTAGGTTTTTAAGAAAATAGGTCGATGGTTTGGGTAATTTCGCAAACTCTTTAATTAAAGTTCACAAAATGGATATTGCGAATGTTTCTCTCGTCAGGGAAGCTATAACAATGTTTAATGTCTAACACAGCGATGGAGCATGAGTGAAACGCATGACCTCATCTCCTGTGGCAGTCAACAAACAAAAAAAATTCTTCTTGGGAAATGTAACACGAAATTTTTATTGCCTGGCATGGTTTATCAGACATACTCTTTCTTTCTGTCTTGCTCTCGGTTTCTCCAGCGAGTGGGTGGGGGAATGAATGAGAACAAAATACCAACAAGTATCAATCACTCGCCCTTCCAGGAACATTCTGTTGTAAGATGTTTATTACAGTCTGGTTTGTGTGCAAGCATGCAGGAATTTCTCTAAACAATTTATCTTGCAAGCCAGGACTGTCTTCCTAGTTTGTGGATTTTGCCTGGTTTCAATCTCACGTGTAATAATCCTTCGATTTCTTACTAATAAACGGAATGGAAACCAAAGCCAAAGGTTAATTAAATATATATTCGATCTAGATTTGTCGCCAAGGGCTACAAGAATAACGGAAAATATAATTTAGAACAGAAAAAAAAAGATTTCAAAGTTGCAAGGTGAAGGAACTAAACTTAGTACATATTTCTGAAATGTCAACTGACACTACATCAGCATTTATGTTGAGTGAATGCACTGAATTGAGACCGCATCAATAATAATAATAGCAGCAACAACAGCAGCAACAGCAGCATACTGTATTGTGAAAGTCATTCACAGGTTGCATGTTTCATCGGAAGCATCAAAAGAAGGCTGAAGAGAATTTATTGTCAGCAGCTATGACAGAATTATTGTAATCTATGGATTTATATCTGTCTGGGTTTCCAGCTTGCCCGTATAAAGTTATGGGCATGCCTCGGGATTCTGTCTCTAGGAAGGAGGCTAGCTATCAGTGGAAAACTGCAGTTATCAACATTTCTGCTTTCTGCTGATCTGTGTGTGTGTGAGCGTGCGTGTGTCAATGGGAGAGAGAGAAGAGCGAACATGCCCGCGAGCTCCCTAGTTTCTTGGAATGGTTGCTTGTCGATGAACACGATAGCACAGAAAGAGAGAACTGAGCAGCGTGCCTCACTAAGGGTCTCACTTCTGCTCCACCCATCAGCAAGTTGTAAAAGTGTAAATCTACTCAGAGATAAGTAGATATCGCTGTCTACTGGAGCCCGAGTAGTGAGTAGTAATGGATGAACAACACATGCATGACTCATTCTGCAGCTGGAAAAAAAGGGAAGTCAGTGGGGCTGGTCGTAGGAACTCAACCACCACAAGGTGCCTTCACAGACACTTAGGTTTCGGCAACGACCTGGGACTTGGGTGAAAAAAAAAATACAATGCAAGAGCCAAAGGAAATTATGCGCTTATGGTTTATGTCGGGTGTTTGGGATGAAGAATGATGGAAGAGAAACAAATGAGAGGGCCTGGGATTTTGTTTCCTGGCAGTGACAGGCGTGCACAGATAGAGAGGAAACCTGTGTGTGGGTGCAGGCATGTGTGCAAACATGAAAGCAATCTTTTTGTGGAAGAGAAAGAGTTTAAAATGGCGTGGGTGGTTGCGGGGGTGGAAGGAGTGTTGCAAAACGTAATTTCAAACCGTCGAAGTGAGATGTGTCATACTGTAACAAATTTACCTCTTTTGAGAAGATTTGCTTCTTCTTTCTCGGATTTCGTTGAACACGCAATACATTCTGCAATATTAGTTCTCACATCATCCTCCTTTCACAGGATCCTCCATTCCTTGTGAATTTCTCCCAGACAGCCTGTCAGGTAAAACCTTATTGGTTAAGGCAGGTCTTGGAAAGATCTCTGAGATGCACGCAAAAAACAATATCTTTGATTGGTCCAGAAGATCACGTGATTGTGTGCAGACTGAAAAATGAAGCAGGGTGGATAGCGAGTATCATGACTGCTGCTTGAACTAGCGCTGATGAATAAACTCAGAATTTCCTATCAGTGACTTATTTCAAAAACAAAATCTTTCAACAGCAACCACGAAGAATTCAGCGTTCAGAACCTCAAAGTAGACAAGTTCAAAGTTCACAACAATTGTTTCGAAAGACTAGAAGGCATTTAGGAGTGGAACTGGAGGGATCATCCGAGGTCAGAGCCAATTAAAGGAGGTGAATCTTCCTCCGACGATGACCCCACGCCCGCCATCATATTCTCCGCCCCCTTGCAGTTTTACTCCAGTACTGTGTTCGAAGAGTTAGTAACCAATCTCTCCCGTTTACAATCGAGTCATGCCTTCTAAATAAAAAGCGAGGGGACTATCGAAACTGTCAAAGAAACAATATCAAATCTGATTCCCAGTCCGGGGAATGTTCCCCTCCATGAGTATGACGTGTACCAGTGTATAGACTATTTTTAGCAGTCTGGGGTGTCTGTAGCAGTAGCAGGTGTGAGACAAGACCGGGTACGCCTTCAGCAGTGGAGGCGAAAGCCGCTCCCCAGAGCTGTAGGAATTGCAAGCTTGCAGGATCTACCCCGGCGTGTCTTGTCTGGCTTTCCGCCATCTTTACCCGTTCCTTCCGCTTCCCGCTTAGTTAGCTGGGGGGTACCAGTGGCACCGCTGGCTGGCTGGCTGGCTTCTGTTGAGGAGGTGAGCACCTGTTTGCGCGGCTTGACCTCTTCCCCACCCTACTCTGCATACCGCCCACACCTGACCCTTACACCATGACGCATCGCGATACGAAAGACCGTTAATGTCGGATACACATACAGCTGTTATTAATATTAATATATTATTTTCTAACTGTGGGCTTCCTGCAAGTTTGTGCCAGTGGGGTTTACTTGCTTCGCAGCGTTAAATCTTGAACTGTTGCTAGAAAATAGTTGTCTCTCTTTCATGCAAAAACTATTCCACACGTAAACGAACGTAGAGACCGAGGTAGGACATCTTTGACCAGCGGACAACCGAAAGTTATTTTTTTTTATATATATGTTTTGATAACCCGTTTGTATACAAGCAATGTTATACGTTTATACATAGAACTAAAGAGAAGTAGTCTTCAATCAGAAGTACCAGTGTGTAGGTGTCCAGCCAGCCCGGTTCTAGGAACTGAAGGAACCCCCGCCCCATGCCCCGCTCGACCGACAGCGTGGGAAGGGAGAAAGGTCTGTAAAATGGGTAACTGCCGCAGAGGCGGGCGGCCAAACAGCCCAGCCGGCGCCCCCATCTGGGCTGCACCGCTGGTTGAGGGAAGGGAGGCTGACTCTCATCTTGCTGTGCCGTGCAGATTAGACCCTCGACGTTTTGCTGAAAGCACGCTCGGCGCATTTTTTTGCGTTTTGTTTTTCCTATTCCAGAAAAACAAGAAAAATGAATGTGTATGCAAGGGTGTCGAAAAGGATTTTCTTAATGTTGTTTTTCATGTCAGCCTAAACAAATCGTGCTTCGAGGAAACTGTTGACACAGTGTAAATGTAGCAACTAGCTATGTCTATTATTTGCGAATAAGCTGGTCTATAGCATAAGGTTGGCATAGCCAAGTACAAACAGGTAACTCCCCCCACCCATGAAAACCTCCAGTAACCGCTAGTCGACAACCCATGTAGCATTCCTGTGGAATGATACTGCCTTTCCCTGACCAGCGCAGATCCTGTTGGGAGGTTGTCTTCGCCTATTTGTGTGAAGACCGCATGTTTCCCAAGCTACTAGTGCACTCAGTGTCCTCTCTGTCTCGTTTCTGTCAGTAAAGGAAGGCCTCACAGCCCTGATCGCAGAGATATCAGTCACACACACACCGAGTAAGAGAGAAACAACTCCTACACTTACTGTCTCCTTGTTTTCCAGAGTTCATTGCGTTTATTGTTTTCCCAGGAACTCAGTTTCTTCTGGTGTTTCAGATGTGTTTGAATCCTTGCTTATGGAGGGGCGAGGAGTTGGGAGTTTCTTTTGTTTGTTTTGTTTCTTTGTTTTTGTGGGAGGTTGTTTTGTTTATTTTGTGGTTTTGTTTTGTCTTTTCTCTCTCTTTTTGCAGTCAAACATTATACAGTATCTGTCTATCCAAACATCCCTCACTCAGTCTGGAATATAGTTAAAAGATTGAGAGATTGACAAATCTCTCACGCTTTCTTTCTTGCTCTGAGTGTGTGATAATTTCGACTTTGTTGCGTGTTTAGTAGCATACTAGAGTTCTACAAGTTGTTAATAAGAGCCAGTAAATCAGTAACCTAAAAAACTGCAATCATCCCCTGGTTGTGGAGCTTGTAACATTGTATTTCTCACAGCTTGTTTCCGTATCTCCTGTAGGTGATAGCAGGGCTAGAGCACTTGCTTTCAAACCTGGATGTGGTTGGTTCAATACCCACGTAGAGTAAGCGAATGTCCTTTCATCATATTCCTTCTCAACCCAGCAGTCGGGTATAGGTACCTGACTTCATAGAGTGTTCGGGAAGTTAAGACAATGAGGGAGAGGGGAAAACAACTTGCCTGACAACAAGTGAGGTCTCACGCATTATTCTCCAATGACCGGATGGTTAGGGACGATACTTACCTGTATATATATAGCTTAAGAGACAACTGTGCGTGTTAGTTACCCCATATTTGTACCGCTTAAAGTAACAACACAAAAATAATACGATTTATTCTGATACGAAAGTGCATGAAGAAATGGGCTGATAAATGACCTGTAGCTATCTACAGGTGCAATGGCTATATAGGCACTTTTACGTATGAAATAAAAGAGAAAGAACACGCAATGCACCCTTGACTGACAGGTGTTGAAAGTTGTCGCCTTGTCGATTAGTAAATTACAGGTAGTCATGGCTTGAATGAACACCTGACGAAGATTGAATGGTTGGAATACAGTGATACCTCGGTTCTCGGACGCCTTGACTTTCGACCAAATCGGTATTCGACCAGGAAATTCGAGAAAATTTTGTCTTGGAATCGAACAAATATTTGGAACTCGAACATCCGAACGTTTTTGTTTGCGTCACACGTTTAGCGAACAATACCCTGAAATAGAGCAGTTAACATTTTAATGACAATTGTATGTCCACTTTCCGCAATTTCAGTTACCCTCTGTTTTTATTGAAGAGGACGCCATAAGTTTGGTACAGGTACTGTACCACTACCCCATCCCACCCACACACACACATAAGATTGCACTGACTTCCCCGTAATGCCAGTTCATCTGAAGTGCTCTGCTCAGTGCAGTTAGTATCATACCGAGCAACCTTATTATATCCTTATGGAAATTCTCCATCCACAATCACAGCATAATCTAAGTCACACCCATATACTGCACATTGCGATTTGTAAGATTGCTTTAGACTGCTCACTGAGCAAGAAAAAAAAGAACAAAGTAGGGTGGAAGGGAGATGTTTGGTGCAGGACGCATAACAATGCAAAGAGCATGGAACTGGGTGTAGGTGGGAGGAAGAAGGGAAGGACCATGCACCGGCTCCCTGTGACTGGATTATACCAAGCCAAACCTCGGCACTCTTTGATGCTCATAGGGTACGTCCCTTTAGGTATTTCCGGCTGAGTCAACGAGCCCGTGGTCAGACAACCCCTGCCAGCGCACTACCCTGGGAAGGGGACGCAAACCCGGAAACAGGTGGAGTAAACTCTCCTCACTGTAGCTACGGTAGTCTGCCCACGTTGTTACACGCGTGGGAGGAAGCTGAGGTTGAATGGACGCCAGTGTTCTGCTTGTGAAGGACTGACCTTTTGCTCTGACAGTGTGAACTATGTATAACTTCTAACGGACGCCCTGAAATTAAATTAAAATTAGTAAAACTGTTAGAAAACCTGAAATTAAATTTTAAAAGGGAAAAAATGCAAGAATGATAGTGGTTGAGCCTGTTGAGGAAGTTTTGATAGTCCTGCAATGCTGGAGGGGGAAAACCCATGCGTTTCGTTCACAAAGGGCCTTAAAAGAGATGGATGGATTGAGGGAAAGAGTATACCCGGCATCGGTTAGCCACACGCTCCAGTGCGGTAAGGCCACACCCCCTACCCACCTCTCCACTCCCCTACGTGTATACACACCGAGAGGATACACCGGTCCTCCCTCTTCCCCATCCCCTCCCCCCCCCCGACAGAAAGTTGCCGGGGTCTGAATGGCGAGGAGGAGAAGGGAAACAGTGGGGTCGGGGGTTGGGGGTGAACGGGATAGATGGTGGTGGGATACGGAAGGTGGGTTTAGTTTTCCGAGACAGGGAACGGTATCGCTTGAAGCCATCACTCATGGTTCCGAGACAATGCGGTTGATGTAACCGTTTGTTCTGGACCCTTTTCTCCCTCCCAAGCCCCATATACCCGTCGACTCTACACACACACTTAGTCGTGTCCCCTTATTCTCCGTTTCTATTGGTAGGCTAACCTTATGCAACATTCACGTTTTCGTTTGGTGTTCAGTTTGTGTGTGTGTTTGTTTTTGTTTTTCTTTGGGTGGAGGGGGTGTTTGTTTTGTATGAAGGGAGGGAAACCTTACTCTCGGATCTTGGAAAACAACAGGGCGTGAGGGTTAACCTGGAACATCCACATTGCAAAGTAAATGTGTTTCTATGTCTTGCGTTACTCTTTTACGATGCTTAATCCTTTTTCTCTTTTTCTTTCTCTTTCTCTCTGTAGCTTGCCGGCTCAGCACGAATTCTGTGCTAGCGAAGGCATTCTCAAATGCATTTTCTTTTTGAAGAGATTTTTTTTTATGTCCGGGTTATTTATCCTGCGAACTCTTTCAACTGTGGTTTTATTGTCAACCTTCGATCTGCTAGTTCTGAATAAAGTTTAAGTAGTAATTGACCTGGTGACCTCAGGGTTTAGTGAAATAAATAGTCAAACATTCCTTGCGCTCTTGCACTTGCTGCACTGTGGCAAGAGAAGGATGGGGAGAATAAGCCTCCGTGACTTTTTCGAGTCAAAGGGAGATAATGCAGTGATGTGCCTGGGTGACGTCCCGTCTACTACCTGTGGAACAAACTGCTTCGGGTTTGGGGATGAAAGGGACAGTAAAACAGACGCCGACTGGCATTTACAGAGGGCTGGAGGGTTCGCTCCCTTACCTCCCACCTATATTTCTCTTTTGCTCTCTCTCTCTCGCGATGCTCTCCCAAATTATGTTTTCATGGTTTCGCTTTGTAGTCGGCGTATGTCGTAATTGCTTGTGCGCAGTATTTTTTTTTTTTTCGTTTGTAGCGACTGGTAACATCTTAGAACGCAGAAAGTAAACATGCCCCGGAGTCAAGTATAACCAATGATTTTTCTACAGACGAAAGGAATAGTTCTGCCAGATTAGGGGAGGATCTGAGAAACGGTGAACGTTGGCCTAAGCCTTTACCAGAACGCGCGCGCGCACACACACACATCGCCACACTCGGCTTTATTTCAAAAATGTCTGGGAAGGAGGGAAGAAAAGAGATTTCAGTGTGGGGAAGTGGAGGGAAACAGTGCGAGACCTTACTTTACGACCATTATTTCAAATATTTGTCGTTGCAAGTGCTGAGCAGTGGGCCTCTTTGACTGCACCCAGTAGCCCGCAGTTTTTGTTTTGTTTTCGTGTGTTACGGTTCTTATTATTAAAGAAATTATTTAATATTAAAATATTAATATTTATTATTATAAAATTTCACATTATTTTTTGCTAATCTTCTCAATCATCCTCTGGGATGAATTTTGTTTAGACTTTGTAAATGATTAAAAGAGAAGTGTGTCAGTTTTGTTCTTTTGGGAAGTGTCTGTGTGTGCATGCGTGGGTGACTGCCGATAAAAATAGTATTTTAAAAAAATATTGTTGTCATGTTTCAGCAAGATGAATTAGTCCCTCCAAGATGCGGTGGCTGCACGGTCGTAGGAAACTGTAAATGTATAGGAGAGAAAGGATCGAGGGTAAGCTTCTCTTTATTCTTCTCTCTCATAAACGAGCGCAAACACACATTACTTCCCTTTCCTCTCTCACACGCAAACATATACATTATCTCCCCTTTCATTTCTTATCAGCTCTTTTATTGGTCTCATTTTCATTTGAAAAGAAAAAATTCTCTGTATGATGTTCACATTATTATTAGTCTAATGGACTTATCGAGTTCTCTCCCTTCATAATCTGGTCCTGACATCACAACTGTAAAAGTCAGACCTGAAAAAAAAAAAAAAACCAACACGTTGATTTGGTTCAACGCATAGTTTGAAAAAAATGTGTATTTATGTGGCAGGGTCCCCCAGGTCTCATTGGACCAGAAGGCCCACAAGGCAATCAAGGATTTCAGGGCCCAGAGGGCCTGCCGGGTCCTAAGGGCACCAAAGGTGAACCCGGTCTTCCTGGCCCACTTGGCGAAAAAGGCAACAGGGTGAGCTGTTTGCTTATTTTATTATTAATCATTTATTGTACTCATTTTAAGAGTACGAGATTAAGTTTAGACATTTGCATGCCTCTGTGTCTAAGCCTGAGTATTTATCTGTAGCTTGTCTGTCTTCTCTAGCCCCTTCCCACATGCCCACATTCTCAGCATCATAACAAGCATATTTGTCTGGGAATTTCTAAAAACTAACGGACACACACCCACGCTGGGAAGACTGTTTTTGCATCTGTGTTTGTGTTTTCCGCATTGGACAAGTGTCAGAGTGGATCCTTATCAAGGTTCTTGCAATGGATGACTTGCTAGAGAACGTGAGTTTTCGTTTTCGCTGCTCCTGACCTGGAATTTCCTAGTCCCAGATTGCACTTATTCACCCCTTCCACAGCCCACACTTGTGGAAACGTTTAGCCAGTCCTACCCCACCCCTTCCTTGCTGCATTCTCTTGCGCTTCGGAGAAAAACGAGCGGTGTGAGAGGGCCTTCCAAAGCGGATACTAGACGTACGAAGTCTGAAAATGACCGTGTGAGTCTGTTTCTATTTTTATCTGGCTTCCCAAGGGACTTTTCCTAAAGAGTTAAAGAGAAGTATTCTCTATAGACTCGCATACTAAAGAAAATAGGAGAAAGTCGAAAACAGACTCTTATGAGGAGAAGCCAAGCACCAGCAAGAGGTTTACACAAGAGGAAATGGGCAATCGACAGAAGGATAGAGGAAGGAAGTAGGAAATTGTCAGACGTTTGTAGAAAGGATATGCAGGTGTAAAAGAGACATAGCATTTGTTGAAAAGAAGAGAATGGTAAATGGTTCTTAAAGAGTCGACATACAATTTTTTTAAAGGAGGGGACAACGAGCGAGAGAATGTTGAACTCTCAGGGATCTCTCCCTCTCAAAAAAAACGCTAATCTGTATCGCGTGAGAAGAGAACCCTAGAACTTGCAAAGAAACAAAGGATAGTTCAGAAATAAAAACATATGACTGCTTACATAGTATTATTTTGTTATGTGCAGTTATTTGCTACACGATAAAGCCGTTCGTAAATAAATGTACAATTCTGACATTATCAGCAGCTGCAACACAACAGGGTGTCGGTTTTCAAACATTAACTCCCTTTGTACCTCAATCCCGCTGTTTCGAAAGAAACAAAACACAAAGAAGAGAACAGAATTTTCAGAACAAAGAAAAGAAAGAAAGGCGGCGCGTTGAAGGGACGTGGGTGAGGGGGAGGAGTGAACAGCATTCACCATGTTCACCGTATCATTTCTCCGCCTTGGTGGACGCATTCCACCAGGATGCAATCTAGGCGACAGCTGCTGTGAAACGGCCCCCACACCAAGTCCATGCTTGCATTCACATGTTCTTGACGACGAGGGAGGGGTGGGAAACTGTTAAAAGTGCAGACAGAGGTGGGGTAAGAGTGGAAAGAAACAGGAAGTGGGGGGGGGGCGGGGTGACCTGGGGGAGGGGTTGACGAAAGAAGTGAACAGATGCAGTTCTGCGTTTGAGTGTCGGTATGACAAAGTTATCCTCCCACCCCCTTCCCGAGAGGGAGGCACACGTCAGATAGCATCAATTTGTTTTAAAGTATTCGTAAACAACACGGCAAGGGCTGGATGTGGCTTCGAAAGGAATGTTCGTCTGGGATATTTCAATACCCAGAGCTCGCGCACACGCCACATACATTCCCTTTTCCCCCGTAATTGGTTGAAGCAGTCCTGGGCCGGGTATACACAGTTACTCTACCTAGATGCTATTGCATTTAGCAGTCAGATAAAATAATTATCAAATATTAGCAGGTTAGCTGATTCCCAGGTAGCAATATCCAGCTAGTGTGTCTCCATCCCCGAGCTGTAAGCTGAACTCTAGTGGGGCTGTCCGTGGGCAGAAATCCACAATCAAATCAACAATGGCAAAAAAAAAAACCAATAAAAATGCAGAAGTTGTGTAGCAGACGCCGCTTATAATAAATAAAAATAAACATGTCATTAAATGAATGAAGTGAATGAATGGCCTAACAGACGACTACCAACGTAGAAGGCGGAGCGATGGATGTGTGTGTGTGTAAACATTTGTGTATGAAGCCATCTTAATCCAGATTCCAGATGCTCAGTAGAAGCAGGACACGCCCTCGCATGTCGAGGTTCAATGAGATCGAATCCTTCTAATTCGGCACGCATTACAGAAGAGTGGATGAAACAGACCCACTGCTTTTATGTCCCAGGATGTGATTGGTAGATTAAGTTTTGTACGCCATAGGAAAAAAGCTGAGGGATGCTACACAGTTGATTCAGGGGGCTAGGGTGGTCGAAAGGCACCTTAGATGGATATTGCATTTAAAACAAGTCCCTCAAGAGTCCCACGAAGAAATAAAGGTCCCGGGTGGTATTACAAACATGCCACACGACATGTGGTCAAAACTGTCAAGTCAGCAAGTCTACCAATTTTTATAACAACAGTGTATCCTCTACAAACGGTTCTCATCTGTATAGCACATAAAGAAGAAGCTGTTGTGGTGCCGATGTACGTTTCTTGCTGGATAAGGGAAGGGGGGTCGAATCACGTGGCTTTAACCCATGATGAAAGACCCACTTACCTACTTCCTTCCATCTAGGTCCCGCAGCTTGCAGTTTCAGCTGCCAGTGAGATGTGTAAGTAGGAAACGAGGTTATTGGGTGAATACGATAAAAGACAGAACCGATGTAGCGCGAGCAAAGGCAGGGCAAGCCATATTTCCTAACAGTTTGGTCTACGGGTATCGTCGCACGTCTGGGAAATGGCAACACAATGTGCAGGTTGTAACTCTCTCGGAAGGGGGAAAAATCCAGCAAGCGACACAACCAAGGCAAACCTTTTTTTTTTTAAAAAAAAAGAGTGAGAGAGCGAGGGAGAGAGCGAGGGAGAGAGGCGTTTTCCTTTCTGTTCCTCGCTAGATGTCTGAGTTGCAAATTCGATGGAATTTTAACTGCTTCCTTTTCCTTCTTCATTCCAAACACTACGACGTGAACAAGTCAGTTATGTGTAATACGGTGACACGTTTACCCAGACAGAATAATTAATGACCGCCCTAACTGTCTGCCGCACTGGCCTGTCGACGCATTAAGGATGTATGTGTGACTATCAACATGTCCCTCGTCGAAAGGTGATGTGAGAGAACAGTTCGATGTAAAATATTAGTCAAGAATAATGAACTACGCCGCGTATGAAACACTTGCTCCAGTCATCTGCAAAACTTGTTTTGGGAGTTGTTTTTTTCCTTCTTTTTTTTTTTTTCCATTGCCGATCCATGCCGGTTGCAGGTGCAGGCTTGGAACTCCACTAAGCACATGCGGAGGTGCACACACATCGGAATGATCGGAGACCTTTCCGAAAGGTCAAATGCACATGTCTCAGCTCCGCTTTTCTTTCCTATTGTCGATTGCTAGACTAGAGTAAATGTTTTAAGTTGTTTTTCCGAAACCGCTCAGACTAAAAGAATCGGAAGGAAGGCGCTTGGACAATTACCACTTTGTGATTATTTGGATCACATACATACATCAATGCATACATACTTCAAATACACGCGATACAAAGAAAATACACACCAATGAATGGTCATGTTACTGAAAGCTTTTGAAAGACAAAAACTCATTAGTGAGGTTTGGAGTGTATAATAGAAACATATCCCGATCCTGACTGGCAGAAAACTTTTTTCCTCTTTTATTTTATTGGGAGTGTGTGGATACATCCCACCAGCCACCCCAATCAAATAATCAGGTAATGCGCCTCACAGATGGGCACACCGTGAAAATGCTTCATGAACCCTGTTACACAGTATCGCCTGGTGTTCTGATATTAAAGTTGTTCGCTTGTTGTGTCAGACCAAACACGCCGGTGCATGCAGGGTAAACGCGGTCCGTAACTCACGTGCTGAACGCTGCACATGGTTCTCATTATCTCAGGGTCCACTCAGTGCAGACGTCTGGTATTCGATGGTGGCTGGACTTTTTCCCGCCTGCCTTCAGTTTGAGATGAGATTTTTAAAAATCCACACATAAAAAAACCCAGCAAGCCAAGTCGAAGAACAAATGTCATGACACATCTCGATCTCGTCGGTCCCTGACTTCACAATGCCAACGTTGTGCTTAGAGTTGCCTGCTCTTGCAGATGGTTTGTTATCCTCTGCCGCAGTGACCTCTGCTCCCTCCAGTATACTGACCTTTGCCCTCGACGTGGCTCGGAAGATGCCAGATAAGACGAAAGCGGCTCCCCCTTGTCAGCATCGCGCTGCTCTAGCAGCACTCGCTCGCTCTCGGAGGTATGGCAATAATAACTCGGGTCCCTGGCAGCTGTCATTGCCTTCTCGTGCGAAGGGGACTTGGACTGCTGTCACAATAACTGTCTCTATCCAATATTTGTATAATTATAGAATGCATTCTATAGGTATAGAATTGTATGATGAGCCAAATTGGATAACAACTTCGCAGATAATGTAAACGAAATAGTGGGTTTATCGCATTTTTCTATATCTCTAATTATAAAATGAATTTTCTAGTTTCAGAATGCGTTCTAGAAATATAAAATGAGTTTCATAGCTATAGAAGGCATTCTATGATCTATAAAATGAACTGTAAAGTTAGAGAACTTTGTAAAAAAAAATCCTTCTATTTTGGACCCCATACCCGGCAGTTCTCGAACGACATGCTTGTAAGTGAAATTAAAGGTGTATGGAGTGCAATTTTTGAGTAAACTTCGCTTCATGGTACTACAGGTGTGTTTTGCACATAAAGACTAGATTAATAACCAAATAAAGCTCAGCGCAAAATGTTGTTTCTGGCGAATAACCTCCTTCAGTTTCCAAGATGCATGCCTACAAACATTGCAAGAGGTCAAAATCGTGACGTCACGTTTGTACACAGATCCGCCTAAATAACTTGTGGTCCTACCTCGCCCACTGGATGAGGGTTTGACAGATTAGTGTATACATGTACTGTAATCTTGATCTCTTCTTGTGCATGATGATGTTTGCAGGCACCTAAACTTGGGTTAAAAGTATCTTGCACTGAGCTTTACCCACTCACCTCTAATCTTCAATTAAAATTTCGAAGGGTTTGGAAAGAAGCCAAGTCAGATGAAGAAAAGATTAAGTCGTCGAGCCACTTCCAGCCTCGCATACAACGATAAATAAGAAATGAAAAAGTTTTATGAAAAAAAAAAACGCGACAAATTTTTTTGAATAAAAAAACTTTTCACGGAAATGGCATAAAAAAACAACTTCGTAAACACGCTAGCTTGGGAAAAGTTTTTTTTTTTTAATTTAAAATG
This sequence comes from Pomacea canaliculata, assembly GCF_003073045.1. Classification (NCBI taxonomy): domain Eukaryota; kingdom Metazoa; phylum Mollusca; class Gastropoda; order Architaenioglossa; family Ampullariidae; genus Pomacea; species Pomacea canaliculata. The sequence goes on from NC_037603.1 coordinate 17,978,980, forward strand.
TTTTGTACAAGAGCTTAGACAGCCAGAGAGCGCAATACACGGGAATTCCAGTGGAGTCGCTGAAATCGTGTATGGGTGTGTGTTAGTCTCGTCATTTCTCGTACTTCGGCTGGGGAGAGTTGGGAAGCTCGGGTCTCTAGCAGTCAGCACCACCTATTTTGCGGCGAATGCACACATTTCTGTCTTCTTTCCTTTTCTGAGTGTGTTACACGTTCTATGTAAATTGTTTTACTTTAAACTTCATGTGTTCTGTTTTTTACTGTAAACTTTGTTTTGTTGATTATTTGGGGCTTACTTTGTTTCCTTGTTTGGTTTCTTTAAATTTATGTGTCCATGAGTTTTTTTGTACAAAAGTGTTTGCTTTTTTGGATTAAGCTGATATAAATAATTAACAGTGTATAAACTATTATTCATTTATTCTTCAGAGACTTTTATGAAGACCTAAGTATTACTTTCCCTCTCACTAGTCAGAAATAGTGTTCAGCATCTCCATTTATCAGATTCAGATAAGGTCGTAGACCCCTGAGTCACTTGTGAGACCATTAAGACATCAAAAAATTTATCCAAAACCTGAAATGCAAATAACCTGAAATCTAAAATAACCATTCAGTTATCTTTAGACGACCCCATGAACTCAATGTCTTCTTGTTTTTATCCACAGGGGAAGATGGGCGTACCCGGATTTCCTGGCATAAACGGCATTCCTGTAAGTATTATACCTGCATTCACGGGTACAGCTGCTCGCTTATGTCAAGATCGTGGAATTGATTTTGTGTGTGTGTGTTTCCCGTGATGCTGAGAGGCTAAATAGTGTGCTTGACCCGCCGACCTGTAGCTGAGTCCAGTCGTCACGAAATTATCCGTGACAGCAGCGATGGACAAGTGACATGGAAGATATTCGTTTTTGCAATTAGCCAATCAGCACTGACGCCCCACACCTGGTGTTGATTTTCCCCTAAGATTGTTTGTCCCACCCCCGCTTTCTCTGGCATTCCTTTGTTATCTCCTCCGTCCACTCAAGCCACATCCGTTTGTGTCTTTGAGTTCTCCTCCCTACACTCCCGCTGCTTAGGGTCAGTCTTGTACACAGGCCTCCAGGCAGGGAAATCAGACTCCTCGAATTTTCATGGCTGATCCTCTTCCTACAGCAACAGGGCGTGGAAGGTTCTACCATCGCCATTGCTGCAGTTGTTTATGTTTGTATTACTGTTGTTGCTATGGCTATTATTCATACCAACAAGGGGCGCGCGATTCATTCCGGGATTAAAGGGTTAAAGACCAATGAAAGACCTTGTTTGCCTGACCCTGGACGGTGGCCTGTTTTCAGGAGAGGGTTGTCTCCTCCTTCCAGCATCGGTTGTACCCTGGCACTGCTGATAAAAAAAAAAAAAAGCGTCCAAGAAAGAGAACTCGCGTATGCGCAGTAGCTGCCCTTCTTCCCCATAGTCGCCTTCCCTGAAGCAGAATGTTTGACAGAGCTTTTTGGACACAAGGCTCGGCTATCAAATGTGCTTCAAGAACGCTAATAAATAACCCGGGCAGGGAGACAACTGACAGGAAAACATTTCTGATAAGAGATAAGCCTGGTTGTTGTTAGTTTCTGTTAGTTGTGGTGCATATAGATTCCACAGAGCAATCCTGCAACTTTAGAGATGTGTGGAAACTTCTCGATCTGAGGGGTTAGCCAAGTGTTAAGGTCGGAGAGGTCAGACGAGTTGTTCATATGAAGAACTTGTGACTAAAGTTCTTTTTTTTCCTTCCCTTTTCTCCTAAAATGGAAATTATTGTCTTACCGTTGCTGCCTCCCTTATTGGGAACGCCAAGCAAAACTAATACTCACGAATTTTTTTCGATATTAATGTTGTCAAGATGACTGATACTTAGAAATAAATGCAGACGACAATGAGCTAGAATGGAATACCATCACAAACACGATTGCTACTGGGGTTCAGCCACGCTATACACATCCTATACATATCCATGCTATAATCCTTTATTCCTTCCGTCGGTTTTTTTTATTGCGAGTCTCATCACTTTTTCACCCTTACGTTCCATGATCCTCTCCACAGCAAATATAATCAGTCTGGTCGCCCTTTAGGATTTGGGTACTTCCTGTGATTATACATCCCCAGAAAGTCCTCACTCATCTTTGCTATTTCTGGGTATGTGCTGGGATGAATTTGGCTACCGTGCCAATCTGCACGAGCGCCCGCCACCGACGTTCATTCATTCCAAGTCCCTTCCACTTGATCAGCTTCGCTGGCTGGCTGTGTTTATGGTGCTGGCAGTTGTCCCAATGTTGTTATACACTGTATTCACTGTTTTTATTATCGTGCAGTACTGGTAAGTTTCCTCCCTTTGGATTATTGTTATTCATATACTTAGTATACTTGATACTGAGCAAGACACTAGATGTGGGTGGGACCCAGGTCGAGGCCAAGTGTCCGGTCGTGGTAGCTGGATCTTAACCGTCTTCTAGCACCCTTCACCATGTGGACAAATAAAATTACGGCGTATATGTTGTTGTGGTTGTTGGTTAATGTTGGTCAGCATGCTATCACTTTCAGGCAAAACAGATTGGGGATGGGGATGTTGGAGGGTGACCTGACACACGAGAAAGTATACTGATGAAGTCGAATGTTGAGGCTTATTTATTGTATGGTTTCTTAACTTGTATGTACATAGAGCGCTACCGTAATGTTCATCGTGTATGTTTTCCATAGGGTATCCCTGGTCAGCGAGGCCCAAGAGGCCCACCCGGCTTGGACGGATGCAACGGAACACAAGTAAGTAAAAATGCCACAGACCCTACCCGAAAACAGACGCACGCATGCATAAGCTAAAATAAGTTAAATTCGTTAGTTAATTTGGCACGCAAGTCTTAGACACACATTTCCGGAGTTATCGTTTGATTAATTTGCAATCTCTAAGCGTATAACAAATATACATTAAATGATGGCCTAGCTGTCACATCCTGTTACTGTAGTAATAAACATCATCTTCCAAATCATGCTTTTTTTTTTTTTTTTCAAAAGAGAAAATGTTGCCGCTAGCAACGCTTTTAAAAACGAAAATGCTGTGTCAGCATATTTAAAGCAGGCCGCTCCCGAATACTTGCTGTGTCTGAGAGAAAGGAATTTCCTGAAAGCGAGGCAGAAGGCGAATCAAGGTGCGCCGTGTGCGCTCACCAGACCAAGGGAGAGCACCCATGTGAAGGATCTCGTAGCCAGCTGTAGATTACCGCCGCTCCTCTCTAGAGCATGGGAATGATGTTTCGAGCGCAGTTTAGTTTAATGATCATCAAAAGTGGTATCTTCTAACGCAGTTTTAAACAAAAAAATTTAATATAATAATTGTGAGAGTCGGATAAATTCTACAAACTTCAAATAAGCAACATTTATTTATAGAGCTCGCAATTTTCTTTTAGTTTTAGCTTAGTTTATTCCTTGTTACTCCTCGATAAGGATAGGGAAGCAGCAACACCTTGCCAGCGGACCAGGAATTTTTTTTATGCCACACTAACAGTCAGGAATCTATTGAGATGACTTCTGGATAAAAATATCAGTTAAGCCTGCAAAGCCCATAGCGTTTGAAATGAATTTTTTTTAATTTGTGTATGTGTGCTCGCTGGGTATGCGCACACAACCATATCTGCGTGTCAATTTTTTTCAGTGTATTCACAGTCTTTTTTTCTCAGCTAAGTTTTGTAGACTTTTTTCATCTTTTAAATCTGATCTTTTGCATTATATTTTTCAATCAGTATCTGTAGTGATTTTTTAAATTAGTCCACAAAGAAAAATCTGTTTCCATTTGCTAAACTATATATAGGTGCCTCCTGTAAGGTCATATAAGGGGGAAAAAATTCACTCCTAAAAACTATTCAAAATATGACATAGAATACGCGTCATTGAAATAAGTGAATATAGTTTGATGTACAAAGATGTCTTTAGTGAAGGGGGAGATGTAGCAGTTTGGCAAAGTTTATATGAATTATGAGAACATAATTATATATCATACATCATCTTACACAAATGCATCTACACAAACACCAAACACACATACATTTACATACATTTACATTTAATATTAATCAGTGGTCAGGAGCCACTATACTATCCCATTTCTTTACATACCTTTGGAGTTTATAATGGCAATGACCATGATGAACTTAGTTAATGTCATCATCATTACTACTACTCAGACTTATTTGATTGGATTCTTCCCCCATCCTAGGGAGATCCTGGTCTATCTGGTCTGCCTGGCCTGCCTGGTTTAGATGGTGGTCCAGGTATTCCTGGTCTAAAAGGTCAAAAAGGTGAACCTGCTGAAGGAGGTCCTAGGATCAAGGGTCAAAAGGTCAGAATATTTTCATGTATGTGTTTAAATGTTTTTCTGTTTTCTTGTTTCCCCTGCCCTGTTTTGTATTTTGGGGTGGTTTTGTTTTTGCTTGCCTTCACAAAAATATTCATTTTTTTTCTTGCCTGTCATTCAGGGTGAATCTGGCCCACCTGGGTTTCCTGGACAACCTGTAAGTAAAACAATGAAGTGAATAAATTTATTGCTATATCTGCTTCACAATTGATTAATATTACAAATCAGTGTGCAGTAAATAATGACTGATAGAATATAGATTTCAAGAGGCTTAGCTTTATTGTTATTAGTTGGATTGTGTTAGTTTTGAAGTATTCTGTTTTTTATTGTTTGGTTTTTCCCTAATTGTTTATATTTTAGCAACACAAAAAGCAAGGCTAGATGGTAAATATTCTAGAAAAATGGTGGAAACATTACCACTAATATATAGATCTCTAGAAATTAACAAATTGGGAGAGAAAAAGTTTTTTTTCTTCAAATTATAAGGGCTTTCCGGGACAAGATGGGCCCATTGGACCTAAAGGTGATGCTGGTCTACCTGGAATTCCGGTAAGTAAAATTTTCAGTAAGTCATGAATATTGCACAGCTTGCTTCAAGTGAGATTTTTATTTTTTATTTGGGAGATGGGTGGTGGGGGACCTGCATGTGTGTGTGTATGTGAGAAAGAGTGTGTGTGTGTGTGAGGATTTAAATGCAGACTTGTATGAGAAAGAAATAGAATAAATTTTAATGCACATGAATGTTTTGGTTTCTTAATTCCCCATGATGCTCTAATGAGGAGACACTGTTAACAGAAAATTACCTCTAAAATTTAGTGTCAAATAAAACATTAATGTTGGTTTTTGTTTTAATTTTAATGTAATCATTTCTTTCCATGCTTGCAGCAAATACACTTTACTTCCAGGTTAAGGCTACAGAATGTTTTTAAAATAACATGAGAAAAGTCATATTCCTAACATCTTGGCTTCTGAAGATTTTACCTCATACAAAAATTTTTAATTTAGGGCTTGCCAGGAGAACCAGGTATGAAGGGTGAAAAGGAGCAATGGGCATTAAACTGATTGGTCCTCAAGGTGAAAAAGGAGAGCCAGGACCCCAAGGCCCTCCTGGTGTACCCGCAGTAGCAGGGTCTGAAGCTCAAACTCTTCAAGTTGGTCCACCAGGCCCACCGGGAATGAGCGGCGACCCAGGAATGAAGGTAAGATTCTTTACTTCTTTAAGAGTTTTTAGTGTGGCCCATTCTTTCATTCCTTTCTACTCACTGAAGAAGACAGTTTTGAATATTATCATTTTTTATTAAGTACATTTCCAATATAGGCTTGGCGAATTTGATTTAATAATAACAAATATTGTTATTTATAAAGCACAGTATCTAGGCCAGTAAACAAGCTCATTGCACTGAATAGGATCCATGAAATATTCCTTTAAAAATGCCTTTACTAAAGATAGTATTGTGTTACAAAAAAAGGTAGAGTTAAAATCAGGCTTCTCTTAATAATAGCATTGATTGTTTTTGCCACTGCTGATTTATTGTTTATGTGCATATTTATTTTCATGAACATGAACTTTTCTCTATTTTTATCTCTAGGGAGAAAAGGGGTCATTAGGCCCATGGGGAGAAAAAGGTGAAAAAGGTAGACAGGTAGGAAACATTTTCTAGTCAAGCCAATCTCATACTTAATGAAGAGAATGTAGAAAAATGCCTCACTGTGTGTGTGAGAGAGAGAAAGGGGGAAGGGGGGGGAATTGGTGTTTTACGCCGTGTCAGCAACTAAGGCTATATTACGGCAAGCAGCCAGCCCTGTAAACAGATGTCACGTGCAGAGAAAGATCAGCGTGCCCGAGACGAGAAATGAACTCAGGGCAGCCAACCTTCACTGTATTGGTGACAGGCGCTAACCGTTGCGCCACCGGACCGCTTTGAGAGAGAGAAAGAAAATGTATATGTTTGTACATACATCTGTGCATACTGTTGTGAAAAATGTACATCATTTTACAATCTAATTTTATTATTGACAGATTTATAATTTCAATTTTGCATTAAATGTCAGTTTTCAAAATTTAATTCAGGGACCTCAAGGACCACAGGGTATGATTGGAGAAAAGGGTGTTCCTGGTATTGCTGGCCAAGGGTAAGCTTCCCACTTATTATATATAGAATATTTTAAACCTCTGAAACTCTGGTTATGAACAATATTGGCTTCAGAAACATTAAATACTCTAAACCTTTTTAAAATCATGTGACTCATAGTCATAGACACTATCAGGCAGCATGATATCACAACATATCTTTTGAACGTTGCCTCAAAAAAGGTTTGAATTTTTTTATGGGACAAAGTGTACAAGATCTTATTTTGTTTTAAAGATTGGATCCTGACTGTCACATTTAGTGCATATATACAACAAGGGCATCCCAGCCTGTAAAGTTTTTGTTTCATAAAATGTCCCTTAAAGAAATACATTTTTATTGAATTTATCTGTTTTTGCAGGGTAAGCAAGGCTTCCCAGGAAATCCTGGCCTGCCAGGACAAAAGGTGAAGTAAAAGTTTTGATAATAACACCTTCTGAATGATAACACTTTCTTAATAATAACACTTTCTTACTCTTAATAATAAAACTTAATAAGAGATCTAACTACAAACATATGGTCTTAATCAGGTTCTCTCCCCTCCAACACACACACACACACACTCCCCCTCCTCTTTTCGGTTTTGTGTTTTCATTTTAATACTGGTTAATAAGTTGAAAAATAGTTTTTTTTTGGTTATTGTTCTAATCTGAGAGCGTTCATTGTGATTAATGAGTGTGTTTTGAAACTTTCTATTATTCTTATTCTTTTTCTTTTAGTCATTTCAGATGATTAGCATTGCTGCCTAACTCTTCTGGCATCTTTGCACTGCACATGCAAATGTACATTTATTATTTGTGACTCTGAGATCACACCTAAGTAGTTTCTGAAACTTTTGTACCATACTAAGGGGCTTCTTTAGAACTAGTCATTTATTTCTAATGCTCCTGAAGTCACTCCATACACCACCATAAATAACAATATTTATGATCAATTTATGCTTGACACTTTGCTGATCTTGAATGATTATTTAGTATTATTGATTTCTTCTCACAGGGAGACCGCGGTATGGAAGGTTTACCTGGCCTGCCAGGTATGATCGGGATGAAAGGTGAAAGAGGTTTTCCTGGTTCCGATGGACCAGTTGGTCCAGTTGGTCCTCAAGGTGCACCTGGTGTAAGTTTACATCACAGAATCCACAGAGATTATTCTAGGATAAAGTCATGTGAGAGTTAGTGTCCTTTGCACTTGCCAAAATATCATAATATGCATGTATTGGACCTTGTGGTACAGCACTTTAAAATAAGTTTGGGTGTTCTCTGCACCAATTTGAAATATAATATCCAGAATCTATGACAACAGCTACAAAGCTTTCAAACTGTCCAACTGTTACCCAGATATCATCTCTAAATTATGCAGCAAGTGTCTGATTAACATATAACATTTGCTTACCACTGGTTAAACCAAACCAGCATGGCAAGTTTTGCTACATCTATTAGTTCCTCCCATTAACCAGTACCTGCAGACCAGCATGCATAACCACCAGTCACCAGTACCAGTCAAGCGAATTAATAGAGTGAATGAGTGATCTGATTAATTTCATCTACATTATTTATCTTAAATAATTTAAGTGATCAATGATATATTCTGTTATACATCAAAGAACTTGGTGAGAAAGAAAAGTGAAATGGACAAAATGCTTTTGCTTTGAGGTAGCCCCTTTTTTCTTTTGAGGGGGACCCTGTTTGAAATCCTAGAATAATCTCTGGAGTCCATTAAATGTGCATGATTGAGGAATTATTTCAGTTTTCCATGAATGTCGAAGACATTGAACACTCTCATGCAAAGGTAGTCTTGCAATCTTTCAAGTTGGAAGTGATGTGTTAAGAAACCAGACTTTTCTCAGGGCTAGATTTTCGTGAGGGTGGTGCCCATCTCCAGCCCCCGCCATTCTTTCCCCAACTTTTTTGAAGGGGTCAGGTACTAATTCAATAGCTGGAGTAAATGTGCTGTCAACTGGGTCTGTGTACCCAATACCTAAAATGCCAGTGCTCTATCCCTTGAGGCAATCTTTGAGGGTAATCTCAACATTTGTCCATAGCCTTCTAAATTGTACATTTTAGAAATTCTTGGTAATAATTCAGTATAGATCAAGTAATATGCAGCTGACTAAATTCGGTTTATTTTTTTTATTTTTTTTTTACTGGCAGTTTGGTCTTTGCTCTTCAAACATGTTCTCTTCACTTCAGAAGAATTTTTTTTTATTTTCTTAGATCCTATCAAAATTGGTTTCAGGGAAAAGGTGAGACTGGCAGGCCAGGGTTACCTGGTCCTATTGGACCTGCTGGGTTTCCAGGAGAACCTGGCCTTCCTGGTCTGCCTGGTAATGATGGACCACGTGGACAGCCTGGTCCAGCAGGTGGGCCTGGACTTCCAGGCCAGCCTGGTCCACAAGGGCGAGATGGACCTAAAGGAGACAAAGGTGACCTAGGTCCTGCAGGTAGGAATGATGGACTCCACATGCTTTCACATGGTATAATGATTAGAGCATGACAATAATGCTGTGGTACAGATATACTTATTAATTATTAACGTATTAATCTTAAAAACATCTTCATGTTGTAAAGACCGAAGACTTTTTCCTTTGCTGTACCTTGATGTTTGATGATACTAGATGGCTTTCTGATTAACTTTAAAGCTTATTGATGTATCCTGGAAACAGGGTTCCCAGGTCAGGATGGACGACCAGGCTTACCTGGGCGACCAGGCCCCAAAGGAGACCCAGGCTTGAAGGGTGAGCCTGGACTGACCATTCCTGGGCCTGCAGGTCTTCCTGGTCTTCCAGGGTTGGATGGAGTTACAGGTGTGAAAGGCGAGAAAGGTGCCAAGGGTCTGCCTGGTCCATCTGGCAATGCCACCCAGGGATTGCCCGGTCTTCCTGGTCCCAAGGGTGATAAGGGTCAGCAAGGGTTTCCTGGTCTGCCTGGACGAGATGGCATTAGTGGTTTCCCTGGAGAGAAAGGTCAGTGTCCTTTTGGGGTCAAAGTGAACTTTCAAGCAGTGCATTATTTTTTTTTTTTATTTTTAACACGTTATGTATCAATGAGAGGGATCTTTAAAAAATCCAAAATTGAATTGAAAATAAAAGAAAAATAAATAGGAAAAGCAGAGGTAGTTATAAAAGTTGGAAACATAAAATATTGCAAAATGTCTGTCATTTATCTGGAGGCAGAACAACACAGGAGACAGAGAGCACACAGATCCCATAAAATAGTTCATGGCGCTGTTAAGGTGAGTTACTTAGAGGTGCTCTGTCTTTTTAAGTGTCTTGAATATGTTCAGAGGGGCAGCCTGGTGTAGAGGCAAGGACAGAGTGTCCTAAGCACAAAGACCATTGTAGGTAATGGTGTGCTGGCAGTCTCTGGTGGGGGATATGGGCCAAAGATTGCTCAGGTGCTGAGCAAAGAAGCAGGATGAAGTATAGATGGTGAAGTAGGAAGAAAGGTAATCAGGAGCACAGTGATAGAGATATTTATAGCAAAGGCAGTCCAGTACACCAGTAGTATGCTCAGTGATTGGCAGCCAGTGAAGTAGGCAAAGGTGAGATGGTTGATCTTATTTTTTTCCAAAGCACCAGGCCAACAGCAACCTTCTGGACATGCTGAAGGCTATGGAGCATGGTGACTGGAAGGCCAACAAAGAGGGAGTTGCTGTAGTCCCAGCAGAAGAAGAGAGAAACAACCACTTTAATGGCGTCATCGTAAATCAAGTAGCATCAGAAAGTGGAAAGTGGAAGTTGGAAGAAACAAGATTTGACCAAGGAGGCAGTGTGGGGCTTCATGGAAAGAATGGAGCCATGATGCCAAGACTCTAGACTTGGAATGAAAAATCAACTACTGGATGGTGTCAGTGAGAAAAAGAACATTTGTGGAAGTCGGACTAGCTGGTAGTGATGGAGCAGAGAAGTCTGTCCAGTTTTGTTGGGGGGACAACTATTCTGTTGTATAGATATGTGTCTCACAAAGGTGAGATAGTGGACATTATGCGATCAAGTGACTAATGACATGATCTGCCTGTAGAGAGTGTAGAGGACAGGCTCCATGACAGAATGTTGGGGGATGCCATAGAGAACTAGGGATTGCTAGGAGGAACAGGAGTCCATGACAATGGTCTGAGACCAGTCTTGAAGGTAAACATAAGGCAGAAGATAAAGCATGATTATTTTTATGGTTTTTGCCATGCTGTCACAGTGGAAATGATGAGCATCTTTATCTGTTTCTTATCTCATCTGAGTGATTCTTCTTGCAGGTAATGATGGAGGCCCATGCGAGGCTTGCTTGCCAGGCTTTAAAGGAGAGAAAGGATCACCTGGGCTTGATGGTCTACCTGGTTTACCAGGAGAAAGGGGTGTGCCTGGTTTGCTTGGATTCAAAGGAGAACCAGGCGAAGATGGGCCTCCTGGCATTCCTGGCCTTGCTGGAGTGCCTGTGAGTGAAAATATTTTTATCGGAAAATAGATCTTTTGCTGCATAGTTTTTATCCTCTGACTGCCACATGGGCAAGACATTTCTAAACAATAAATGATGACAAAGGCTTTCCAAGAGCCTTCATAAAGAAAGTTGATTAAAGAGAAATCATGTTTATGTGCTGCTGTAAGATTTTTCTCTGAAAAAGGCCTTTTTTTATTTAGTAAGATGGTAGCTGAACAATGCATGGTTCTGTTGGTAGTATTTGTAGCTACTTGTGTCATCTCGATTATGTCACAATTATGATTTGGGTTGATTTGTCGTCTGGGAATGGGTCAGTTCAACTTTCTGCAGTTGAGATAATGTAGTCTTACATGGAACGATATGGTCATAGCAAGGTCAACTGGATTCATGTGGGTGGTCAATGTGGCCAGGAAAATATGGTTTGAGTACAAAATGATTAGAGGCTCAAAGAATAACATGTATCTTTCAGAATATATATTTACTTCACATTATTTCATAAAATTGTAATATACAGCTAATGCTTATCCAGAAATTTTATTTAATTCTATTTTAAAAAGTACTTTTTTTCCAAACTCAACTTCTGCCAATAGGGCACAAAATGTTGGTTGTAAGTCATGATGAGGAGGTAGTTGTAATAGATATGACTCTTATATAGGGAAATATATCTAGGAAAAAAATTTTTGGATCATATTTAAGAGGCAATTATGGAAGATCTTAATGAGGAAGCTTTACTGTAGTATGGGGATTCAAATGTACATACTGAAGGGGAAAACAGACTGGTTTGCACAAATAATAAACCATTTCTATTTCTATTTTTTTTAATGTAATGACTGTTTATTCAGGGTGAAGAAGGATTGCCTGGATTACCTGGAGAGAGGGGTCCAAAGGGAGAAGATGCTCGCCCTGAAGTTATTCCTGGCCCTGAAGGTAATGAAGGCTTTTCCTTGAGATCTCTATTTTTATGCTGTACAAAGCAGAGTAGATCATTACCACCAGCTTTGTCAGATAATGCACTCCTCATGGAATCTCCTTCATATTACACACTTCAAGATCATTGTAAAGTATTAATTTAGTTCTGACATACTGAAATCTGCAATGCAAGTACAGGAGGGCAATGATGCTGACTAAAAGCAAGATTGGCAGTTATTTTTCTATTTAAAATTTCTACTGAAATAGGGAAAAACTTATATATATTGTCAAACAGAATAAATTCTGTGAAGTCACATACCTTGAAATATATGTCTTACATGTCCTTATTTACATGACAAATACAAAACAAAGTCAAAATGTTTAAATTAATCATTTCCAGATAATTTATGTGTTTGCCAGTGGTAGCATTGAAACATGACATAAAACATCAACTCAGGTTAAAAAAGAATATAAAATTTCTGCATCCAAGTCTATAGAAAACAGTCTTCAGAATTCGGCTGGAAAAGAAAAGTCAGACTTCGTGTGATGGAGGGATGTCTTCCCGTTACAGCTTGAATGTTTTCAATTTTCCAGGTCTTAAAGGAGACCCTGGTGCGCCTGGTTTACCTGGTGAGCCTGGACGACCTGGGCGTCCTGGACCTTCAGGACCACCTGGTGCACCTGGCCTGCTGGGACCGAAAGGAGATAGAGTGAGCAAATATCATGCTGATATCTCACAAGTATACAAACAACAAAAAATCCTCACAATGTCTGCATTACTGTTTTTTTTTAGCTTTGGTATTTGAAAAATATGTTATGTATTTTAGCAACTGTCTTCTCTTCTGTAAAACAAGTCTAACGAAGGCTTACTCCTTTCACTGGCAGGGTGACAAAGGATTCCAAGGGTTAGATGGAAGGCCAGGTCCACCTGGCCTACCTGGCATCCCAGGTGATGTTGGTGATCCAGGCATAGGTATTCCAGGCCCACCTGGTGAAAGAGGTGATCCTGGCATGAACGGTTTGCCAGGCCTGCCTGGTCTTCCAGGACAAAAGGGAGAACCTGGTAATTTCTCTTTGATTTCTTTGCCTTGGAGGGGGAGAGAAAGAGAGAGTTGCATGCCTACAGAACCTAGGATTATTATTAAAGCTATGATATTTTCACATTGCTGTATAATTTCACCAGTTCTGCTATCTCCAGCTTCTTGAGTTTCCATTGAAAAATATCAGCAGGTAGTTCAGATAACTTGTGCGGCTAACTTTGCTAACATAAACACTGTTCTGAGTGCTTTGTTTTTGTCATACACTGTCGGAAAACCAGAATCATGAACAGCCTGATTTTGTTTTATGTCATATTGGTAAAATTTTTGTGCAGGTCGAATTGATGGTGTCAACCTCAAGGGTGAAAAGGGAGAGCGAGGCTTTGATGGCGTGCCAGGAAAGGAGGGTCTTCCCGGCTTACCAGGACTTCCAGGACCCAAGGGTATGCTGACATAATGTCAGGCATTGCTTGAGTTAGAGAATATTTAGTCAGTCCGCCAAGATGCAAGTAAGATATAGCAGTGAACATTAACAACAAGTATCACTGTCACACTATTATGTTTGTCCATTTGTTACACAGGTGAGTCCGGACTGCCAGGGCTGTCTGGATTACCTGGAATGAAGGGCGTACCAGGAGAACCCGGTCTGACTGGTGTTTCAGGACCTAGAGGTTAGTTTGTACTGTAAAAGATAGTGAAAATTTTATGTTACAAATAATTATACTTGCTGGCCTCTGCATTAAGGACATCAGCATATAACTAAAAACAGTATTGTTAAATTTTTGATTGCTTCACAGTGGAGAGACAGTGTAGCCTAGTCAACTACTGAGCAGAAGGTTGCAGGTTTGAGGGTTACTTCCCCTGCTCACTCAACAGCTGTTTTACAAAATGGGTATTTGATTTATCTGGGGTAGTAAAGACAGAAAAAGGTGAGGTTTGGGTTTTACCTTCTGCATGCCGTGCCCTTAATATGATGGACCATATTTACTGCCTGAACATCTTGGACATGAGAGCCTTCGCTTTTAGACAGTGGGAAATTTATGTCTACTGTAGACAGCAGAAAATCCATGTCTACTGCATATAGTGGGAAATCTAGGTCTACTTTTGCAGCAGTTTCATGTCTTTGAAGGATCTGATGTTGGCCTAGAGTGAATTTAAGATCTGTTAAAGAAAGTCTCCTTTTTTCCCCAGGCTTACCTGGACCTCGAGGTGATAAAGGACAGCCTGGCCTATTAGGTTCCCCAGGTTTCACTGGACCCAAAGGAGATCCAGGTCTTCCAGGGCTTCCTGGCATAGACGGTGAGCCTTCTTCATGAAAACTCAACTGTGTGTGTGTGTGAATGCACATGTAAGTGTTTTCCCTAGTAATTATATTCTTTAAATTTTTTTTCATTTTTTTATTCTCCCTAATCCCTTGTGGTTATTTATTCCCTCTGTTCTAGGTGAATCTGGATTACCTGGGCTTCCTGGGGATGCCCTAGAAGGCCCACCTGGTCTCCGTGGAAACCCTGGGTCTCCTGGTCCCCCCGGAGAAAAGGGTCGTGACTGCTTACCAGGTCAGCATATTTTGGCACTATACCCATTTTTTGGATGAAACTTCAGTAGTGTGTAAAGAGCAATCTGAATTGATCTTGAACATATAGTCAGCTGTTGCACCATTCAAGTATCTGAAATTTTCAAAAGTGCCTACTACCAGCAAAGAATGTGTCATCAAGCTTACATGTATGGGAGCTAATGCTACTTATACTGTGCAGGTGAACCAGGTATTCCTGGATTACCTGGTCCCAAAGGAGCTCGTGGTGAGGATGGCTTACCTGGACTCCCAGGTCGAGATGGTCCCAAAGGTGAGACTGGACCTGCTGGATTGCCTGGAATTAGAGGTGAAGATGGACTCCCTGGTCTGCCAGGCACACCTGGTAAGAATGCACTTGTTAGGAAATAAAATATTCTTCTTTGCCTTCTTTTTCCTTTCCTGCAGATGTCTGCATTGCTTCTTTTTCTGGAAATTTCTTAATTGTGCAAATATCCAGCAGGGATGGAAAAGAAAAATGGTTGTGGTTGAATACATCACAACATTAAGCACCACACCATCAGAGCACCATACCATCACAACACTACATATCCACTTGTCAAATAATCCAGAACTAGGGGAGTAACAGTACTTTACACCAAGCCAGCAAATAAGGCCCCATCATAGCCAAGCAGCCAGCCCTGTAAACAGGTGCCAAATGCAGAAAAAGTACAGCATGCCCAAAACAAGATCTGAACCCAGGACAGCAACTCATCACAGTATTAGTAACAAGCATTCAGATGTTGCACCACTGCATCATGTGAGGTAAACTAAGTAAGTTAACACAAAAAATATAGCAGCCATAAGAGGCGCTCATATTCGCTTCAGTCCAGACTAGAATTACTACCACAGCAAAATGTTCTCACCTGCCATAGACAAAAAAAAAAACACATGCTCTCTGTCATGAGCTGGCTTTGGCACTGTGAGTGTGGGGAGGTGGGTGGGAGGTGGTAGTTTGCTAAGGTTTGCTAACTCCTGACATTTAAAACATCCTGTTTTGTCTACCTCTGGCTAAACATTATTGAGTTATTGATCCCCACATGAGGCATTGAACACGGAAAAATGTCGTTCATCCAGTGGTATTATTAAAAGGTCTGTGATGTTTAAAAGTTAACACAGTTTGGCCCTCTTTCTTGCAGGTGATGTTGGTCCAAAAGGTGAAGCCGGACTTCCAGGTTTGCCCGGGTTGTCTGGACCTAAAGGTGATAGAGGTACAGATGGCCTTCCAGGTGAACCAGGATTGCCAGGACTTGATGGCTTGCAAGGACCTCCCGGTCCAGCTGGTGAAGATGGCCTTCCAGGTTTACCTGGTGAGAAGATCTCTTTGTTTTCAGAACACTTTTACCATTGATGACTTTTTTGTGTAGGCAACTATTTGCATTTGAAATAAGACTGTTTGTGATTCTTTTCTTATCAGTGAATATATATTTTCATTAGAGTATTTCTGTTCCTTTCTTTAGGTCTGAAGGGTGATATGGGACAAGTTGGATTCCCAGGAGAAACTGGTCCTGAAGGGCAACCTGGTTTGCCAGGTTTACCAGGTGCAAAGGGGTTGAAGGGTCAACGTGGACTTCCAGGAGAACCAGGTCTACCTGGATTGAGAGGTCAGCCTCAGTGCATTGAGGATCTGCAGTAGATTATTTATGACAATTTTTACTAAGCAAAAGAGTTTTATTGGGCATATTGTGAAATTTAATCTTTTACTTCCAAATTGAGCTGTCACATGAACTGAATGAGCTGCAGACATTCAAATTGTGAATTCTTTTCCATTTCTTTAGATTTGTTGTTAGCTACACAGTATTCTGATAGTCAATTTAATCAATAAAAGATTTTCACATTTGACAGTAACAAGTGTTTAAAGGTGAGATAGCAGTGTTAGGAAGGTGTTGGGAAAATATGAGTTTTGCTGAGTTATTTTCAGGCAGCTCTCAGTCCAAGATTTTACTTGTGAGCTACTGACTCAGTTGATTAGTGATTCTGTAGTGAAATCTGAGAGTGAGGCACAATGCTGTTTGACTCGATGAGAAAGTGGAAACAGGCAGGTTTGTAAAATTTTTATGGCATCGGGAAAGTAATGTTGACTGGTTTCTACACAGGTCCTAAAGGAGATTCAGGCTTACCTGGCTTGCCTGGTCAGCCCGGAGAAAATGGAGAACCTGGTCTGCCTGGACTTACAGGTCCTAAAGGAGATCAAGGACTACCTGGCATACCTGGAGAAAGAGGAGACACAGGTATGTGAAAATGCCAGGGTGTGACATGCCTATGTACTAGCTCTGAGCACAAAGGGTTTAGTATAATTTGTGCTCTGTTTAATGTAGATTTTTCTGAAAGTTTATTAATAAATGTACTATAAATAAAAAATATTAAAACTGTATTAGTGTCTTTACCTTGCAGTCAGAGTTTCTTTTGCATCCACATCCCACAAGTGTTGAGAACTTTTGTCATATTAACATAGATACATAGTAACAGTTTTCCTTTCTCTCAACCCGACCCACAGTATTAACTCTTTACCATTCAGTCTTTCCCCATGTAGCCAAGAAGACATGGTTTATTGACTGCATGTATTCCAGTAAACTGTAAAGAGTTAAAATCTTACTCTCCCCTTTCTTCAGGTCGTCCAGGATTACCAGGCTTCAAAGGAGAGACAGGGGAGCCAGGTATAGGTGAGCCAGGATTGCCTGGACTACCAGGAGAACCTGGCAGAGATGGTGAGCCTGGTAGACCTGGCTTGCCAGGACTGCCTGGTGACAAGGGCTTACCTGGATTCCCAGGAGAAAGAGGATTTCCAGTAAGGCTTTCTTGATTTATTATGAAGAAGTAACCATATCCACTCTGATAATAGGACATCATGCAAACAAAAAAAAATGTAGAAACTATAATTCTTTTAAACAATCATTCTTGTATCTTGTCTCTTCTTACCTCATACAAAAGCAATTTCAAGCATCACAAAAAGAACTGTACATAAATTACTTAATCTGCTTAAAAATATAAGTATTATGTTTGAAGTGTTTATCATCCAAGTATTACAAGCAGCAAATGCTTTGTGCATCCCATTTGTAGTTTATACTATTTACAATCGTGGACTATGTTACATTCTTTTCATTTAGAACTCAGCAAAGCATCTCATGTCATAACCATGACCTTTTGACAGCCATCAGACATGTTGCATAAGCTGGTGCTGCATGCACTTTGCCATGCCCACTGTTTGTTTTATATAAATGTCATGTCCACTGTTTGCTTGTAGGAATATCATGTCCACTGTTATTTTTTGTTTCTTGTGTGACACACTTTATTGCAGCATCACAGTATATGTTGTACTCCATACCTCTTGTACATTTTCTCTTCTCGTTATATTTTTGTGTTTATGATTGGATGGTAGCCTGATCTTTTAAATTCTTGGTTTATCTGTTAAAAAGAACACTTATGTTGCTTCAGAAGTTAAACCGAAAATGTATGTTCTTAGGGTGAACCTGGTGAGTCTGGTCGCCCAGGTCTCCCAGGACTTGACGGTCTACCTGGCATGAAAGGTATGAAAATTTTTGCATTCTAATCTATTTCAAAATTTTGAATATATATATTTATTGGATTAAAACAGAGTTTGCACCCCATGTTTCATACTATCTTTTAAATAAGGATTATCTTCAGAGCATAGTATTTGATTAATAGTTTTAAATCAGTTGTACTCAACCACTATCACTGTGAAGGAGAGTGTTGTCAATAAAATGAGTAAATAAATATATTACCTTATTTTTTAATTTTATTTATCAGTCTAGAGGATCCTTCACAAAAATAAACTTAAAAATATAAGGCAATTTAACCTTCCTATCCTGGTTGACAATGCTGCTTTCTGTTCACAGGAAATGCTGGACTTATTGGTATCCCAGGGTTCCCAGGAGAGAAAGGAGACTCTGGCTTGCCTGGGTTAGATGGACCAGCTGGTCTCAAAGGCGAACGAGGACAACCAGGTCTTGATGGCCTACCTGGTTTGCCTGGCCTGAAGGGAGCACC
This sequence comes from Pomacea canaliculata, assembly GCF_003073045.1. Taxonomy (NCBI): domain Eukaryota; kingdom Metazoa; phylum Mollusca; class Gastropoda; order Architaenioglossa; family Ampullariidae; genus Pomacea; species Pomacea canaliculata. The sequence goes on from NC_037603.1 coordinate 17,997,434, forward strand.
TGGCCGTGATGGGCTGGATGGTGAACCATGTATGTAACACAGTAGCATATAGACAGAAGAGTTCGGATGAATTATAGGCAATGGGATGGGAAAATACATGCATTAGTAACCGATGAAAAAGCAGAAAAAAGCATTTTAAGTTTTTTCTATACCCACATTTATAATAATAACAAGCATTTATACAGTGCTATTCCAAAATAGTTTTGCTCAGAGTGCTTCACAAATAAGAAAACTACAAACAGACCAACCTAAATAAACTGATACACTATAAGGTACACACATACATGTACTACTTCCTACAACAGAAACCCACAGAGCAATACAGACACAGAAAATACAGACACACTTTACACATGTATTCATACAACAGACACAGCCACAGAGTAAATACAGACACATTGACAAAGGCACAGAGGTTATTTGTTCCAAGTTGATGGGTTTTTTTTTTAACCCACTAGATGTAAATGAGGTTCTACATAACGATAAAATATTGATAATTATGTTACCTATGAATTTGTTTATCAAAGCAAATTTGCATGACAAAAAAATAATCTCCTGCAAGTCGCTGAGCTTTATTTTTTCTGATTTTGTATTTTGAATGAATGAACATTATCAAAAATTTTACCATAGTCACATCCCTGACGTTACGTGTCAGTCCTTGAATATCTATATATGTGTGTGATTTTGTGCGTGGCAGACATTATCAGACAATTCATTTACTTGTTCAAGATATGCATATGTGTGTTACATTGAAACTGTTATCAGATTAGCATATTCCTTTAACAAAGTTTCTTAACTCACATTAACTGTCGAATTACTTCTTCAGGTTTGCCAGGACCAAAGGGTGAAATAGGCCAACCTGGTCTTCCTGGCTTACCCGGTCTATCTGGAGAAAAGGGGCAGGCTGGTCTACCGGGTTTGCCTGGCTTGATTGGTAATTTTTTTTTTTAATTTTAACTGCAACATGTTAAAAAAATTTACTTCAACAGTAAAAATCTCATTATTCAGACCTTCCCAATTATGACCCCCTTCTCCTCTTCGGTGTGACCCAAACATTTTTCACAGATGTATTTCGCTTTATAAACATCATCTCTATTATGATTATCTCCCCAACCCGACTTACGACCAACAGTTTACGCTCTATTACGACTTGTTTTTTCGAAAGATACGTGTTGAAAAAAATTAAGTACATTTTAAAATAGACTGCTTCTGACTTGTTGCTTACCCTATATTGCAATTGTCTGCAGAAATAATAGAAAATAAGTACATTTTGAAAGAGATTGCTTGTTTTGAAAGCATAGTTCATGGAATGAAACCAGACTAGTTGATCTCCCTATTACAACTCCTCTCCGTTATTACCCAATTTGAGTCTTAATAGGGAGGTTTGACTGTATCTTCATTGAAAATTCTCTCCAATAGTTACTTAAGTGTGCAATGCCAGTTTCACTTGATGCATTAAAGAGAAACGTATTTCAATGGTGGGGGGAGACAATCACAGAAATCAGACATCATTGATTTCTCACTGTGCATTTCCACCTCAGGAGAAAAAGGTTTCCCTGGCCCAGCTGGAAAGGATGGTTTGCCTGGTTCACCCGGCCCTGATGGTGAAAGAGGCAAGTTGTACATTGATCTTTCACACAACTCATCCCCTACTGGAAGGTTTAAATAATGCAAACCAGCATTTATCTCCAAAGATGGAGATAATCTGAGTAATACAAGTAATACTGATCAAACATATATTGTTTTTAATTCTCTCTTACCTAATTCTTCTTGGATTTAAAAGAATGTTGACATAAATAGTGTATAGTGGATGTGCTTAAGGCATGCTAAATTGAGTGAGGAACAGAAGTGATCAGATTTCAAGCTCTGTACCAAAATGGAGGAATTAGTACTGTTCCTCCTGATATATCTTCTCACTTCCCATGCTGACCAGCCAGTCCGATTTGAGATGTACAAATTAATAAGTAATTCAAGTAATTTGTATTTTTTTAATTTATTCATTTGTTTCTCTACAGGGCCTGCTGGTCCAGCAGGTCTACCTGGTTTGCCAGGGCTGCCATCCGTTGGACTGAAGGGTGAGCCAGGTCGATCAGGAGTTCCTGGGCGAGATGGTCTGACAGGTCCAAAGGGAGAAGCAGGTCAGTTCATTACCCTTTCCCACATGCTTTTCTTTTCTTTCTCTCCATCTCCTAACCGCCTCTTTTCACCCATCTCTTTCTTGCTTATGCTTCAATCATCTTCAGTCTTTATCTGACTTGTGATGTCATATTGTCATGACTGGAAATCTTACTGTACATGGTGCAGTGCATATAAATCATACTGTGTCATATTGTAGTAACAAGAGATCTTAATGGGATAACCCACCACATGATACATGCTCGTGCACACTCTGCAAAGATGACACTTAACACGTAGCCATAGGTTGTTGGTTTGTTGTGGAGACCGCTTGCCAGCCTCCTGTGCCTAACAGGGCAAACTTTCCTCTAAGTCCCTCAACCAGGCTGCTGGTTTAGATGGCAATCTGCTGGTGGGGCATTGTTTTCCAACTTCTGTCTCGCAACACACCTCTCTCCCATTTTATGCTCACCAGCTGGGTAATGTACCAGGGATCCAGGCTGTATTAAAGGACAGCTCTAATTTTGCTGCTGGGGTCAGCCTAGCAGAAAATTGGTACAGCCCCCTCATTTATTCTCCCTTCTGCCTGGGTGATCCGATGGTGCAATGGTTGGTGCTTGTTATCAATACAATGAAGGTTAGCTGTCCTGCATTCAGCTCTTGTCTAAGGCACACTGATCTTTCTCTGCATGTGACCTCTCTTTACAGGGATGGCTGTTTTGCAGTGATATAGTCTTAGAGCAGGCTTGGTGTAGAACACCAATTCCCTTCTACCTCCCTTCTGCCTCCTCAGTCCCCTCGACAACACTAAGTTGCACACCAATCAGCACTAGTGACCAGCGCTGCCAACCAACTGGCTTTCATCTGGCTTCTAAGCCACATTGACAGTAGAAGTTTAAAGTGCAGCTTAACTCTTTACAGCTCAGTTTTTGTTTTTGTTTTTTGGTTGTTTTTTTTGTGCTCAGCCACAGAATGCAGCTTAAATAGTCAACTGAACAGTAGAGAGGTGTTCTTCTTCCTTTTTATCACTAAATTTTATCTTGATGATGCAGGGTTTTCATAAACTGGTCATCGACTATTGTAGCTAAGGAATTACCTTTTGCTGTCCTCACAAACTCTACTTTTCTGTTGTTAATTTATTTTTATTATTAAATATTAAATTATTAAATAGACTGGTCCTTTGTGACATATAGAAAGACAGTTTACAAGAACAGAAAAAATTACCTTTCAGATTACTGTCATTTCTCATACATTTCCACAGGACTTCCTTATAGTTTCACTAATATAATGGGAGCAATCTATTAGATTATCAATAGCTGACAGGAAAAAATAAAAAGGATGAGCTCTTTGTGACAAACATTCATCATATGCCCTGAAATTATGCTTTGCATTGCAGTTCTATTATTAATCAGTTTTGAATTGCAGGTTTACCTGGGCTGGATGGCTTACCAGGCATGAAGGGAGAACCATGCACTGAGCCTGGCATTGGACAACGAGGGCCAAAAGGTGAACCAGGCTTCCCTGGAGCACCAGGTAAGTGTAGTTTTTATGTGTGTGAGAGAGAGAGTGTGTGTGTGAGTACAGGAAGCAGATGATCTGTCTTTCTGGATTTTATAAGTTCTGGATTATGCCTTTTTTTTTTTTTTTTTGTGTTGTAGGCTTAGATGGCTCACCAGGTGTTCGTGGCAATGATGGGTTGCCAGGCTTGCCTGGACTGAAGGGCGACCCAGGTGAGCCAGGATTACCAGGTGAACGAGGCAGAGATGGCCTACCAGGCCTACCAGGACTGAAAGGTAACAGAATACTGTTTTGTTACTTTTTGTCATTTTAAGGCTATTCAATTCTAAATCTTCATAAGAGATGAATGTAAATCAACAAAATAATACTTAACTTATTTGTATTCTTGACACAACCACACTTAATACAGTAAAAACGTACAAATCATCATACAAGTTAATCCCACTTCAATTATCTTTTTTATTGTTATACCACTTCTTTTATATCAGCACCATATTTTATTCTAATAATGCCTTAAATAAAGTGCTTAACATTAATTATAATTTATTTTACAATGTCATTGTAGGACTACCAGGCTTGCCTGGAGCACCTGGTCTTGATGGGCGTAAAGGTGAACCAGGGCTTACGGGACTTAAAGGAGATATAGGACCAAAAGGAGACAGGGGTGATACTGGCGTTCCGGGCTTACCTGGTGCAGCAGGTGTGTAGACATGTAATAATGGATTATGGGGTGAGCCAGGTGTGTAGACATGAGATAGTGGGATTTAAATCCCATTGAAAGTATGTATGGAGTGAACTGCAAGACATTACAACCAACAGACTGACATTACAAACAAGAGACTGACAGTGTGAATGCATATGTAATGACAAGAATTAATTCATGGCAAGCACGAACAACAATTGCAAATCAGGGATCTATTAGAATAGAGCACAGCTAGAGGAGTTGAACAGCTCTCAATACTTGGGAGCCACACTTTCCAAAGACGGCAGTTGCACTTCAGGATTGCAACAACAACAATGGTGGCAGTGGGAAAGTTGGACAGGATGTGGCACAGGAACATCATCAGGTTTACTACCTGTACTACAAGTACAGACTGTACAAGTCCATTGTAGTTTCCATTCCACTATATTTATGTGAGACATAGACTTGTCAAAACAGATAGGAGAATCCAGGCATTTGAGAACCAGTTCCTCTTGAAATATTTTACATGAAATGCAAAACCAGTGATTTTGTGTGGACCACGGTTTCCACACAACTTGTGGGACACCAGGAACCCCTTGTAACAATGAAGCGGCACAGGTTGATTGGTTTGGCCACTCAGTCGACGAGTGGAGGGGGATGAATTGGGGGAGTTGATACCAAGGTGGAGAGAGAAAGAACTGGCTTGTATGACAGATCATTTCACTACTCAAGATAGGTCCAAGACTCGAGCCTTGTCAGCTTCTGAATCTATCCAGTTGTTGCCCCATGACTGGTACCACCAGACAAGCATAGCTGTTTATCGACTGGTACCAGTCACGCAGACATTCACCTCAGGATCACAACTGCAATGGTAGTGATGGCCAGATTGAACAAAATATGGCACAGCACAGATATCATCTTCACCACTACATATAAGCAGTACAATGCCCCTTATTGTCACCTTCCTGCTGAATGGCTGGGAAATATGGACTTTGCTCACCAAGACTGTACCACAGATTCAAGCATTCAAAACCAAATGCTTAAGGAGACTTTTCTGAATCTCTTGAAGGAAACACAATGCAAGTGATTTCATTTGCAGTGCAGCTGCCACCCTGGTGGTTCCCAAGTAACGATTGCTTGCCACCATCCAGTCACGTCACTAGACATGACGCTCTACCTCCAGGTTCAGGTCTCCCCCAATGACAGGCACCAACAAGCTGGTGTCAGTTAAGGGGCTTGTGCTGATCAAGGGATCGATGAATGATAAATGAAAAATATAAGTGGAGTTAACGTTATGAACAGCCCCTGAGCAACAAAACACTCATGAAAGCTTCTCATAATGTTCAAGAGTTGATTAAATCAACTTAAGTTAGGGCTTGTTACAGCTCTCTCAGTACATTTAAAGGAAAGCAAACAAAGCCTATTCAGCATACAATTAAAGAAAGAACCACCAGCAAGAGGGTATTGAGGAATTTTTTTTAATGTTATACCTTAAGGAATTCAATATTGAAGGTTTTCTTCAGATTTGACACTGTTTAAATAATGTAAACAGGCCTTCCTGGAGAGATGGGAGAGCCAGGTCCACCCTTGGACGTAACAATGGTGCCAAAAGGTGACAAGGGTGACAGAGGAGAACCTGGAAGCCCTGGTCTAAAAGGTTTACCTGGATCTGTCGGTGCCCCAGGTCTACCAGGTAAGTAACATCTTAATTATACTATATAGGTAAATCTTGACTTGGAAATAGAAATGAAAATGTTTTATTGCAGAGGGGTTTTTTTTCTATCCAAATCCTTGTGCATAAAGCTTTTATTTGTCAAGGATTTGAAAATGTTAAAACTCTATAGAGGAATTTCTAGAGTATCATAATGTGGGAGAAGAGGCAATGGTGGCAATTTTTTCTCCATGTTAAAATAATAAAAAATAGAAATACAGATACACATACACATATTACAGGCCAAGGTTCCTGGCATCAGGGCGACTGTCAGTACACATGACATTACTTGGAGCAGATAAAATGAAGGGGACATAATAAATGTCACTGTCATTTGCAGCGAATGTTAGATAAAAATTGTGGCAACACCAGCCACTAATCCTCTCCTTCCCCTGCTTAAGGCTTTTACTCTCATTGTTATGCATAGTTAAAAACTTTTTTTTGATAAAAAAAATATAATGTAGTATGACTTTGTGGATATAGAATATTCCAGAATTTTGGGGAAGCAAAAGTCACCAGCAAAGAATATTTTTATGCAGAATAGTTCTGTGATGACATTGTTTGCAATTTGCTTCTCAGGTCTGCCAGGTCGTGATGGATTAAAGGGTGAACCTGGCCTCCCTGGCTTGCCAGGACCAGAGGGTCCAGAAGGTCCCCCAGGTATCGCCGGTGTCCCAGGTATTGATGGAGGACCAGGTATGTGAAACAAATCAGATTTACCCTCTTAAAAAAAAGGGGGGGGGGTTGCTTGAACAATAGTTTGTTGAACTTAGTAATTTAGTACATAATATACTTAACCTGTGCATTTCTGATACATTTAGAAGTCACTTTGGTGGGGATTTTATGCAGCTTAGAATAAAAGATATAAAAGAGCAAAGGGGTTTCTTTCAATATCCTTGCCTTGAGAAAACTTTTCGGTTGGTTTCAACAAGGTTGCATAAATTATATCTGGTGTTCTGCAGGAGTGCCAGGTCCCAAGGGTGAACCAGGACCACAGGGCTTGACTGGTTCTACACCTCCTACTGGTTATCTCCTTGTTCGCCACAGTCAGTCAACGGAGGTTCCCAGCTGTCCCCGTGGAGAAAACCAACTGTGGGAGGGCTACAGTCTTCTGTACATCGAAGGCAACGAGCGGTCTCACCATCAAGACCTTGGTGAGTCTAACAACCATTTTTTTTAACTAATTGTTTAGTGTAGTTGTTTATGCAACAAGGTTTTTGAAATTGTGTTCAAATTTTTCTACCCTATTATTTCAGTTTACAAGCAAATTAAAAATACTGTGTGTGAATGGAATTGTGTCATTTCTTATAACTTTTGGTAGTTTAGTTTAGCTGTGTGAAAATTGCTACAGGTGTAAAAAAAAAAAGAGCATGATGGCTTTAATTGTTATCATCATTGATAAAATGCTTTTTAATTTCTTTAAAACTGGAGAGAAAAAATACTGAAATATATGATGCAATAAAAGAATAAAATGGAATGTAATTAGAATTTTGTTTTGAAAGCACGTTACAGCATGCCTGACTTTTATTTGGATTTTTCATGAACACAGGCTGGGCTGGTTCCTGCCTGCCTCGCTTCAGTACCATGCCCTTCCTGTTCTGTAACATCAACAACGTCTGCAATTATGCCAGCCGTAATGACCGTTCATACTGGTTATCCACTAACGCTCCCATCCCAATGATGCCAGTTGGAGAGCGAGACATCGTCCCATACATCAGTCGATGTGTAGTTTGTGAAGCGCCAGCCAATGTTATTGCAGTGCACAGTCAGACGCTTCAAATCCCAGCTTGCCCTAATGGATGGAACAGCCTGTGGATTGGCTACAGCTTTGCTATGGTATGCTTGCTGCTGAAGACAGTGATAGCTAAAAAGAATAAAATTCTTACAAATCTAGTGTGGCAGGATGCTGCAGATCCCAATTTTATTTTTCCATTTAACACAAAAATATTGCTGATGTACGCATCCATAAACTACAAAGCAGTGGCATTATGTCACATGTGCTTATACTTTCAAAACATATATCAAGGATTTGCACAACTTTGCACTTAACCTTCCAGTAAAACAGAACATTGAGCAAATTTCAAACCAAACACTGAAGAGACCTACTGGCATTTGCAAATCCTCAAATTTATGAAAATGACTTTACTGTACCTGAAAGGCACTATTTTCACCAATCCAAAAACTGGTAACCATGTTGTTATTAGTGATGCACCAAAACACCCTTTTTTTCCACTCTTACCATTTTTTTTTTTAATTCTTTTTTCAGCACACTGCTGCAGGACCAGGTGGCGGTGGCCAATCCCTGTCCAGTCCAGGATCCTGTCTGGAAGATTTCCGCGCCACACCTTTCATTGAATGTAATGGTGCCCGTGGAACCTGCCACTACTTTGCCAACAAATATAGCTTCTGGCTGTCAACTATAGAAACCAATGAGCAGTTTGCCTCCCCAAGACCTCAGACGCTCAAGGCTGGCAATTTAAGAACCCGAGTCAGTCGATGCCAAGTTTGCATCAAAGATGTGTGATAAGGCGCTGAGTGGCAGAGTATCTACTGTCTCCTGTTTGTCATATTTGTTAAATCCATGATCTGCAGTCAAAGGCCACTCTTCACTCATTTCAGTACTTGTAATACTCAGCAGATGTATTCGGAATGTAATCTGTTCAGACTGTTGTATCTCACAAGCTGTGTATCTTCTGAAGCTGATAGGGGTTTACCCCTCTCCTTTTTTTCGTTTTGTTTAGTGCATGAAAAAAGTACACATGAAGGCTTTCCCATTGTAAGAGAACAATAAATCTGTTGACAGCAATTGTTACGGCCATTACATTTCCTTCTGCGGAACACAGTCTGTGTGTGTCATTAATTTTCAGAATGAGGCATCAGTGTGTATCTATATGGCTATGATTTTTATAGCTTTTAAAATGTGATTGTGATGTGGCTGAGATTTCCCCCTCCCCCCTAAGGTTTCATTGCTGTATGTTTTAGTTTATATAAAATGTTTGGGTTTTTTTACTTACATGTACAGACGTATAATTCTTGTCAGGCAAACCTCATGTGCCTTAACAGAAAACTGATTTCAATGGTGCTAATACATATAATTTTGAAAGAGTGTTCTGCTCAATCTCTTTTTAAACTATGGATCCTGCATTTTACAACAACGAAAAAAAACCCTGCTGTGCCTTTTGAAAACAACCAGACACCTAGGTCTTAGGTGGATGGGTGCTGAACAGAGTTGGACTTGCTGTGATCACTCAACTCACTGCCATTTTAACTTAAATATAAGCAGCTTTATATGTATAATATGCAATGTTTGTTTTTAGATTTGTGTAACAGTTTGTTTCACTTTAGTTGTGGGCAGAGACTTTTCCAGTTGTAGCAAGTTAGCGTCACAGCTGTGTAACATCTACTTCTCTTCATTCATGTCTGTATGGTTGCCTGTATTTTTTTATACCATGTGAAACAAGTCATAATACTACGTCAGCAATTCGAGCCTTTTTTTTTTTTAACGGGTGCTTGAACTTGCCCGTATAGTTTCTCTATCTGCCTAGAGGCCAGTGTGGTGTTGTGTCTGTCCAATGCAACTGGATGTACAGTATTGCTGCCTGCAATCAGCATAAGTTTAAGGCAAGACCCATCGCGACTGTGGGAGTTGCACAGACATGGAGATATATGCATATAGGTTGGATAAAAGGAAACTAATCAGGAACTGGAAAGTGATAATTAGCAGGACTGTTCAAATAATAATGATAAATAATTTTAAAAACTAGAGGTTCAAGGGGATAGTCTTATTCAGTTCAGTACATTTGGCTTTACATCAAAATACACAGACTAATAAAATTCTTTATAGGGAAAATAATAATTGTTTCTCTAAGAAGAAAGTCTTATGCCACAAAAGCAATGACAACTACAAAACTGTACAGTTTATATTAGAACAGTCTAAAAGATGTGAACAACATTGAGTTTGCTTGAGTGCCAAAATCACTAGTATGGAATTTATATTTGCACAATTAACCACATAATCTTTCATTAAACTTAAAGCCACACTAAGCAGGAACTCTTCATATTTTTGTCTTTTACTTTTGTACAGTATTTCTCAACCATCTCTTAAAAGTCCTAGAAACATTAGCAAATAAAAGTGCACCCAATGTGTCTATATATATATATCTTGTACATACATTTTATACACATTTCCACAGTAAATATTTTAGATTTTTATCTCTAGTCATTTTGAAGGAGTACGAATGATCAGTTGCATTTCTCGGTTCGTGGTTTGTCAAGGTCGTCTCTAGTCAAGCCGTTTTGTGCTAAACATACCAGTGTTCCTAAGTGGGTCTATCTAGTTATATCCAGCATTGTGCAGCTCCTTTTGTGCAAGACCGATACATTTATGTGGGAAATTCATCTTGCCTAACAGCGAAATAACAGCATACATTTGAAATAAAGTTCATTTTTTATATATGGCTTGTAGCTTTTCTGTATTGTCTGCTGAAGATAAAATATCAAATACAGTGCCATCACTGATTGAACCATTTATATCCTGTGTGGATTATTATTTTCTTCAACAATAAAACAAATTTTTTTGAGCACCCCTTTCACTTGAGAAAAAAAAAAACCTATTACTTTTGCTGATTTGTAACATATAATAGAAATTATGATTCAACTGATTTTTGTTTTGTCAACTTCTTGCACTTCTGTTCAAATCTATCGAGCACTGGCATCCAAACCTAGAGATGTGTGCAGTGCAGTGTACTTTCAACAGTCAACCCATTTGGGTTGAGAAAGGTAAGACAGCAGCGAAGAGATGAATAACATTCACACACAGCTGCTGTCAAAAAAATGGCAGTCTCTAACATTTCACTCCCAAATGACCAAAAGGTTATTCTACCACCTTTACTTTTTTTTAACCCAAGATTTGCGAGATCTTAAAACTCTCCCACATATCATCTGAGCTGACACTCGGCCCATATTCCCATTCCTGTCTGTTCTGGTTCACTACCATCTCAAAACAATATATATTATAAAATGAACACTTACATTCTTTATTTCAGAGCAATAATGGTTTGGAATTAATAAAAATGATTTAAGGTGATCTATTTTACTGATTAAACAGATTTTTTCAAATTCTTTTGCAACAAAAGATAAGTGGAGGAAGTCAAATAAGTCAGAAATATATTATTATGCAATGATTTCAGCAACAGTCTCTGAACACAGTTTAATGGAAGCTGCAAAGAACTTTTCTGCAAAGAACACACAATTGCAAATTTTATAAAACACAAACACACCCCAAACCCGTCTGTTTTCAGGCAGAATCAAACCTTTTTTACTAGTTCAAACTAAATTATTTAGCTTTTGTTAATAAGAAATAAAAAAATGCTTACAATGCACATCCTTTTTAAAGCCACTTGAAGATGCAAATAGTCTCCCTGCATGATTGTGTCACTACGCAACATGTACTATGTTGTTGGAAAAGCAAGTACCTGTAGAAATGTCACTTGTTATGCAAAAACACTGGCTTCAACTATTACCTATATTTAACGGTGTGATCTTTGAGACTGTCCATTCACACAGCTTCACTCAATATTACCCCCAGATACAGTGTATTAACATTTCATCAGTCATCACCACAAAATAATTTTTCACTTGATTAAAGTCCCTATGCAAAGAGACTAACTCCAACGACTTTATAATGCCTATAGGATGGCACAGAAAAAGGTAAACAATATAGTTGAAAATGAATATGATAACATGAGAGAATGAAAACTAGTCTGTGATGTGTAATCTTTTCAGAATGAACAGCATAAGAAAAGTACAGCAAATAATTCCCCTGAGAAAGAAATCTTGCTAGTAAAGTGTCACCATACTGTAAGCGATATAAAAATATATGTTACCATTATACCAATGTACAAGCTAATAAAGTTTTTAAAAAATACTACAGATGCTGCATGCATCATTCAGAAATACATGTGTAGAGTATATCACTTTATCAGGTAAAGTTTATACAGCACACATTTTATTCATTCAGCAAAACAGGAATTATACACACTTGTTTATCAGCAACTACTGAGGACATTCTGGAGATCCTGAGTTTCAAACCAAACTTAAAACTTTTTTTAAAATATCCCTGTTTTAGTCTTCTAAAAAAACACCACCAAAAGTGTTTAAGTCCTTGGCTGATGTGGCTAAAACACAACCAAAATAAACTTACCTTGCCCCTCACCCAAATCCTTCTCTAAGTATGTACTCCTAACCCTAGAATAAACCAAACACCACCTATAATCTAAAAACTAAAACTGACCACCATCCATCGATCTGTGCCTTCAGTTCACATAATAAACACACACATACACACTTCTCCCAAAGAAGTCTTAGTAAAATGAGAAAACTTGACCACAACATAATCCAAGGGCAAACATATCACTGGCTACACTCTGTCCTGATTACATTGCAAAGGTTATTTACACTGGTGCAATAACTGATTCTGCTTCTTCTAGAATTCAGGATCAGACCCGTCTCCTGAGTCCCAGCCTGATGTTTCCACTCTTCCAAGTTCAGTCTCAAAGTCAATCTCTACATTATACTGGAAGTCTGGGTCACCTGGTTTCTTGCGATTCTTTTCAAAAGTTGAATCCATTTGAAGCTTTTTGCGAGTTAGTGTCTCTGGATCCACTTTGTTCAGATCTTCATTGGGGTCAAGGGTGTCTATATCATTGTTTCGCGCTATGCTGACCTCAAGGCTCATGCCACACAGCTTGTCCTTCATGATCGTCAGCAAACGATGAAGCTGAGCTTCTGGTAAAAGCTGCACAAATCTTGCATGGCGTTTATTCTCTGTCAATTCTTTGATAGCGGAGGAAATGTTGGAATGCTTAGTGAAGCTCCGAAGTGGCATAGACCTTCGCCGAAGTTTATTTGCCTTCCAGTCCTTGTATGTGATGACAAGCGTGGGTGGATCAAAACGAAGACCACATTTCAAAAGTTGCAAGGTCGTTGTGGTCATGGTAACGTTTATCACCTATATTCATCTGTAAAAGATGGCCTTCGTAAGTTTCTTGCCTGCTTTGAGTAATAACCTATTCACATGCTACTTTGTAAAGACAACCAAGCAAAATGTTTTCTGTCATTTACCAGACTACAAGTTCTTAAGACCATAGACATTTAACAGTAATAAATGTGTCAGTGAGTTAGTTTTTATGGATGGTTCTGTATGTGTGTGAAAAAGGCGACAGAGACATAAAAATCATGTAAACAAAAACGTAATGCTGTTTTGTTAGATATTGAAAGTCTGCCAGCAATCGAAAACAGAGAAAAATACTGTTTTTCGCTACTGCTCTAACAGAAAATCAAAAATAAAAGCCGCATACATACAACAAAGTTGTCAAATGTCGAAAGCGAAACTTTTTTCAAATTGTGCAATGCTAGATGACACACACCAAGTATACTTTAAACATACTTACGCGAATAAAATTTTAACTTCAATTATTTCTTTGTAGCATATTTCCTCATAAGTCTCTTTGACGACAGATAAAACTGTTGAGAAACTTCTGGCGCTCTGGTTTCCAACATGCCACAACGAAGCGTCTGTGAGATTTACTTCCCTTGCGGATGGCAGCTACTCGGTATTTTCACAGAAATATACAAATATGTCGATATCTGCCTTTGTGTGCACTTTTGGAGACATAATAACGGCAGTAGAGGTGATTATGTGAAGAAACTGAATGTAACGTACATAAATTCACTCTAATATTCAGTCTCATACTCCTATGCTATCAGTTTTCTAGGCGTGATCATTGGGAAGGAACCAGGGACCTGATCACCATTCCGTGAAGAAACAGAAGGAAATAAAAGGACTCCTTCCCTTCTAAAATTTTTTTAATAAAGTTTTTAAACTCCTGTGTTTCAATTTCTTTATTCTCATCTGGATTTTGCTGTTGGTAAGCTTTTCTAATTCATAGATGAATCAACTAACACCCAATAAAATCACTAATGTTGCTATTAAACTAGTTTTCCATCACCTGCACTTGAAGTATAATCTTTGTGCATGGCGCTTCTAGAAAATACTGTTAAAATAGTTTCACCCTGTACACTAAAAAAAGCGGCCTGTGGTGTACCAACCTTTTCACAAGCCCCCAAAATGTGCAAATCTCTTGTGCGCTAGTTCACAAACTCAACTGATGATTCATACTTTAATGCTTTTTTTTCTTATTCCAATAATTCAACAACAGCGTTTAGGGGTCATTGGATGACTGCTCACTCGAGCTAAATCAAACCCAAGTGGACATAAATTTGAAAGAACTGCAGACTCCCATCAGCGCGAGTACTCAGTAGTCACAAGCCTACCCTTTGTTCTGGGTGTGGATTAAATAGCTAATAGACATACTGTATGAGGCGTTGGGTAACTGTGCGTTGGTAATGACAAAGCGGCAAGCCTGATGATTTAAAAAAAAAATTGGTCTTGAAACTGACAAGGTCTGCACAAGTAAATTTGTGCTAACCTTGCAGTGTGGATATGTGCATGCACATGCTTATACATACCTGTATAGGGATGTTTATAACAATGGATCCATATATGTCTGTCATTTTATATTTCTCTTAATTTTGTTTTGAATATTTTAAGCAGACATTTATCTATAAAACATACATTTAAAACTAAAAAGTTTTAAATTTTTGAAAAAGCTAAAAATGAATTGGTGACACCATGAATACATTCACGTTCATGGTGACACTGAAGATCATCAGGACAGAGTTCAGGTACATTCAGAAAGTTGGGTATAACCAGGAACTTCTATCTCATCCGTGGTATAACTGTGCTCCTTGCTCTGGTGAACAATTAATCTAGTTAAAGTGTAAATTTCTGATGTCACTCTAAATCTACTGCGGGAGTTAGCAATGAATTCTAGACTTTTCCTAAATCAGAAAGTAAATCCAATTAAAGTCATGTGACTGAAAGTGGATAGGGGAAGAAAAACATCAAAAAGAAAGTTCAGAATTTTTTCCCCCCAAACAATAATGCACAACTTTTGTTGTGGCAAAAGCTGAAATGCCAGAATCCTGTGTTTACGTCTTATTTCCATATTTTACTGACTTTTAGTTTAAAAAAAATTAAATTGACAGACATCTTCTCCATACTCTCACAAACATTGAAAAAACATTGCATCTTTTTTTAATGAAATGCTGTACAACATAACAATGATTACTTAGACACAACAAGCAAGTTTTTTTTTTAATTATAAGGAGACAGAAACATGTTCCTGTTCACATAAATCATGACTAGATTCAACTCTTTATATTAGATAATCATTAACAAATGATTTTTGGAACTTGCAATTTTGATAGCTATACTTAGCTACAGAAGACTTGTCACCTTAATAAGTTAATAAGTTAGATTATGAAAGTGGACCATGAATGAGAGATAGTAGAAATAATTTGATTTTTAATTTAAAATTATGAAAACGCCTAGAAATGTGGACTGGTGTTATTGCAGAAGGACTGCAGCAATGAAAAAGTGTACAATGTGTGACGATGCACAAGTAACATAATCAAATCATGAAAATGAACAAGTGAGTAGACAAAGCTGTAAGATGACATGCACCAAAATATGTGCAGCATGTATGTGTGTGTGTGATTTGAATAACTAACAAGGTGAATCATAGACTGTAAACCAAATTTGACTTTTAAGAAGTGTGTTCATTTGCTGTGATCTCCCACTTGAGGCTTGAACCATTGATTTGACAAATTACATGTAGTGTACAAATGAAAGGTCAAGCTTTTCTGTGTATGGTGATGTCTGTATGCAAGCTTATGTCTTAAGAATGGAAGGTAGGTATACACCCACACTTTGGGAAATAGCATCTTGAGTCAAGCTTTACCCTGTTAGACATGCTCAAAAAAGATTTTGCAACCCACTAGTTCTTCAATGTCACATTCTGAGTTGAGCAGCAAACACAAAGCAAATGCTTAGAGAGGTTGTGGAGTCCCAGATTTGCTGTCTGGACATTGCTGTATCAAGCTGCACAGAAAGTGATATCAGGCAGGCATCTTCCTGGTTCCTAATTTGCAGTCATGGTGGATGGGATTATGTCGACTTGCTGGTGTGATTTTAGTAACTGCTGTGACTGCCCAGATCAGACTAGGGAGAGAGAGACAAAAAAATAAGTCAGCGTTATTCCAGTAAATCTCAGAAAAATACTGTGACTAGTGATAAAGACTGATAGCTCATTTCCTGTAAACTAGACTTAAGAGTCTTAATTAAGAATGAATATATCATGGACACTATTTCGTTTGTTTTCTGTTCATGAAGTGAGGGTAAGTCATTTGTCCTAGCTAAATCAAAGGCAAGCATGTTATTTCTTTAGTTATAAAGCAGTGTCTAGACTCCATAGATGTTTACCCCTGGGATCATTGTCAAAGCAACGGCATCCTTTCCCTCAGGTAAAGTAACATAAAGCAGTAGAGTGCATTGTTACTATGGAGACAATCAGAAGTTTACCTTTTATTTCCCCTATCCTATTTTGGCCCAGCACAACAACTTACCCTGATAAATATTGCAACGGTAATTGAAAAACATGGTGAAATGCATAAATTCTCTGTAACTTAGCATTCTAAGGAACAGTAAGGTCTGATTTTAAAACTTATCATTAGAATCTGCAATTTGATCAAACAGAGCAGACCAAAGCATAGGAAGCAGGCATACATAATTTACACAGGTAAATTTATGCACGTAGGCACACTGTAATTTAGTAAGTTATAGTACCAGAGCTGTTACCTATTGTTTTCTTTACATCAATTTATCATTACTCAACAGACATGCTCAAAATACATTTAATTTTAATGTTATGAAACTGACAACCTCACTGATGTACAAGGTTAGAAATATAGAGCTTATTCATTAACTCAGAACTAAATCTGCTTAAGCATTTAAATGCGGCGTACTGTCATAAGGAAGGGAAAGTAGCTGATAAAAATGAATGATACAATTCAAAACAGCCACCAGGAAACCTGATCTACTATCTTTGATTTCAAAATTTACTTTCAACTGAAATCCAAATATAAACTGAAGTAAAATACTAAAGAAAAGAGGGAAGGGTCACAATAAATAATGTTCAAAACACAGATTGTGTCCTTCTCAACTGATGTCAATGCCCATGTGTTCCTGTGGTCTTGCCTATTAGTTACAAGACAAGATCTCATCATTATACACTGGGGTGAATATGGTAGCATCATTACTTCATGCAAGAAACTTCTTACAACAACCAAGACACAAGACTATCAAAAGCTCATTAGTGTGGTCAAAAGCCTTTCAGTCTGAAAGAACCATCAGCTCCAGAAAAAAAAAGCAGTATACATGATCTAGCTCACTCGCTATCTCTCGTGCGCACACACATATCCTTGCTTGCTAACTCGCATATACCTTGGATAGATTCTGTTAAGTATACAACAAACAAGCATCGCTGGTGACTTAGAAGCAACAAATAACATCAGCTTTGATCTCTTCTGTTTATATATTAATTATAAGGACAGATTTAGATAGATTCCTGTTTACAACATTAAATGGTGAAATCTAGAAAGGGATAGATTTTAATAAAACAGATAGTCAGACCAAATTAAAATTAGTTACAACTTCAATTGTGCTTTTTCATAAAAGTTCATAACCTTCAGCAGATTGTTTTTTTAAGCGCAACCAAAGAAATCACACACCACATAAAAAGTTCAGAGAACCTCCACATGCCACACGTTGCTTTAAAAGAACAGGCAAGGGAGGGTTGTCATTTGCTGTTGACAGTAGTCTGAACGTTTAACAGCCTCAAACCTGACGGGTGTGCATTAAAATAAGCCATATATCACAAAATTGTAGCTGCAATATGCCAGTCAACATGACACTAAGCACTATCTTAGTTAAAGCATGTCTCCAACCTTCATTGTAGTTACAAGATTAACACGTATCACAGTTTTATCTAAAATGTCATCTACCTTTTCATCTTCCACCCTATTCCCTGCTTTCAGCGGTCCGGTGGCGCAACGGTTAGCGCTGTTAGCGCCTGTCACCAATACAGTGAAGGTTGGCTGCCCAGAGTTCATTTCTCGTCTCGGGCACGATGTTCTTTCTCTGCACGTGGCATCTGTTTACAGGGCTGGCTGCTTGCCGTAATATAGCCTTAGTTGCTGACACGGCGTAAAACACCAATTCCCCCCCCCCTATTCCCTGCTTCTCATCCACTGCTATTTCACCAGTTAAGTGTGCTGCAGTATCCAAGTGAAAGCAGATATTTTGTGACAAGCTGCAAGTGTCTCTATAGTCTCTATATGCAGCTATTACGTCTAAAAGATGGTAAAAATTAGGGACAGGATAAATTTTCAAGCTATTACCATAACTTTACATGTAGAACCTTAGGGTACAACTCACAAGAGTAATAATTAACGATAGACCATAACAGCTTTCTGCATCTCCAAATCCCTGGAACATATTCCTGGTATCGCATTCTTGGCAAGACAGAACAGGAGGGTATTTGACTTTCCCCAGAGTTCCCAACATATTCAATGTTTTTACTAAGTCTCAGTCTGCATTAATACTTCATACACTACACCCAGCTGTCCATGACACTGAAGTATCTGGTCACTGTCTGGTCTCAGGTTACAGTACACACAAGCCATTCACGAGCACACACGATGTTGAACATCTACTGCAGGATTTTATTTTCTTTTAGACAGTGCAGGATTATGGACAAACAAAGTGTGTGTAGGGACTAATGAAATCTGACTACTGCACAGCTTCTGGTAGCTCACAACACCAAAGCTGGACTCACGTAAGCAGGAGGTACCATGTGAGGCGGCTGCTGTTGCTGGTGCTGTCAAAGCACATCCGTGTTAGAACAAGGATTGCAGTTAGCATATGGCATACAGCATTAACAGACTCCAATATCTCTGTATTCACAACTTTATGGCGTTTTATTTTAAAGATTTTTTTTTCTTTTTGCAAACAAGTTTCCTAATTCTGCTGCTCTTCTATGGGAAGCAGCAGAGTAGGACAGAAGGACGACTATAACATTATAAGAAATGTGTGTAACATTATGAGAAATGTGCTAAAGAATCATTCTTTGCATACCCCCCCAAAAAAAGAAAGTTTGCAGGATCTTTCTACCTGCTGACATTTGCAGGAGGCACTTGCAGGTTTAGGAAAGAAGATAGGAATGTACCTGCAAACTGGCCAAGGAGTCTACTGCTGTGAATCACCAAAAAGAGTTAGCAATAACACCATCTGACCTCTGAGGAGGTAGAAGTTGGCAGAGGAAAGGGAGCGAATATTATATGATGTGAAACAGTTGCTCTGGATGGTCTGACATTGTCAAAATGTTACAGAGATATACACTACTTGTTACAAAGACTGCCTGAATTTATCAGCACACATTCTCTACTTCTCTTTCCTGCTGGGTTTTTTTTGCCTCTAGAATGTTCTCATGCAGTGGAACAGCAAGACTAGCAAAAGATCATGGAAACAATTCACATTGCTGACAGATATCAGCTCTATTACAAACACTAAATTTGAGAATAATATATTTTTCTTAATTTTTTTTTTTTTACTGAAAAGATTTACACAAACAATTATTTTACAAAAAATCATTCAAGAAGCCAATTCTTCTGATTACATGTAATCTATTTCGACGTCTATAGGCCAAATATACAGGTGGCTTAAACCACATAGCTATACTCACCGATGTATCGTCTATATACTGGGAGGAAGATCCCTCCTCAAAAATAGCCCCTCCGCTGCCCCCACCTGCATGGTGGGGATAGTACTGGCTCTGCTGCTGTGGAGTCAATGGCTGTTGTGGCTGGGGGGTCATGACAGCATGACCCTGTGAGGTCATGGCCTGTGGGTGTGGGGAGTGGCGGTAGTACTGTAGGCTGTGCTGCTGGCTAGAACTGCTGCTGCTGACGGATGATGGTGTATCATACTCGCTGATGGCTGCTCCTTCTGAAGACAAATTCATCTGTGCCCTGCCACAAGAGGCAAAATCTGTCTCTGCTAAAAAGTGCAAAAAAATTTGTTTAAAAAAAACCTCTGGGTTGAGCTACATGATACTATTTTCCCAAACATCCGTTTAACACGCTGGCCATCTCCAGAAAACTTTTCCTTAAGATTTCAACTCACTAGTCAGAAAAGATGCTGTGCATCCGATGTTTTCTGCCTACCAAGTCCCACAAACTCAAACCATCAACCTTCTTATCCCTCAATCTTTCCTCTACTCACCTTCTGTTATCACACACACACACCCCTCAACCCCATCCCTGTACCTTGGGGCTAATAAGGGCAAAGACAAAGGAATCCTGAAAACAGGGAAGTGTGCTAGAACAATCTTCTCACGTCTGGGTCAAAGGCTGCATGTGACGAGAGTAGTTAGGATCAAGCTGTCGTTGTACATCCTGCTGCTGGGGTTGCTGCTGTTGGTGTTTTTGATTGTTCATCCAGGACACCTGCGCAGGTGGAACCACCGAAGCACCTCCAGACTGACCTGCCGTACCTGTGCTTCGTGACCTGCAAATCCCAAATTTGTTTGGCCAACAGCCCAGGGGTAAAACAAGGGTAAGAACAATTAAGTCCTTGGTTCATTGTGATGAAGGCTCCAGTCAAAATGCCATAAACCTGTTGTTAATATTATCTAAAAAGCTATTTATTCAGACTGCATTAAATGAAGATAAAGCAAGGTTGTCCAAACCACAGCAATCGACAAAATAAAAACAAACTGTGGTGTGCATGCATGAGTATGTGCACAACAGAACAGGATGGAATGCATATACAGCATATCTAGTCATCATAGTGTCAAGCTTTCTCAACACACCTGATTGCCTAAGGCTTTGTTAAAAATAGATTTTATTGGACTTTAAAGGATATTGGAAAGACAGTGCCATGTTGACAAATCATGCATCTCATTCATTTTTTAATATTTTATTAGGCGAAACTAACTGTATTGAATAGTAAAAAGTCAGCATGAATTTTGCTTGCACTTTTGTTTTAAAAAAAATCAGTTCATTATTTTGCTCTGAAATTTTCTGTCACATTTCATAGGCATCTGAAAGGTTGCTATAACATTAATATTTTCTGTTATAATGTTTGTTATTCTCCGACATAATGCAATGCCAAGTTCCCCCAGCTGGACTTTTTCTACTCAAAAAACTATCAACTGATCTAGGGAAGGAGTATATATTCAAAAGTGGAATAAGTTGTTCATAAATTTACAGATTTTGAAATTTTTTCAATGATGTTCCTTGAATTTTTTTTTTTTTTATTGTAAAAAAAATTAATGTTAGCACCGGGCACTCAGTTCACTCCCATCTGCCTTAAACATGAAACAAATGTTAAAAGTAATGTCTGCAAAAACTTCCAGGCAAACATCTCTATCATATATGTCTTATATCTCATTTTTATGATCACATTTTTAGCAGGATAAAAATTTAGGTACCGAAAGAAATTAGTATCGTAAATTTCGGTCTACTGAACAAACCTGTATGTAAAAATCTACTAAACTTTTTTTTTAATCTCTACTTTTTTTCACAAATAATCTGGTGTGGCTTATAAGCCATAAATATATGCAACTTGAAATCTGCATCAAAGGCATGATCTGAACAGATCTGAATGCTTCAATTGTATGCTCTAAAAATGTGAACAGTTAACACTTTAACATGGAGCTCATCAAAAAATTAATCAGAATCAGAAAAACCCGCATCTCTGTTTAAGCCACAGGGTTTAAAGCTGGGGGAAAAAGTCATGGTTTATAGTCCAAAATTTACAGCTTTATTTACGGTGTCATTGATGAGATATGCAAAAAAGTTAGGTAAGAACAAGTATCAATGTTGATGCATACATGGTTTCTGTTCGAAGAATTATGCCACCTTATTCACCAGCGAAATGTCTTTTTGCTCACTCGCTCTAACATACACTATTACGTTAGAGAAAAAATTTCAATATTATCTAAGAAATAGGAACTTCACAAGAAACATTAACCAAACTCTAAGACAATAAACATGGCCAAGCAACACCAATCCCAAACGTAAGAGAAAAGAAAATGAAAACAATCAAGCAAAACAACTTTATCAATTTATTATCCAGTAAAAAAGCAGCCAAAATAAAAATAATGACCAAGACTAAAGTACAAATCAATAAATGTGTTTCAGTACATGTGTAGTACTCACACAAAATTGATGTGGCTATAAGACAAATGAATGACCATTACACATGGTATCACATTATGTATCAAAGGACAACGGAGTAACCGTGCAATACTTACTATAACATGTGTGCACACATTATTTACACAAACTATAACAATGGCAGTGAAAGGAACGAAGGGAAGAGGCTGAATTGAAATCAACCCCCCACCCCAACCTACTCCATCATAAAATGTACAGTAACCTTTATAATCAATAACAAAAGCAAAATTTAGATTTCATTTACAGCCTTAATACAAAACTCACCCAGACATGATCTGAAACTTGGCAACATGCATTAGATAATGCATTAATCAGTACAAATGATGCATGCTGCAATTTGGCTACAGAACAGCGAGGCAAAGTCCACCAAACAAAACCAACACAAATTTTTGCATGTAAAACCAAGGTAAAACCACAAGGTGTTCAAAGGAAAGCACCAAATGACAAACGTAACAGCCTCTTGTCCTACATAATCACAAGAAGCCATGAACATTCTAAACAACCAACAACTGAGGCAGTATACTGTAAAAGAGTAATCTTTCTCTACATGCATTCCAACATCAGGCTTCTCTGCACTTTATTTTTAAAAATTGCTACTTTCTGATGTTACTAAGAATATGCATCACAAGTATAGATACATATATTCTCTCTCTTGCATGTGCGCATACACAACACACAAACACACAGACATGCACTCACTCATACAAAAATTCCTTCACTGCATGCAGGTCTACACCGGACAGCTGCCAAACAGAAAACTCAAAGTTGTACAAATTGCTGCAGCACACGTGTCTCTTACACATCATCGAAGTCTGCTTCAGAACCTTGCTCAGACATATCATCCATTTCAGGGTGGTGCCGTTTGGTAGCTGTTGAGGTCATCTGTGGCATGCCCATGGGACCAGGTGTTTGGGCGTCACCAAAACTGCTGGACGAAATGTCCCCAGATGCTGCAACATCCCAATAAAAATGTCTGCCATCATCTGTTATCACTGTACTCTAAATGATTTATATAACAGAAAGAACTGCTCAATCTAATGTCATGTTATACATTACTAAGAACAAAGGCCAGTAGTTAGGGGATATATCACTGTTAGTTAGAAATTTAAAGTACTGAAATACCAGTCTGTACCTTACAGATATGAAAACCATGTCAGCATGAGACAGATCTAGGGATTTTAGTACTTCTCACACTTCTGGAAATTGTACTAAAACTATTTTCTAACACAAGTTGATTATGATGACAAACTCAGTTATTCTCAAAGAACATGAAGGAGGGTGAGAACATAGTCTTTAAGCATGTTCCAGCATGAGACTGTTTATTAAAGTTGATTATAAACAAAGAAAAAAACAAAGCAAAAAAAAGAAACCCCCAAATAGTACAAATGGACCTATGTATGTACTTGCATGCTTCATATATGATAGAATACTCTACTCCCAGCAAACCAAACAGTTGTCTTTTCTACTGGCCTCTAAGCCAGTTATTGGACAATTATTTCCTCACCATCAACACGCCGTTTGCCGTAGCGCTTGGCAGATGCTTGCTTGAGGGTGATTGGGTTGATTTGCTCTTCTCCCTGCAACAGCGAGTTTCGGTAAGTCCAAAGGGGTTGCCATTCATCCCCATGATTTGCAGGGACTCCACCAGCAAGATGTTTGTTGAGGTAGTTTAGCCTACAAAAAACAAAGGAAAAAAAATAACAATAAAATTTTAATAATCACAGAGAAGTAATCATGAACAAGACACAATGGTCTAAAAAAGGCTCAATAACCTTAAGTAGTAGACCTGACCACCATGAAAAGGTACAAAATAAACTGGTATGGATATCATCTCAAGATCAACATGACTTCAAAAAGTATTATTTTTGGTCTCAAAATTTCTTTTCTCTTCACACTGTTCCTGATGACACGACTATTTGGAGATCATCCTACTAGCTTACCTATAATTTCCAGCTGTTATCTCTGAAATAGTTAGAAATGATCAATGAACAAGGAGAACATAAAACCCTCATCCCAAATCTCTACCTGCTCGGGTAGTGAGTTCATCCCTCAGTTTTTCAACCAAGAAAGAGACCCACAAGGGGAGGAGGCAGGAGGGAACTAGCTGTCATCTGGTAAGTACTTGAAAAAGAAATTTATCGTAGTGTACTAGATAGCATAAATATATAGGACAAATGACAGGTAGAAAAAGCAGATTCGTAAAAGAAAGCAGTCTGTAGCAAACATTTTGCTGACATAGCTTAGACCCAGGCTGAGCTACTGAGAAGATGACGCAGGGTCGGCTGGACAAGTCCATGATGCTTGCAACATGCTGAGCCACTAACACATTTTCAACGGGATCTAGAGAAACAGAGCAAGATTCAAGGTCTCTCGGGTAAAACATGGCAAACATTGAATCAGACTACCAGCCTACAGCTTGAACGTCTTTAAGGGCTATATTTTTAAAAGGCAAGGCTAGTAACTATAGATCAGACCCTACTCTTGCCAGGACTAGAGATTCTACACACAGAGATAGGTTAAGAAAATTGCCCTGATTAACACCTTATTCAGGCTGAAATTGTCTGTGCTATAACATAAACCTTCTCTTCCCACACAGGAAGGAAAAGATAGGATTGAACCCTTTTAAGACTAATCTTTAAAAGTGCAGGGTTCACATTCTCTCTCCAAGCAACATATCCATGTAAAACTATCATACAGCAAATAAGATAGCAAAAAAAAAAAAATCACCAATGCACTCAAAACTAAGCAAAACACTGGACAGGTGAACTACCTAGCCATGGGGTAGCGATGGGGAAAGGGTGAGTTAGTTTTGTATTCTTCTTGATCAGTGGTCATGTCTGGCCAATCAGTAATGGACAGCTCAATTGAAAGGTAGCCAGTAGGGTGATCTCCTTATAGTCAAGAAGAGACAATCCTGCTGAAAATAGTACAAAGGTAGAATAAGTGACAGACAAATGAAGAAAGGAAAAGAAAATAACCAAGAATGGATTGGCCTAACATTCACCACATCCCTGAGAACAAGAGTACTAAGATGGTCAGACTTGCTGGGAATACTGCCAGGTACCTCTAGACCCAACTAGGAGGAGGAGGGAGGGATGATAATGATGATGATGATGGATTGGTTAACTGACAATGGACTGAAAGATGATGTGATGACGGTTTGAAGACACCCTGCAAGAAACCTTCCTCAGTCACACTGCCTGTCAATGTTCCAAATCTCATTTTTCTTGTGCATAGTGAATAAAACTAAAAACACGAATGGTTCTTACACTGTCTTTTTATCTTGCTTCATGAGTTTGTTGGTGAACTCGCACAGCACTTCCATGAAGGAAAGGTTGGGGGGAGCACCAGTGGTAGGTTGCGAGTTCTCTGGTAGTGTAAGACTGAACACAATTCCTTCCCTGCACACACAAAGCCATCAGCATGAACATCCCTATGTCACATGTTAACTAAAAAAATCTAGTTACCATAATGGCTATAAATTTGAGTGAAGACCACCCAGTTCAAGCCTTAGCAGATACTCAAAAAAAAAACCCTGCTACTTTGAAATTAGAGAAACAGAGATTATCACTTATACAGAGAATTCTCAAGTTTAATAAATCAGAAAGATTGATGAGAGCAATTATATAAAACTGCTGACCTGTGCATGGCTGCTACGGCCTCTCTGTTTTTCACCTGGTCCAATCCAAAGGACAAGGAGAAACGCCTTGCCAGTTCTTTGATTGACTGGAAGGCGTCAGAGGATCTGTCGATCTCTCCTTGTTCAGCCTGCAGCTCCTTGTACAGCTGAGCAAGCAAAACCAATATTCAATCAGACAATAACATTGTTTTTTATCATTTGTTATAACAGATCTAAATCCTAACTGCTCCAGTTCAACAATTACCTGGTATTCTCTTACCTGCACTTAATGAAAGCAGCCATAACTAAGCATTTCATGGCTGTGAACTCTGCTACCAACCCCTATCCTAAATCTACTGTAACCTAATATTTCAGTATTTGGTGTTACTGTGATTTCATGTACATAAACAACAGTTACAACAAAATATGGAACCAATAACAGAAAGTAACAACCTGGCCAAATCTTACCTGTGTTAGACTCATGGCAAGAGTTTTGGCAGTGTTGACTTTGTTGATTTCTCTAGCTTTGCTAAGTGTAGCTTTAATAATGTCACCATAGTCATTGTAGAACTATAAGAAAATAAAAATCTTCAAATAATGAAGTTTACAAAACCAGACTTAAAAAATATCATATACATTAAATAGCTATGTACAAACAATAAAGAACAGAAGGCACTATTGTGAATTCTTTCATATGAAGCATAACAGCTAAGTTGGGCTAATAAGTATACACATCATAACAATGTAAAATATTGTAAAAATTTGAAATACTGTTATAAAATTTGCAGGAAGGTGGAAAAATATGGGAATTTATTTTACGTTAAGAGGTGCTTGAAGGAAAGAGATATGGTAAGCAAAGGTGAAAAAATGTTGTAGAAAACAAAAATGGCAAGGGATGCATCTGTCACATGATAGGCCCCCACCCCCAAAAAAAGTCAGGAGAAGCTGAATGCCTGAGAGCTACTGTCAAAGACAGCATAAGACAGAGAATTAGTTTACATATCTTACTTTCATGTAATGTTTAAACATATCTGCAGCCACTTTGATGCTGATGACGTTGTAGACAACGAGCTTGCAGAAACAGGCAAGGAAGTTCCGCCGCTTGTGCAGCTCTTCAATTTTGACATTTTCATCTACATCATCTGTAGAAATGGTATTTACATTACACATTATCATTCATCAGCATAACTGCAAAAATACATTCACAAAAGATCTCTCTCATCCTCCAACCCTAGTATTCACTGAATTAGGCTCACAGTACCCAACCCTGGTATTCGCTGAACTTTGCTCACAGCATCAATTCCTTTTCAGCATGACACAAAAACAAGTATACATGACTAGGAAATCAAATAAAGACTGAACATGAAACATACTTTTTTATTTATCTGCCAGAAACAAAGAAAGTTTTCTTTTAAAAATAGTTTTTAGGTGAACATACTGAGTGCTCTTAGTTTACACTCTTAAACCAGTAAACTTGTTTACCAAAGTCAGATCCGTTACAGATAGTATATCATTGTTATGGACCATTTACCATCATCATCCTCCACGAAGACTTTCTCTGTAAGGAAGTTGCTTAGGTGTGACTGTAGCCTGCGATCCACTTCAAACACAAGGGGCTTTAAATTTGGGTTGTCTCCCAGGTGTTTGCTAAACACTATCAGCAGGTCACATATGGACACATATGCCTACAAAACAAACAGTGCCACAAAACCTGTCAGAAAAAAATTTATATTCTGCTGCTTTTTCAACACCTTTCTACATTAAGCCTTTTTTTTTTTATAGTAGTAAAAATGCTTGTATGTGTTGATTAATAATACTACTAATCTACAAAGATAATGTTAGCTGATTTTTTTATGTCATGAGCTTGCTGATAGCAAGCAGCAAACAGAAATACTATTATTATTATATAACATGATGAGAGACTGTTTCATGGCAATCAGCCACAAGCATTTAGCTCACCTCTGCACCCACTTTCTCATGGTGGTGGAACAATAAGTCATGGCAGTTCTTCAGGTAGTTATCTAAGCGCTGCTTCAGAATTTTCATTTGTTCCTGCCAATGATTCATACAGACATGCATGGAATTTAAAGGAATATGAATTGATCTTTAAATCTCTTTGATAAATACTGTCAGCCCCTGAATTTTGCAACACAGCCTTAAGAAACTTCTCAAATTGATAGCAGAAATATAAAGCATTAAATGGGTAAACAGAAAAATTTAACAGACTGAAATGGCAAGTCTGTGTTTTATATCTGTTATTTATATTTGATACAGCCACTGAGTTCAGTTTTATGTTGTGAATCTGCTATTACTATGACACATCTGTTGGTACCTACTGATGGGGAGAAACTTCTTACGAAACACAAACAACTGCACAGTTACATGCACAGATAGAAAACTGGTACCTTGTCTGGGTTGTCTTCATTAATACGATGACGATACCACAAGATAGCCATTGAGCAGGCAGCAACAGACCGACAAATAATCTGCAGATAGTCAAAAAAGAAACAACACATTTTTAAAGTGTTTTTTCCCCTTTCAAACAGCAGCAAGAAGTAAAATATTACCTATTCTAATCTCCAAAAGTACAATTTTGAGATGATAAAGTAACACTGGGCATCTTTCAGCCTTTTAAAATTTCTTTACTCTCTCAAGAGATATATGTCCATACGGCAGATATTTACTTACATCTTCTGAAATGCTGGCACCTTCATTTGCTGTCTTGATAATATGAAACAGGTCCTCCCACAATTCCCAGTTGGTCAGATCATGACAACTGTTACAAAAACAAGAAGGTCAAGGACCGCCACATTCTGCACAACACACTAGCATATGATTGATTGCAGTCTCAGTCACAGAGATGTTGAGCAAGAGGTGAGGGTAATGACCTCCAGAGTTATGATCCACAACTAAGGATAACTTTAGGACAAATCCATTCTATCAGTAAGTGCAGCAAGAGGCAGGGTTGGTAAAGGCAAACAAACTGACACTATATGCAGAAAAATTCTCTTTGAAGCAATGGTAAACATATTAAGCCAACCATAGATTGAGTCCTGGAGCTTGAAAATGCAAGATTGTTGTAAAATCTGCCAAATATCAACATACCAAGATCTGCAAGAATGAGGTGAAAGTCTAAGCACACAAATATGCATGTACAGAGTTTATGTTTAATTGCAAAATTCTTCAAGACTAATACACTGTTTAACAGTTGAGAGCAAAATCTACAACTTACCAATAAAAGGCATAAATGCGCTTGAGACTTGCAAGAAGGGCAAAAACTTCTTCATCATCTGGCTGCTCTCCCTTTGGTTAAAAAAAAACAAAACCACCAGCAATAGCAGACTGCTCAAAAATCAATTTAGCAAGATCTATAATTTTATCAGCACTTTATAACTGGAACCTCAGGTTAACAAGACTACATGGTGTTAATGATATAGTTCTCAAACTGTATAGTGTAGAAGTACGCTACGCCCATTTGAAAATTTCTCCCTGAACATATTAGAGACAGAGTGACAGATTGCACACTAACCTCAGCAAAAAATTCTTGGACGGAGTCACGGAACTTGACAACAAGGCTATCAATAAGTGTCTTGCGAGCAACATCACATTTCCCTGCAATAGCATACTCTTCACTACAGAGGTTTTCAAAGCACCGAGAGCAGGATTCCAGCACCTGTAAATGCAGTCAGACAAGAAAATACGAAGGAAACAATATGAATGAATGCAAATACGGTGAGACAAACAAGACCTATGTAGGTACAACTTCCACAAGCTAGACAAATGCAGTAAGAAGTGATGTGATTCTAATTGTAGACATGCAGAACAATGACATCTTGAAAATCAGATGTGAAAAATTAAAAATGACCGCAAGGTCAACCATACCTCACCATCTGTATGCTTCTCTACAATTTCATGAAGGTACCTCAGCAAAGCCTCTAAATTCTGTAAAAGAATGAGGGGGGAAAAAAAGGACAAAAATTAGGGTTAGGTCAACAATATTCCATATACTGAACCAGTGTCTGCGGTCTACTGTTGGAAAACATAATGTATGCTTTCAACATATCTCGCAATGTACACAAGTTCTGAATCTTGAATTAAGATATAATTTCATTCAGACAACTGAGGGTGTCAAGCATCTAAGGTACTGTTACTCCTATTTTGAAGCACATGCAGTTTAGAGACAATCTGATAAACACAGGCCAAAGAACTAAAGTGTTGCAACTATACTACATAATTTTGCAGCACTGTACATTGTGTATTTCTGCATTCTGTAAAGTACAGCTATTTTTAATCCCAATCACCTTTTCTTGTCTGCTGGAAGTGTAAATGTCCAGGTCAAAATAAAGAGGAATTTGCAGGAGATTGGCCACTTTTTCAGGATCCATGAGGTACTGCAAAGAATAATAAAAGAAAAACCTATTTACCCATGTACTTGCACACTTTTATTTCTTTTTGGTTTCATAAACAGGCTGCACAGCCTCTATATTCAACCCCTCTACTCCAGAAAAAATACATGAACGAGTCTCAAATTCCTCCGAGTCATTCACTACTTTTAAACAGAATAAAATGTCAACATCTACCACTCATTATAAGCAAAAGCACATTATAAACCAAAAGGAATGCAAGAACAGATTCTCTTTTTTGTGTTCCACAAGCATCATTATATTGGTGACAGATAATTTTTTTTCTCTCATTTTGTGTTACACGTGTTATAGTGAAGACACATTAACTTGTTATTTCATGTTAACAAGTGTCATTATACTGGAGACAGAAATATATAACATTTTCTCACCTTAAGTAACAACTGAGGCAATGTGACTATGAAGTGCTCTGTCAGTTTAGTCTTGTCTTCTGCCACCTGCTTGGCTTCTCTGGCAGTGAGCTAAAAGCATATGGTATAATTCATCAGCATTCTGTATATTGGCGTTGTAGCAAAATATTATTAAACTTGTTCTAAACCTTTCTGGGGACAAAACCAAGCGTACATAGTAAAAATAAAAAAGCCATCTAGCTTCAGTTTCAGAACAGTTACATAGATAACTTAGGTGTATGGATAAAACTGTAGAATTGCATAGACATGAGTTAAGTATTACCTTATTAAAACACGAAAAGTAAAAAAGAATAACAATCATTGCATGAGTAAGATAATAATACCACAGGCAAAAAAAAAAAAAACGAACTACAGAGTTAAGTCAACAGCACTACATGTATCAGATCTTTCTCAATTCTAACATCAATGATGCTCACAATAATATTACTTTGTGCCCCTCCATCAGACAGGTAGGAGATATAAATGACAATTAAGCCATTATTGAGACAAGCAGCGATACACAAATGATATGCATGCCACTTGTGAAGATAAGTGGAGAAAAATAACACTATACTTTTCTGTTGGGACCACGTCCAACAGGGGATTCCCCAGTAGCAGCTTGCTTGACACAGCATACCATGATCTCAATAAGACTGGTTTCTTGCCTGTCATCAAGAGCTGTTAACAGAGAGATGACAAGTATTATTTCAAAGATTATGTAACTTTGATTAAAAATTCAAGTAATTTAGCATTTAAAAGAAATATTTTACCACCATTTCTTATCTTTAGTCATAATCAATTCTTCTTATAGTATCAGACTAAAATTTTGAATTCCTGTGTTTTTCAAATAATTCAGCTTCAAGGCACAATCAATCTGCTTTACTTACATTATATGTTAATCTGCAGACTTTTGGCTGCTTTTAAAAAAAATTCAAACAGTACTGTAGAATGTATTCAAATAACATTGTTATTGTAACACTGGTAAATTCAAATCGATAACTCTCCCACCCACCCCCAAAAAAAACCAGTTACAAATACTGTGTTAAATTCAAGGCATAAAGGCACTTACGTTCCTCGCCTCTGCCTGGTTCTTCAAGCAGAAGGTCTGTCATGCACTCCCAGTCTTTCATCATTTCATTGATCTCCCAGAGGCTGTCCACCAAGTAGGCAGCATGCTCATGTAGCTGAAGAATCAATGGTATATCACTACTCTATGTTATACCACAACTCTATAATATACCATTACTATTAAGCGGACCAGCCCATTTTAGCATTTGCATGTTGGCCTAAAGTCACTTAAAACATCTAAAAATGCTGAACTTCAAAAAAAAATTTTTTTTAAACCCTCCTCTTGTTTGATGCAACTAGACTGACACACAGGACTAACAAAGTCCCATGAGTTTTTCAAGAGTTCAATGACCCTGAGCCACACTCAGGTCAAAGTAATAATAGCACTTATTCATCTTCCGATGAAGTTTAGTACAAAATAATACAAAAGAACATCAGTTCAGAACAAAGTGATTGTCAATTCTATAGTAATTATTATCTTTTAATACTTATTATTTTTTGCATTTGGGCAGCTTTGAATTATCAAATAAAGTATTATGTATATTACAAGTTTTTTTTTTAAATGGATGAGGTACATAAAGGTCATTAATCCCCTAAGCCTTAAATGATTTAAACGCTAAGTCCTCAACCACCTGCCTGAGTCGAATCGACCCCATAAGATCACATCATCCCACAAACCAAAAGCCAAACTGATCCCCACACAAAACACAAATCGATCTCTGATGACAGGAGTAGCTATTAATGTCAAACATCCCCAACAGAGAAGTATGTTGTTTGAACAAGTTCTGTCACTAAAAACCAAACAAAACAGCGCCATTTGGTAATGTTCTCTTAAGTTTGTTTTCTTACAAAAAAAAAAAAAAAACCTTATCATCATTATTCATTAGTTGTGTTTCTATTAAATGTATGTGTATATGTCAGTTAAAATCTCAAAATAGCACATTAAATAAATTTTTAAAAAGCCTTTGTCATCATTATTCTTTAGTTTGGAGATTATTAAATGTTTATGCAGGTGCATGTTTATTCATAATATGGTTCTTAAGAGCCTTCTATTTCAACATTTAAAATAAACACACTTTAATTTATTAGTGCTTGAAGTCATGGTTCCTAAAACGAAAGCAGACTGATGATCTCTACA
This sequence comes from Pomacea canaliculata, assembly GCF_003073045.1. Lineage (NCBI taxonomy): Eukaryota > Metazoa > Mollusca > Gastropoda > Architaenioglossa > Ampullariidae > Pomacea > Pomacea canaliculata. The sequence continues at coordinate 18,030,295 of NC_037603.1, forward strand.
ATGACCAGTTATGACCTGATTTAGGTGAATTTTAGCGAGTCTTAATAGGAAGGTTTTACTGTACTATTCTGTACCATAGTGCTGAACAGAACTACAACTCACTTCACTCTCAATGAAGAATTGCACCAAGTCTCGAATGAGAGGTGTATTGGGACTTCTTTTCTTGCCTTTGGCAGTTTTAAGGTGCTTTGTAGCCTCATCATCACGCTGGAACAGCTTGGTATTGAGAAACTCACCAGCAGCCTGTGCTACTTGCCTGTGTGAGGAGTACACAAGCTCATACACATTTTCACAATCTTTGTCCGTCAGAACATGATCACTGTTTCTGAAAAATAAAGCATGAACTTGTGAACCTCAAACGCCTGCACAACCATCATTTGGGAATAAAATGTAATAAGAAGCTGTAGCTTATTACTACATTGTTAGTAGAGGATAGGGGTCAAACAGCTTCCAGAACTGTCCCTTATGTACTGAGTTATGTCTTTGATTGTAGAGGGTAGGGGTCGAACACCTCCCAGGACTGTCCCTTTCTCATGCTGGCTGCGTGTGTAATATCCGGCCTTGAACTGTCCACCCATGGCTACTGGCTACTGCTACTGGACCTATTGTTACACCAGAAGTTACGCTGTTGCCTGAACCACTTGGGAAGTCAATGACCAGATAGGCCGGGTTGGTGTGTCCACTAGTGCTATTGGGGGGGCTGGGAAAGGTCGGGACGAGACCATGGGAAAAGGGGGGGGGATGGTTCTGAAACATTCAACCGGGAAAGAACAAGTAGCGTAGCTTGAGAGTTGATAGGGGCCTTAGTGTGTGTGTGTATATATATATATACTGCAAACTGATGTTCTGTAAAGTCCATTGGGAAAAGTTATGTCCGCTCAACACATACAACATAATGGACTGAAAATGTTATTGGTACAGGAAAATTATTATTTCCCTTGGGGGCTTTTTTTTTTTGCATGTGGTGCAAAGTTTCTTATATGTTGCAGAATATCATACTTAGTCTTGCATCAAAATAAATAATTTTTTACACTAAAATAATAAATCCATAAGGAGATGTAATTCAACAAGTCATTTATGTTTTAAAACGGAATAGCCTCCCTTGACCAGTAAAAAATGAAGAAGGCAGACAAACTGACATAAAAATCGATCAACATCAAGACCATTCAAATGAGTGACTGCTAGATAACCATGAAATACATATCACAAAAGACTCTGCTGATGCCATTTTCATACAGACATGCAAAACTCATCAGAAATCTCTTCACCTCCACTAAATTTCATCACCACCCCTGGTTATAATACTTTTGACTGTATAATGCTATGTTAAGAAATACTTTTTATGTGTCTATTGGATATAACTAACTTGTTTTCAATGTGTCGTGTGTCAGGACGGATCAAGTAGGAATGGTTTATGTTTGGCATATTTTAAACCCCAATTATAATTTTGTGTCTGTTATCATGATTTTTTTTTTAATGAACAAAATTTCATTAGCACCAGAATAACACTGATGACAAGATTTTGATCTGAAAGCTGTAAGGGCTTTACAGTTAGGATTCTTCCCTTAGCCAGAATACAAATGCAGTATTTTTGACAATACATGTTGAGCTCAGATGTAAAGAATTTATCTGGTAATGAAAAAAAAAAAGATCCACTCACTTTAGAATGTTGATGACTAGCTTGATAGCCTGAACAGCCACATCATATTCTTTGTCTAATGTCATCTCAACAATCCGATCCTGCAAAGTTAAACAATACAAAGCATCAACAATCCAATCCTGCAAAACTTCAATGCTAAACTTCAGCAAGATAATTATCTGGAATCTGGAAGAGCCTTTTACCTCACGAAATACTCAGCATAGAGTTAAACAATATATATATATAGTAAATAGAAAGAGCTTCTTGATATGGGACTTTGTTGTCTTAATAGTATCATTTGATGTTGCCAGAACAGTACTTTGTACCATCTTTTTTGAACATACCTTGAATCTGTTGGTGAAAAGTTCTAATTTGCTTGCTAGATCTGGAGATTCATGAAGAGGTGCCAGAGTTTTTAGGCAACAGTTCCTGACATCACCAACCTTCACACAAAAATGAATGTGCAACTCAAAGATCTTTTAAAAGTAGTAAAAGTATGGTTAAAGCTGCTTCACATAACATTTCTTTGTGAAAAATTTGCAGTTATTTGGTTTTTACTAAGCTCTAAAAAAAAAAAAAAAAAAATTATGACAATGCACAGAGAAATCAAATCTTAGCAGAAACTATCAGATGCTTCAGATCCTCAAAATGTAAATGACTTAACAGACATTGGCAAAAAAATAAATGCCAACAGACCCTACCAAATTCAAAATAATAATAATAAAAAAAAAGGTAAGATGGTTAACAGAAAGTTATCAACAAGAAGACTACTAAACCTTACTTCAATATAACTTAATTCAAAATATATAGTCAGAAATGAGTACATTGAGAAAAAAACTACTGTGGGATTAAAAAATAAAAGCATACTGATGCCAGTAACTTTGGGAAAAAAAATGCAAAATGATCTACCTTGTCATAAAGTGTCCAGCCCACGTATTTCAGGTAGCTGTCATCAAGAAACATATTAGGGTACTTCTTCATCCAAACTCCAATTTCCGTCATGCAGATTGACCTGATTTCCGGCTGAGTATCTCTGAAGCAAAGTATGTGAGAAATAAAACTGTAGAATTATGACATTGTTTACAGACAGTACAGAAAGCAAGATTCCGGTCCCTGACAAATCGCGTGTCATGTGTTTGTGTATCCAAAACAATTAAGCCTAACAACTGAGCATACACACTTAACTATTAAAAAGGTCTAGCAAATCAAAGAAACGTCTTACCTGTAACGATGGACAAAAACACCTTTAAAAATGTACGTCAGCATATTGCGAATTTCTGCCTGATTCTCCTCAAGCTGTGAATGACAAATTACAAAAAAAAATAATTTTCTGAATCTGTCATGATCATAAATAGTTCTTGTGTATTCCTTAACTCTTTACAGTACAGTTGTTTGTCTACAGTTGAAAAACCTCATTTGCTCACAGGCCAATCAAGAATCTCTAAACTGTTAAGAGCTAATGGCGTCCAATCATCAGATGATAAAATGGGTAATACCAGTTATTCATCATTTTTCTTTAACTTGAAAAAATTGTAATAACAGCAGATGCACCAAAAGACTAATTTCAAAGTTTAATAATAATAATAAAAGCAAAATTTGTAAAGCGCACACTCACATTCGTAAGGAGCATGCTCTTAGCGCTTAAGAACAAGAACGAAACATTGACAGCATACAAGGGACAGGCTCGTAAGGAGCATGCTGTTAGCGGTTAAGAACAAAAACGAAATATTGACAGCATAAAAGGGACAAGAAAACAAACAAATAACATATGAACTATACAAGAATAAACAACCGCACTAAGTGAAGAATAAATACAGAAAACACAAAGAAGAACCAAATAACAAGAACAAGAGCTGAGAGTAGCATGATATTGCAAAAAGATGGGTGTGAAAAAGGACTAGCATCATGGGAAAGGTTGTGTGTAGAGTTTAAGGAAGAGGTGCGTTTTTAGTGCACATTTAAAGGATTCAATAGCGGGTATGTGGCAGATATGGAAAGGGAGAGAGTTCCATTGTTTAAAACAAATAGTAATAATAAAAATAAAGTGCATCTATTGGGTAATAATAATTTGACCAAAAGAACAAGCAAAGACATTCAAAAAGGAAAAAAACTATTGATCCAATGCAAAACTTGATTTGAGAATTCTAAGCATTTTGGATTTTATGCACACTAACTTAAATGAAAGCACCCATATAACAATGTCTCTTGGAATTGTGCCCTCATTATGCCCATTCTGGTAAATTTTCCAAAGCCCAAACTCAAGCTGATTTATACATGCCTCCTGTCGCTTTGTCATAAGCAACTCCAGTCGGTCGCCAGCACGTTTGTTCTGCTGCTTGGCACGCTCAGCTTCATATTGTCTTTGTGTGTTGTCAAGGTTGATGCTCAGGTTCAAGGCCACATCTACTAGAGCAGTCATCAGCTTCATGGCTAAAAGATGCCAGAAGCACATATATGTAAAAACTAGTAATCAATGATTCGTTCACAACCAATATGACACTTCCTTCTAAACCAGCTTCTAAAACTGCTCTCGTGCTTATATTACCTACAAAATGTTATCCTTTTCCACCAAAAATATTTATCTGTTAGTCAATGCAGCAAGTGTCCATGCCAAGTACAGTCTCAGCTCATAATAATAATAATGAACACTTATATAGTGCTTTCTCAACAATATGCTCAAAGCGCTTTACAGAAATGATATATTAAACAGAATAACCAACAGCCATGCACCAATATTCACATATAACCAACATGCACACATCTACAGCAGACACACCTACTCATACACCAAGAAAATACACATTATGCATGCTCATGGTCAGGACAGGGTTGAAGTTAAGTCACTGTTCTGAAAAGTTCATCATTTCACAATTATCCACAACATAAACTTAGCATGAGAGGTTAACCTATTAATGCCCATTATCAACATTTGTTGGCTTCCTTGTTTCAATACATTTTTTTTCCTTAAACACCGCTAAACACTCATTTGGCCTAAACCTACTTGTACAATAATACTAAAGACAACTAGAGAAAACACTGAAAATAAGATTAAGTTTAGTTGCATACCTGCCAGTGTACTTGTGTGCCTGAATGCACGAACCTGGGAATCCGTCAAGCCCGTGAGAAGAGAGATAACATTGTCCATCATATATTGATCATAAATGATGCTATACTGGCACTGCCTCACCAGAACTTGCACAAACTCACAAAAGCCAGAACGAAACTTCTTCCATTGAGGGCCAGTCATTATAAGAGGGTAGTCACCACTTTCCTGGGGGAGGAAAAGGTGATAATCAGCCATAGGCATATCATTCACATTTGGGATTATTCAGCATTACCTGCTATTTCAAAACACTTTGTCAGCAGCTGCCTGACCATTCTTTTAAACACAGATATTACTCAAAAGCTCTTCAGCATAAATATAAATATCAAAACCAGTCTCACTCATGCACTCAGATTCAAACAGGCTCCTCAACATTTTAACAAAGGAGATTAGATTCTACACCTCGTCAAACTCCTCTGTCATTTTTCGGATAATCTCAGCATGCTCCATGTTTGCATACATGTATGGAGTGATCTGCCCACGGCAACCAGAACATTGGATAAAGAACTGTATCAGCTCCAAAAGGGCAGCATTACGATCCAGCTTGTACCCTTCGATCCAGTCATCCACAACAGCCTGTAATTTCCATTCAAATATAATAGCATTATGTGGCCTTTAAACAGTAACACTTATAGACTACCACAATCACAAAATTTATTGTTTAAAGTCAAAGCAAAAACGAATCAAAGAATCCAGACCACAATCAGCAATGCCTTTCATAACCTCCTGTAACCCCCTCCTATCTTTTATAGGAAAATTGTATTTAATATTCCCATGGTCATTATACAGAAAAGTTACCTAACAACCTATAGTAAATAAGGTATGAACTGTTTTTAAAACCAATAATGACTAAATAACTAAGTACATGACATAAGAGATAATAAGCTATCAAATGTCTTACAAGCAAGTTTGTGAAGCAAATAAATAACAACAATTTATGGTAAAACCCTCATTAAAAGGGTTTATGGTTCATATGATTTTCAAAAATGTCAATTAATGTGATCATTAGCTTTTTGGTGTTTCAGCCTCTTTGGCATTACCACTGTGCATTTTCAGCTTGTAATGTTATGTAAAAACAATTAACCTCAAGTCATTCTTGTTCTTAACATTGCATGAGGTCATACCAGATTACCTCAAAAGATGCTTATGGTTAATCATTTTCATATAAAATATCTAAGCCAAGGTTTACGCCAAGAAGCCACCTACTACAACAATATTTTCTAGCTGTGTACACATGTAACACATCGATGCTAATGGAAGGATCTGAACTCAAGAGTCAAAATTTTCATTAAATGACAAGCATATAACCTGCACACCACTTTAAAAAAAAATGATTGAGAGACCATGTAAGACTAACCAAGCTGAAAAATGGTACAGAATTCACACAAAAAATTAACAAAAATAAAGTAACAGGCATATATCTTGTTACCTGCAGAGAAGCTTTTCCAGTTTTGACAACCTCAAAAAGACTTCCTGATCCTCTTTCTTCTTCCTGACTTTTCTTGCGTGTTGCAGATGGAATTTCTCCCTTTTTCCGTTTAGCAGGCTTAAACAATTTTATTTTTAAAAAAAGGTCAAGCATAAAGATATGTGGGGGGGACACCTTGATCTCTACATTAACTCAGTTTCACTATGATTCATCAAAGTAAAATAAGCATCAACCAAAACTGTTAAAGAACTATTCAAAATACAGAATTCAATTCAATAATCTTTTCAAGTCATGGCTCTGTATGTTATCTATGATGAGGCGTTTACAGCATTAAAAATATATAGTTTAAGAGTAAACATAGTCCAAAACCTAATCTGGCAGTAGCATTTTAGAACAATTTTATGTTCTTTTTCAGCTTCCAAGATTATTCAATAACTCAGAAACACTGGGAACAAACAGAATTTCTTTAAAACATACACCTTTTTTTCACAATATATTGCTTGTCACAGGCTACATTACATCTGCACTTACCGGTCCCTCATCCTTCCTCTTCCTTTTCCCTTTACCAACTACCTTTGACTCCTCAAAGTCACTGTCAGAGTCATTTTCTGGGCTAAAAATAAATAAATTGATAGGTATGAGAATACCTTGGTGTATTACCTAATAGTAATATATTAAAGGAATATCATGATTTTGTTGTTAACTGCAGTTTTTAGATACACACTGGAAGGTCGCTAAGTACAAATTCCACCATTAGCAAGAGAATTCATAAGCTTCGGTAGATATATCATTTGTTCATTATGCTTTCTTTAAAAAAATCCTTCAAAGGACAAAGTGAAATAAAACCTACACAGACACCTCTGAAGATGGCTCTATTTCTGATGCTGGTTCTGCAGCATGAGACTGTCCGCTGGACGCACCTGTCTCTTTAGCAGCGCGACGTCTGACAGTAGGCATCCTATAAGTACAAAAACACTGATATTTTTAAGCTTGAAATCCTAATCTAGTTTAGTCTTTGTTACTCCTCGACTAGCATAGGCCGCTGGAAGCTTAATTATTAAATATTATCGTTGATACTGTTCTCTTAGCAGCCTAGATTAAAGGCAAAATTAACAGATTTTGTAAACGTGATGAGTGCTTTCTCAAGCTTATTTGCACTTTAACACTTGCTAAGCTGTTAGCATCGCCCTTCTGCTACTGTAGCTAATGACAAGTGTTGACTACCTAAAAAATACTATTAGAAATCCTTCGAAACTGTCATTTCTACCTTTAATTGATGAAGGTATGTTGACTATTGCTGTTAGCCGAAGTATAGTAACTAAGTTTTACTACCGTGCAACCGTACAATCTACAGTGACATTCTTGCTAGACCCCACTCATATTTAGCTATGGTAATTCACAGTGTTATAATTATAGTCTACTACAGCTAAATGTTTATGCATAAAATGAGTTGTGTGTGTTGCGCTTGATTTGTTGACAGTACAGAAGCCGCCATTTTTGATACTTGCCGCATGATAATACGACAATATACATTTCGCATACACTGCCACAGTTTGGGTATAAAAATGAGCAAATAATAAAAATGCATGTGTACCGGTTAAGGGTTACGTGAACAAGGTTTGTTGCAAACGTAATCGATTTTTTAAATGTACCTTATACAGTGGCGGGAAGATGAAGCAAGATAAATTCCAGATCACGTGACTATTAAGCAGTCACCGATGCTAACCATACTCCATACTTTCGGAAGAGTTCAGAAAAGGAAAAAGTATAAAATAATGTATTACAAGTTAAGCGTCCAAGACTGGTCACAAAAATAAACTTGTTTTTAAAATCACTAGACTCAAAATGAAAAAAAAAATTTTGGTTTATATTTTTTTATATAAAGGCTTTCAGCAGAGAAGTAAGATGGGGATGTAGCTCAGTGGTAGAGCGTTCGCTTTGCATGTGAAAGGCCCCGGGTTCGATCCCCGGCATCTCCATGGTTTTGTGTTTTTTTTTCTGACTGTTGTTTTTAAAATGCTTCCTCTTATTCTTACACTGATTTCGATCAGGATATTTACCAGAGACGTTAATCCCCGTCTCTGCCTTCGGTTATTACGTAACACATCAGTGCGTAACTGGTAAGGATTTCATATACGTTTGAAACGCGCCCTTGTCTATAACTTCATGCAGTCGTTCGCAGTTTCAGTTTTTTGAGTCTGCGCTATCAAGAGCAACTATTTTTAGACATGACGTATTTGAGGTGTTTGTTCCGTTGCCGAATCGCGAGACAACTTTCTTGGAAATTAGCTGTTGATCGTTGGTCCACAGTTCGAATCGCTTCATTGTTGTATTCTCAGTCAAAAGAGTGAAAGAGCCGTATTTGTTTAGCTAGAGTCATTTTTTTAGTCTTCTCCCCACTCCTCCTATTCCCGTTCTCTACGTTTACTTGAGCTGTAAAAAGTAAGACATTTTGTAAATTTGTAGCGTAGCAACATAAGTATTTTTATATTGGGCTAAATGTACGTTGTTAACGAGTTGGTAGAGACTCGCAGACACTGATCGATTTATTACAGCAAAGAAAAAAGAATATTTAGAAAAAGGATTGGACAAACAGATTTAAAGAAAAAGTATTGGACTGAATTACTGCTCAATCTCACACCGAACATTCCGGGTACCAAGCTTGCATCAGTTACACTAGCTTAACTCATCATAAGATGTGCAAACAAGACATCGTGCTTATTATGAATTTAATAAAAAAATTTTAATGATTGTTTTGTATTACAGCAAATATTTATTTCTACAAACAGCTCACGACGTCATTACATAAAATATTACGTCCATGTACAATTTATACATTCAATGTATATAAACATATATATTCAGTATGTAGAACTGGTAATAAACAAATACTTTGTTATAACAATGCATGTATATTCAATATAATTATTTCCTATATATATATATCATATAAAATTGGCAACAGTAACAAATAATTTATACAGATGCTCAGACGAAAAAAGTCGCAGTTACAATGATCATTATTTTAAAGGAATACAGCTGATGCGGCAATGAAAAATTGGTACTTTTTTTCCATTGTGATCAAAATCTGTGGACATAGTTACTGATTAATTCAAACTGAAGCACGAGCTGACAACTCTGGAATATGCAAACGTTGTACAGATATGGTAGTTCGGTAGTAGTGGTGTAGTCTTTGAGGTTGGGAGAAGGTGAAGTAGTTTTTTTATTTATTTAATTAGGATACAATGGTTTTGACATCAGCAAGAATGGTCCTACGGCATATTGGACACGCATGGAAGGACGAACCACACTGCTGGCAAAAGCAAAAGTGTCCGCATGGAAGCAAAGTCAGCTCCACCGGTCTCTGGCGGCATTCTCGGCAAATCTGCCTTGCCTTCAGTTTCCGGTTTTCGGCCCTGAGAGCCCACAGTTTTTCTTTCAGCATCCGATGTCGAGCTTTTAGATGTTCTGTTCTTCCTATTGCAGCCCCTACAGAACCTGGCCCCAGCTGATCCTCGCACAGACTAGCAGCAGCCGTCATCATCGTCGAGCTCGTTGATGTATCGTTCGTGTGACGTCTGGAAGACTTGACGCCGAGGTCGCTTCTCTGTCGCCGTCTGTCTCCATCTCGAGAAAATTATCATCGGTGTCCGAAGCTTTATATACCTCTTGAGCAGATAACAACAACGGCAGGTGATTTTCCGCGCTGCTTGTTGCGTCGATTTCTTTTAGAAGCCGCTGCGCATCGATGACATCATCTTCGTCACCTAACTTCCAGTCCGGATCAAAGGACGCTCCCGACATGACGTCATAACGCAGGCATGATGAGTCATCCGCCGCCGACGATGACCTAGCTTTATGGCTGTTTTTCCGGCGTGACCTCAGCTTGAGGTAAGTTTGGTAAATGAGGTCGACTGGCCGCTGGCTAAACTCAGCGACAGCCACGACGGCTGGTGGATACGAAGCTTCCTCCCTGATTCTCGAGTTGTTCTGTGAGCACCCATGGAAAAGCTCAGAGCTGTTGTGGGAAAAAAAAATCGCTGGCACTTCTTAGTGTTTACACGTATCGCGCGAAGGGCTGATATATATATATAGTCTGTTAAATGTTCAGACATCGTCATTCGTCTCTCAAGACATAAAACAGTTAAAGTGTTGTAGGGAATCTCCATCAGAAACTCCAAGATGAGGAACAAGAAAGAAAACCCATAAATTAAAAAAATTCTACACTCTGACAAAAATAGAAGGCTCAGGGTTTTGTTTTTTGGTTGTTTTTTTTGTTGTTGTTGTTGTTTTTTTTTTTTTTTTTTTGTTTGTTTGTTTTTTGTTTTGTTTTGTTTTTTACGTTATTATTTACTAACTGTATTTAATCACTGTGGCTGATGAGTAGTTACAAACCAGAGAATCAACCGACGGGTTTCACTGTCAAGAATCTTTGACAAAGACACAGTCGATGTTCCTGGAAATGTGTTTATTGGATAAGATAAATAAGCAGAACAATATGAGTTTAACAAAATAAGGAAATAATTATAGCAGTCGAGGAAAAAATGACAACAATAAACATAAAAAGTTGTGTGCCTGCACAAAACTATGCCATACTATATAGCTTTCTAGACGTTCGATGTAAATAAAACAAGAAACATCTTATTCCAGAGCTGTACATTTTTTTTAAAAAGACTGCTTAATAAACTGTTTTTCACTTTACTTCGTGGAACAAAATATTTACCAGTTTGATACCCGGATTGTAGCTCACGTTGTACCACTCGAAACGATCGAGTCCGTTAAAGGTAGCGTTGTCGTCACAGCCCAACATATATATATAGTGTATACCCTATCGAGTCTAGACTTGAATCATCTAGAACGCGTGGGGGGAAATTCCGTTTTATATTTAGAACAAAGAGCGTAACCGAGAACACTTATAGACAACTAAGTTCGTAAATAAACATTGCATAATTCCAATGGTATAGACATAGGTGGTTGCAAGTTGATGATGAAACTTCGGAGTTAACCTGCATCTTATCTGTTCTAAAATTAAAACAGAATGTTGTCGCGACGCAAAAATGCAATTTCATCTCCAATGAGCTTACAATTAAATGATAGCATGCTTGACCGGCGCAGATTTTCTATTGTCTATGATCGGGGCTTCATTAAATGTGCCTCGGCAGTTATAATGTACAGAATATCTGAAGAACTAAGATATAAAATATAGAGAATAATGGAGAGAAGTAAATAAGTAATTAAATGTTCAATCCGTAGACAAAAACATTAATCTTAATTCTTATTCTCCCTATATTCGCTGAGACGATGTTGACAATTATAATTCTTAAACATTTTACAAGGCTCGTTAAAAACTTTTTTTTCGCACCAACTGACTTGTATTCAAAACATGGCGCTGTGCCTCTCCTGACCTTCGCGCCCATGTTCTAGTGCCTCCCGAGTGGAAAAAAGTGGGAAAGAGAAAGAGCCTCGTGTTTTCCCAGGAAGTAGGATTCGGGGGTTTTGTGTTTTGCTTTTGGTTTTGTTTTGGTTTTTTTGTTTGTTTTGTTTTGTTTTTTTTTTTTTTTTTGTTTTTCTTTTTTTTTTTGCACGAGCACCTCTGGTTTTTCCCTCTGTAGCAATATGAATCGTTGAGCCAGTTGAGCGAGGCATTCGAAGAGAATGTACTGAACCTAACAAGGTTAAATTTAACAGTTGATAAACAAATGAAACGTTCAAATTATTATAGCTTGCAAGTGATGTGGATAGTGGACTATTTTTGTTTGATATCCCTGCGCGAGCTTGCTAAAGAGTAAATACACGTCAGAAAGCGGTTTTGATTTAGTAAAATACACGAGAATGTCTGCTAATTCATTCAACAACCCTAGAAGATCCATACAAACGATTCATATTGCTCATTCATCCCGCTACACCTCCACTGACCAGTTTTTATTTGTGATCGAAAACTAATAAAATAAATTTTTATAAAATATTGTAATTGCCTATTAATGGTAGAACAAAATTTTTTCAAAATAAGGACTTCTCACACATTCTAGAATTACAGAAGCTGTCGTATTGTCTATTTTAGAAATCCACGACCATAATAGGTTTTTGTTGGTTTTTTTTAAAAATATATTTGGTCATAAAGGGCACTGTCAGAATTGAGTTAAGTGTGATACTCTCAGTGGCGTAGAAATAGGGGAGTGGGACAGCCCCCTTCAAATTAAAGGAGGCAAGAATGTGAACTGGGTATGTCCTTACATGGTGCAATACTGTAACCAAAAAAAAAAAAAAAAAAAACCTGAGCGTTTTTTTTCCAGGTTTTAAATAGATTAGAAGGTCATTTGGATAAAGTAAAAACGGTTTCAAATCATTTAAAAATAAGGAAAAAAGCAAAGGTGATAAATTGTCAATTGCGTGCCCCCGCATGGCTAATGGAGGGTACAAATGGAGATATAATGGACGACTCCTGCTCGCTCATTAGTGACAGCCGAGTGAGCCGACATAAATATTTCTAAAAGCATTTAGTTGTCGTGTGTCACAAACGCCTCCAGCCTGTACAAATGAAGTAAATACTAATTAAGCATCTTTTATTGAATTGCGTATGTGTAGATTTTCTTGCCGTCACGTGAAACATGAAATTAAGCTTAAATTGCTGCCACCGATAAATGGTATATGGAAACAATCACAAAACATAGAACTGTCATCAGTTTCTCACAAAAATGTGTACTGGGTTTTTGCTATTTTTGCTAAGAAAATCACATTCTAATTTCTGACACCCCTAAAGATGACAGCTAATAACGTGTGCTCATGAGACGATGTCCAATCGGTGATCTCGCTTGTGGTATCGCGGGGACGAAGGTTCCAAAATCCAGGTGAGAACTGCAAAGTTCATTGGTCTGCATTTTGTAAACTGAACAGGTTTTCTCGCAGATTTTAAAGAAATTCGCACAAATGAAATCAACCTAGTATTTGAAAATTATTTTGCACGTGGGTTAGTCTTTAATTTAAGGTAGGATTGTTTTGACATCAGCAAGAACCGTCTTTCCCGCAGATGGGACAGGTCTGGAAAGATGACCCGCATCTCTCGCAGTAACAATAGTGACCGCATGGCAGAAGGGTCAAGGCTGCAGGTCGCTCGTGACACCAACGACAAGTTTGTCTGGCCTTCAGCCTCCGGTTTTCTCTTCTCAAAGTCAGCAGTTTTTCTTTCAAATCTTGAGCCTCTTTGTGTCTAATTTTCGTCCTCTTGTCTACTGAGGCCTCCTCGCTCGGTCGCGAAGAAACACTGTTTTCTGTCGAGCGTCTCGTCTGCGTGTCTGACGTCGACGATTGAATGACACTCGGGGGCGTGGCTACGTCTGTCTCCGCCCCTTCATTAATTCTCGCGTGATTGGCGCTGGACATATCGCGTTTTTCATCGCCGGAAACTTTGGTGGACGACGTGTTTTCCCGCTGACTGGGTTCAGCAGTTCTTTTAGACGAAGGAGCCCCTCTCATAGAATCCAGTTCCTTCAGCAAATCCGAGGCCTTGACCGTGCACAGGTCAAGGCCTGGTCCTGCCAACGGATCGCCAGCAGGAGGTTGCACGTGCACTGTGTCAAGGTCACGGCTGGTGCCATCCGCAGTCCCTGAAAGTCCAGAAGGTCTTGTGTGTGGCCGTTGTGCATAGCTGGCACCTCGCCGGTCTGAGTTCATCCTCCTGAAAATTGTTAGGACTGTTTCAGGGGAAACGGAACTGAACTCAGTGACCGCTTCCACGGCTGGAGGATAGGAAGTCAGGTGGACGTCTTGCCCTTGTCGTTCAGCTGGAGCTGATGTCATTTCTGTCACTGCAGTTCTTTGTCACACCTGCAACAATGGCCAGATATTTAAACCAGGTCTCGCGCTTTGTAGATTGATGGAGAAAAAGTAATCATTAACATTACTATAGAGAAACTAATCTACAATGTACATCTATAATGCGATAACATCCATCGTCATCTATAATTTTTTTGTTTGTTTGTTTGTTTGTTTGTTTGTTTGTTTGTTTGTTTGTTTGTTTGTTTGTTTGCGCGCGTGTGTGTGTGAAAATACTGTCCAAGTTTGGTCAGAGTGGTTAGGGACCTAGGCACCGAGGTGGCGTGTTTTCCCACTTCAATGCAATCCTACTTTCACTTTTGTTTCATTGCTAGTAAAAAATATTTCTTTAAATGTAGCCATTGCACTTGAAGTAGTAAAATTTCAAATCAAAGTTGTCAATAGTTGGCAGAAACCAGTTTAAAGTACTCAATGAGATTGTTTAATGAAAAGTGAAATGGCTAAATAGCAAACTGAGTTCTCGACTAAGTCAGCGAAAAAAAAAATTTCTAGAAACTCTGCTTTCCAAACTACTAACATTCTCTACCTAAATATAAGGCACCACTGTACTGACATTATTTTCAATACATGCATTCTGCTGTTACAAAAAGCACGTTACCTGGGTTTGACTGTATGGCTCGGACAACTCACATAGAGTTTAAAGACCAGCCTGAACGGTTTGAGGTTTTTCTTTTTTCAGATTCAGTAGATGTAGGGATTGCAGGCAATATAAAACTAACCTGCAAACTTCAGCCTCCAAAACTCATCCGTCAATCGATTATCCGCTACGATTCGCACCTGCGATCAACGAGTTCTGACAACAGCGTGCTACGTCACGTTGGTGCACCATTCACAAGGTTGCCTGCAGTAAACACCAGAGAGAGAGAGAATGAGCGACAGTTCGGATTATTCGGACGCTGACAGTCTGCACTTCTCGTGGTTTTGAAAAGCTGTTTGTTTAGCACGAGAAATGCAGACTTCCTAACGTCCGAAAAAGCCGAATTGTCACTCATTCTCTCTCTCTCTGTGAGACTGGTGTTGACGGTTGACAATGTTGTGAACGGTGTATCAACGTGACGTAACACACCGTTAGCGGCGCTCGTTGGTCGCAGGTACGAATCGCGTACTTTGCTAGCAGATACTTAATTAACGGATGGGTTTTGGAAGCTGAAATTTACAGGTTATGTTTATATCGCCTACATCTATCGACATCTAAAAAAAAAAAACCGCAAACCATTTAGGTTGGTCTTTAAATTAATAAAAAGGAATGATTATATACTCACTCTGATAAATTCACTGCACGGGACTGTTGAAAAGACCAGTGGAAAATATTACTGCAACAAAACAGAAACGTCGAAAATTGGAAAAAAGAAACACTAAAAATCCATCAGTTCAACAAAAGAATCATGACAGCTTGAACTGTTCTTTGCCCAAGCACCCTTACTTCAGGTAGTTTCATGTAAGTCACCACAGACCCTTCAAGGAAAGTAAGATCCACAATTTCTAGTCGCCTCCTGATATTGTAAACTTTAAATACGTGTGCATCCATTTTTTTTTAAATTTTTTTTTTCTTTATTTCTGTACTTTTCTTGGTATTCCTTGCTCAGTTATTTTTTTAGGAGAAGAAAAGACATTGGTAGTGCTATCAAAATATAGTGAGCCAATATGTTTCATTATTCTCATTCGATCACGAACGACTATCCCTTATAAGTCGCGAATTCTGCAGAAAATGGATAGATATACATATATGGACTCACTAGATGTCGCTGTTGCTGCAGAACATCGATGGAACAAAAACATTGCCTTCGATCATCAGCGATGCACGACTGCAGGCCTCCTCAAAGATATGTCTACTGCCGCTGACGAGAGGAAATTTTAAATTTTGAATAGCGCGGCAAACGGAAATACCCGATTCAGTCGCAATATATACCGTGTGTGCGTGTGCTTGCGTGTTTAATTTCGGTACGAATTAACGGGAAGATTATCATACAATCCAAACCCACCAAACAACAGTGAAGACAGCACAAGACGAAGTAATATTGTCGTTTGCCGATATAATGCACACAAATCATTATTTCTGTAGAAGGAAAACCCATAAATAATTCGCACATAAAGAAAGGGAAAATACAAAGATATACATGGATAAATAGAAGAAAGGTGATAAATATATAAACCGTATTATCTACATAGCCGTACCGTATGTGTGAGAGGGAGGAGGTGGGGGAGTTATCGCTGAGTGTTTTTTCTTCGACTATGCTCATTTTGATTCTGCTCGTTTTTTTTCCCCCTTACATACCACAAAATAAGCTATAGATATTTATATCGCTGACGTAAGCTGACACTAAATTTTCAAATATTTTGGCGGTAAATTATGCGGCGTTTTCAGTAGAAAATCCTGTTCCATCAGAATGTCGGGAGCCAGCGAAAATAAAAATAATGCAGAAGTAGACTGTATGTTTTACCTACAGCTCATTTATGAAGATGGATGCATCACAACTTAGTGCTTCTGAATACCGTAAATTTCGGTCTCTTGAGATCACCTGTATATAAGCCGCACTCACTAAATAAAAAAAACTACTTTATTCACAAATAAGCCGGACTGGTTTATAAGTCTCTATTTACTAATATATACAACTTTTTCAATGCCCAGGTCAATTGTCATCACCTTGTAAGGCTGCATTGTAGGCATTTCACTCGTTTTCGGCATGATGAGGATGTGTGCTTGAGCAAATGATCTGAATGCTTCTGTTGTATGCAGTCTTGATACAAAAGTATGAACAGTTAACACTGTAACAACATGAACATGGAGCTCACACAAAAATGAATCGGAATCGGAAAAATCCGCAAACAACCCTCATCGCTGTTAAAGCCGCAGGGGAAACAAATCTCGGCTTATAGTCCGAAATTTGTGGTACTACTTTCAAAGACAAAATTGTTGTTTAAATATTGTATTCTCTGTCTTCTTTCAGTTCGCATATTACTTCACTTCCAATGAGGTGCACACGTAAAGAGGCATCATTACCAAGTCAGTATTTCGTCAGGCATTCCTTTTAAACTAAAACCTTCTACACATTTATTTTTAAAAAACCCGCCATGTTAATTTTGCAAAACTTCGGGCACAGGATAGAGTTAGCGTAATGTCTATTTTGGGGAAAATATTTGGGCGCAAAAAATACTGGTTAAAATAAAGTTTGCACCCGTGTGAGTGATGGTGGGCGGAGAAGGGTGGCAGGGGTAGAGTGTGCAGAAGGGGTGAGGGATAGAGAATGTGAAACGTGTGTGGACTGTCCATTTGTTGATAATTTTACATTTCTTTTTCACCAAATAAAGTTCAGAAAAAAACTTGTATTTATTTCCGATAGTAACAGAATAATTAAACTGATAAACAAGTAGAAAAAAGCATTCATTTCTTTTAATTGTAAAAATACAAGAAGAAAAACCAATAAAAATTCGATTTCCTCTTTAACATCAAAGTATAGGACATGCACTCTTTCTTTCTCTTTCTCTCTCACACACCTTTGTAGCGTTTGTAGCCATTATCTTAAGGAACTAACTCCATCTGAATGCTAAGCGCTCGTGCTAACCTTTCACATTCATCTCTGTTTCTAGTGTGTGTGTGTGTTTGTGTGTTGTACCGTTGTGCTGATTACTAGCTAAAACCTTGCTCAATATAAGATTTATTATTGTTGCTGCTTCATCGCCATCTTCGTCGTCGTCTTCATCCCCACCATCATCATCATCCAATTTCTGGTGTTGAAGAAAGTAGTTCCGCGCTTTCATCTTCCGTGTTCTCCAGCACCTGGATAGATGTTCTCCACTGATCTGTGTGTGGTGTGCATAGTTCTTTAGTAGCCTGCACACTAGTCTACAAAGCTGCAGTCCACCGTAGGGTGTGAGGTGTCAGGACTGTCAGATTAAGGTTTTGAAACTGCACTCTCTGTTGAAGCAAAATCAAGAAATGATGTTATTTATATAAGAATGGCGCCTGTATGTAAACTCGGGTAAAATAATATAATGTATCGCGCAGTGGTTTACTTGTGTGTTTGCTCTTGTGTGTGTGTAAATATTGTGTGTATTTGACTTACTGACTGACTGACTGACTAGCTGACTGAATACGACAAGTGTGTAGGGTCTGGTGAGGGTGGTGGAATCGAACGACAATCTGAGTTCAATTTCGCCTAATGAACAGTTAAACATTGTTCAGAACAATGAACTCACTCCATCTATGAACACAATCTGAGACGACCCAAGCTGGAGGCCATCGACCATGACATCAGTCACAGCTGAACCCAAGCCAATGATCTCCACGGTGTCGAGCACCACAGTAGAGGGAGGACTATAGGTTGTCACGTTCGGCTGAATCATCAGTTCGCCTGCCTTAGGATGGAGGGAAATAAAAACTCAAATCAACAACTGAACATAACTTGGCCACAACCCGTGTAGTAAATACTACCACTTCCAGGTTGTCATCCAAGAAAAGTCATCTCCCGTAACCACAACAAAACTTTAAAATATCACAGCAACAATTTCACTTTTTTGTTTACCATACCGAGGTCTTCAACTGGTATATCGTTGAAAAAGAAGCGTCAATGAACACTAAATGAATTAACACTAAAAATTAACTTAATTTTAGTTTCATGTTTATTATAATTGAGATTCAAGATATGTCTGACTGAAAGGGAAAAAAACCACTAAATCATGAATTTAGTTCTCAATACGTACATACACAAATACAATCTCCATCGAGGATGTTAGTATAGATGAAAATTCAAAATAAGTGTTTCGTAATTAATTACCTTCCACATGTTGAAAGAAATTAAAGTGTATCGATAAGTACTGTTCTGAACTGGAAAAAAAATAAGAAGAGTAAAATGGTCAAACAAGCAGATGGTCTGGGTATGTGAATACTGAACATGAACGACATTTACAAGTATATGCAGCATCAACAAGAGTGATGTATACCATAACAATAGAACTACAGAGGCAACACTTTTTATCTGAGGACATCAGAAAAGTAAGATTCGTTTCATTCTCGACATTAAAACACCCACTTTCTTACACGAGCACAAAAATATGAGTATAGAAAATATCCATAACTTTATATTCTCTCCTTTTTTTTTTCCTCTTTCGCTCGTTCGTGCCTCACACACACACACACTTACTGTCAGACTCGCCATCATCCATGAACAGTTCTCCCTGTGCAAGGAAGCTATCGTCAAGAGCAACCAGTAGTCCCATGGGGTTTTGTCGGCTGGGTAAACAAACACAAACACATTACCACGCATATGTCCTCTCTTTAAAAAGACTGTCCCACTTTTTTCTTCGAGGTCTTTTTGCATAGAGTTTGTTCTCAAATCTTTTTAGTATTGACATCTAAACTACATAAACTATCCTACTTCAATCAATTGTCAATTTGTTCTCGATTTTCATAATTAATGAACGGGTGGGTTTTGGGGGATGAAATTTACAGATTAGGTTGGTCTTTAAAAAACTCACCTTTCATAAGTGGTTAGTGAAGGGGTTTGCCAGGGGATTACATGACCTCCTCGCACGTGCAGGTTGAAGCTCTCTATGGGCGTATGAAGAGTCTTCCGCTTGCCAGTCAAGATGACTTCTCTCCCCTTTATTTATTAAAGAACAAAGTCAAAGATATCAGCTGTACATAAAGAATGTCAGATGGAAGATGTTCTCCCCCTCCCAAGCACACACCCACATTTTAACACACTGTTGGCTTGTTATTTAGAGCAATGTGTGTGCGTGTGCGCGCGTCTAAAAGCACACCAAATTAAATATACGAGTTTTGAGCGAGTGGTCGTTCCTCGATCTTGTCTTCGAACAAGAAGAACGATGTGACTCGACTGGTGCCAGCA
This sequence comes from Pomacea canaliculata, assembly GCF_003073045.1. NCBI lineage: Eukaryota > Metazoa > Mollusca > Gastropoda > Architaenioglossa > Ampullariidae > Pomacea > Pomacea canaliculata. The sequence goes on from NC_037603.1 coordinate 18,050,148, forward strand.
TTTTATGTGTCACGCGATCACATTTCTATGCACAAAGCTATGGCCGTGTGTAGCTTACCGTCAAGTAGTCGTACCAGCGAGCAGAAGGGAAATAAGCCTCCACTTCCCGGGCCCCCTGCACAGAACATACCACTAGAATTATATCATAACCCTCTCTCTCTCATGAAATACATTTTACGAAGCCTTGTCTTGCATAATCGCTTAATAAACTCACACCATGGCACAAAATGGAAGTTTTTGCCATTACAAATCATACGTTCGATAACTGGCTTCACCGTGCTACACCGCTCATCAGGGCGATGGCATCAAAGGACTTTTGTTTGTTTTTTTTTTTTTTGTTTTTTGGTGTTTTATGCCATGCCAGCATCAAAGGACGAAAATGGAACCAGTGAAAGTGGAGCGATAAAACTGAGCAGATTTGAACAAACAATAAGAATATGCACCAAATCGCAAAGAAGTGCCTCAATTATTACTAACCTCGGTCAGAACAGGGGAGAGCAGCAGCGCAGGACCGAGCAGGAACTGACGATCTATATCTCTGGCGTCCAGGTCTTCAGGAAACCTGCGAAGGAAACAAACCTGTCCCTTGCTAATCAATAATATCTCGTTAATTTAATTTTTTTAAAGTGAATGCCAAAAGATAAATTCTTTTCTTATTGACATGAAAATGTGGATATACTGAAACACTAACATTTCTTCTAGTTTCTCTCTCTCTCTCTTTTATTTTTTTATCAGCTGTCTTCTTCTCCCGGTAGCGCGGGGGACTCGCCATTGGGTTGTTCTTTCTCTCTTTATGGTGGGAAGTCGTCTCAAGGTATAGGCACTTCCCTGCTAAACTAACCAACAAGCTAGGAGGATGTACGTCCTATCGAACCAACCGACACATCATAAAGTTATTCAACACAGCTAACAACTTTGTTTTAGACTTAAAGTGGATGTTTATGAGTTACACACAGTGACTGAATAATTAGTCCACTGCCTTTTCTTTCAACTCTCTGTGTAAAAATTTCTACGGAGACAGTCATAAAATTATAAGTCATGTCTGTGAAAACACCAAATCGCTAGGAATAAATCTGACAGAAAGGAGACAAATGGTTCGAACGAACTCACTCGAACATCAGTGGCCTGAGTACAGTATCTCCGTACTTGTTGGCCCGGTACATGAGGGTGTATAGATACGGCAGGAGTTTGTATCGAACTGTCAGGGGTCGTTTGATGATGTCCACAAACCGCTGGTCAAACGAGGCTGGGTCTTGATGCTGTGACACAGACAGACAAATAGAAAATATAAAAATAAAGATTATGCGAAAAAATTCAATATATTTATAGCATTGTATTATCCAAAAAAGGTATTAATTAAATTTTAACATTGCTTGTAAATTTGAGGATTAGCATAGCTGACATTTTGTTTTGTTTCAAATTAATTTTATTTAACCCATGTCATTTAGTTAATTAATTCTGAAACTCAAGAGGATCAAGGCTATAGTGTTACAATTCATTGGGCTGTTAACATAGCATCAGCTTTTCATCGTACTTAAGACAAATTGACGATATTATTCATGTTTTCTGCTAACCAGATTTTGTAGTGAATGTGAGAACATGTTTGCAGACTCTTGGTGTTTTGCCAGCTCACAGTGTCTACGACTCGGGAGCCTCTTGCTATCATACACCTTTAACACTCCCCCAAAAAGGGACCAAAAATAAAAAAGAAAAAAAAAACAATGTCGAAAGGGGAGTTCATAGAAAGTTCGTCCGCAGCTTGTTTCTGTGTTTTATAGCGAACACTTACCCTGAAAATGACAGGTGGATCGCCTCGGCCGTTGTGGTTGCGGGCAAAGGGGTAGAATGCACCCAGCTGATGCCAGCGAATACATAGCTCGTAGGTTGTCTCGTACCAAAACCCGCAATATCTGCGCCATTCTGGAAAGGTCGAGTATGTCTTAAGGCTTTGCAAGTTCTACGGAAAATTTGCTGTTGCTATTGTTACTAATACGACATTAGCGATAAAAACTATTTCCTTCCAAACTTGAACTAAACTTCCTCCTTTGTGTTACTTTACATCATAATAAAAGAAAACCTTTTAAAGTTCGCATCTTACCAGCGCAAATCCAAATAATCCAAACTCCATGATACCTGTTGAGAAGAACATAGTTTTAAACGATTAGCAATACATTTGTTACAATAAAAAAAGATCTTTCGGCACAACGTTGCTGACAACCGTTACATGGTTACTATGTGAGGATTACAATATATCTGGACACATAAACAGACAGTGACTGACTGATTTAACTGCTTTTATCTGTGATTCAGTGTTTCTACGGTCACGCCTTCCAAAACTCATTCATTGAGAAGACATCTTGGAGGGGGTGAAGATGTTGTGAGGGGGGAGGGGAAGGAGAGAGAATGTGTCCTTAACTGCTGGTGGGATGAGTAGAAGGGTTCCATACTAACATCTGGTTGGTTAAGATGGAAAAGGGACAATTCTTCACAGATCACTGGAGGTGAGGGAAGGGATGTGTAGCCAAAAGTACTTATTTATACTGTATACCTACTCATAACCAAGCAAAGAATATGTTTAATCTGTTTTACGTCTGTTGTCTGGTTCTGTTTATCTTTTTCACGAAGAAGCTTCAAATGTAATATTGTGAGATGCACCCAGAGAGGTTTTTAGGGATTAAATGAAATAACATGCAGCATGTTACTACTGATCCAGAAGTGGCGCTTTTTTTTATTTATTTATTTGAATATTAAGTTAATAGCAATTTATTAAATTTTTATTCATATTATGTAAGAAGTCGAAGTTGTTTTTTTTATGGGGGTGTGTGTTTACAACTGCTCACCGATGATGGACCAGTGCATTTCGCGCCAGTGCGACCTGTTATCACCAGTCCACTTGGTAGCGTAGTGCCCAGTCCCTGCAAAGGATGACCTCGTCATGGTCCATGGCCGCTTGCCCGGAAAAATGTCTCGTAGGACACTGGAATTTCACGCATATCTAGGTCAGCATAGGTCAGTATGTCAAAGTCAGCACTACATCACACAATAGCCAAACCAATCGGACTACCGTTCCTACGCCTATAAACATCACCATGCACAACAACAACACAGACGTCAGGATTGTACGTGGACATGCTTACGTCGTCAAGAACTCGGAGCTGGAATGATATGTTAATTATGTAAATACAAACGTGACGTCACGTTTTGACTTCTTTCTGTGCGAGGTGATATTTATAAGTGTGTATCTCGAGAACGAAAGAAAATAGTATCTAGCACTGAACTTTATCCAATCAGTGAAGAAAACAGTTGCAATTGACTAGGTGTTTAAATGGTACTCCAAGTGTAAAATGTGATGTCAGTAGTGAATTTGGAATCAAAGCAGCGAAAAGCTTTTATCCTGCTTGTTTTACCCGTCCTACCTGACGGTCCTCATTGCCATGGAGTGGGCATACAGACTGTGCACGTCGTAGTGTCTGCCCCAAGAGTGCTGCGCAGTCATGCACATGGTCTTATCGAACATCTTTCCCTCCGGACTAGCACCAAGAATATCTGCCACAAAAAAGGACTTGATATAAAGCACTCCACGCACCTTTAACGAGTCGGGACAATAAGAAATCGCTAGAAAAGTACAAAAAGGACCACTATTCCCTGGGTTGCTATATGAATAATAAATTTAACTCTTTTTCTTCATATTCTTCTTTATCATAATCATCATCGTCGTCGTTTGTTGGTTGGTCGGATGGTTCATTTCTTCCTGCAAACTGGTGTAACATACAGAGAATGTCCCAGGAACAAGAGATCTGAACCGTGAGCCGCTCACTGCAATGGTGACAAGCGAGTATTATAACCACTACACTACCGTCGTTGTCGTCGTCGCTAATGATTAAGTGTTGAGCGTGAGTGTCACTGTGTAGGTGATTGAGTGTAACGGTTTTTGTTGTAGTTATTTACTTATGGAAGTCTTAATAAAGAAAAAATCTCTATCGCGGACAATAAGGACTTTATTGTTGTTATTATTAAAAAATAATGGTCGGAACAATGCATTAATAGTAATGACAACAGAATGTCGGTTATCTCTCTTGATACTTACTCGGGACATACGGTGGATAGTCCCACTGCGTTTTTTCACAGCCTTGTGTAGACCCTGCTACAAAGCTGGATGGTTCATTCATATCCTATGAGGACAAGGAGAATAACCACTACAATACTCCAGAAAAGACATTTTTGCAATTCAAAATCTAAAACGACAAGCAACCAAAATATTCTTCTCTTTCTGAAGTCCGGTTCATTGAGGATGAGGTTTAAAATAAACTCAAAAACAAGTCAAGTGATCTATTGCAAAGTAACCTATTAATGTATCAGCTGTGGGAAAAGAATGAGCAGTTATTGTGTGCGCCATTGTAATCAACCAATGAACTATAGGTTAGAAAAGTCATGGTTATACGTCGTTGACTGCCATGTTGGATGTAAACTGCACTCACGATCCACAATGCATCCACTTGAACGCCTTCCTCCTCGCGAAAGAACCGGACATATTTCTCGAACCATGGTAACACAGAGATGTTGGTATAGTCGGGGTATGCTGTGACACCTGGCCACACCTGTCAAACAGCAAAATCTTTATTTGTTTTCTTGCACCACTAATAATAACCAAATAAAATAAATTATTTTGATAAACAGTTCAATTCGGTAGGCTTAATCTTAGGTCCATAAATCGGTAAAATGTTTTTTCTTCTTCTTCATTAGCCATTTTTCAAGCGTAGTCAGCAAAGAGCTTTATTTATGAATGCAAGAGAACCCTAACCATTACTGATACCATTCACAATAATTAACCCCAAAAATAAAAACTTTTTTTAAATATTTGACTTAGGTTGGCCTTTATATCTACGCACAGAGGGTAAATTCTGGCAAACTTTTCTTACTCATTTTCTTAAATCATTTATCCAGTGAACTCCTCAGTGAAGCATAACTTACCTCTCCAATCAAAGTCTTGCCGCTGGAATCCTTGACAAAAATATCCGCTGCTTCACCGTCTTCGAACATGGCGTAGCCTGGGCTGTTGTTTTTAGCCATGGCGTTGATGGTCAGGTTGGCGCCTACACCGGGGTCCTTTAAGGAAGAGATGGAAAAAAAAGTTTTTTGTTACTGTGCTACATTGGCTCCCAAAACAGAACAGCCAAAACATTGCAGTTTTTAAGTTCCTCGTTTACTGGTCTTTTTTTTTACCTTTTGAGTTTTCATAAATTTCTATGGAGAAATTAGGTGTTGAGTGGAAGTAAGAGTAAGAAAGATGAAGATTTAATTATCACAACAGCTTTGTTAGAATCATAGTTACCCCATATTGTCATTTCTTTCGCATTATTGTATTACTCTCTTTCTAGTCCGAATCGAAAATATTGCTAACTCTTTAAATGTCGTTCCAAACTGGACCAAGTATTTCCCGAGTGATTACATGTATATGACGAATATAATGTGAATACTTTTCCACACTTGCTCAAATGTTTGTATATATATTTGCCATGCTTAAAAAAGTTCTTTAACAATCCGGAGACTTACCACAATGATAACGAAGTGTTGGTGATGAGCGTGCAGATTGTCAACTAGCGCCGGAAGACCTGTCCAGTTGGTTCTGTCGTAGGTGAAGACATACTTGTTGAACAAGCAGTCTATGTCTGCCCATTGAACGTCCTGCAACGGGACAGTGTCACACAGAGGACTGTTGAACGATGACCATTCGCTTCTAAAAACTGACCTCACGACACAACACTCGACGCCATACATTGTCGTTGACATCACACCAGTCACCAGCGGACGTCAACAACCATCCACCCAAACCTCACGATTCACAAACTTTAGTTATTTTTTTTCAATCCTTCTTGATTTCGTTCTTTCTCTCGCCTTTTCTTTCCTTTCTTTTTTAATGTTTTTTTTTCTCCTTCTTTCCCTTCTTTATTTCGTCCCTCTTTTGTCGTCGTCATCGTCGCAGCCATGATCATCACTCTTCCGCTACGTCCTGTAGTAACAAAAAGGACAAAGACGTCGTAGAAGCGTTCTACTCACGTAAGGAATCTGCGCCTCGCGAGTTCGATTGATGACGGTCCACATGTCGTTGATGTCGATGTACCCCCAGCGGCTCAGCTGAAAGCCCAAAGCCCAGTAAGGGGGTAACACGGCCTGCCAATCGCCTGCAATAAGCACCAATCATCGATAGAATTTTTTAAATGTTGACTTTCATATACAAAACAATAAGCAATTTTTTTATAGCCATGTAAATATTGTTGACATTTCTACGAGGCATGAAGTACTGAAGAATCTTCACTTATCTCTGGACCTTCAACCAAACCCCTACGAAGTCTGAGGGAAGTACTGGAGTAATAATGCTGCGTCACACGAGTATCGAACCAGTTACCGTGTGTCCCTTCGGATTGATAGTTATAAAGCAGTAGCAAAACTTCTCTGGGGTAAAGAAACAAAGCGATGTCTTTAGAAACAGTAAGTAGTTACTACGGAGACTAGATGTTTATCCTTGATTCCCCCATTTTACACTTGGGCAACTTTATTCTCATTTCTTTGAATACTGTTCCTGCTGGGTACCTGTTTGGCATCTGATTAAAGGGCTTGCTGCCTTGCTGTGATATAGCCCTAGTTGCTGGCTCGGTGTTAAACACCACCACCCCTACCCCGTTCTTAATGGAAACAGTCTCTAACCTCAGTGTAGTGGCTCAGAGCGTCACCTGGCGACGACCCGAGGAAAATGTAAAAATCAAGGACTCCTCCGATGGTTCGGAATGTTATGGCTGGCGTAGGGTCAGGCTGTAGAGTGATCTCTACAACAAAGACATCTTGACCTCAGGAATCATGTTCTTATATTTACAATTTTTTTTAAAGGTGGGGTCATCATTATTCACAAAGTTTTAAGGAAGTTAATTGTTCAAGGTGTAAGAAGATATGTTATTTTAAAACTTGCTCTCTCTCTCTCTGGTCATCTTCTCCCATCCCTCTTCCACCCCACTTCCCCATCACTTATCTACTGTCTGGCCGGAAAGATTCACACACTACACATTATGAGCAAAGGACGCATGCGTGTTATTGATATGTTGAAGTCGGGAGGCAGGTATTAATTAAAAAGTGAGAGACAGAAATGTGTGGGGGAGATAATTTGTGAGTGAGTTGAATTTCTTACCCATGGCGTTGCTGTTCTTCAGGAAAACCATGTTTGCTTTGCCATCATCCTCGACGTTCATGTAAACTGGGTGAGCACCATAAATGTTCCAGTCGTTCTAGAAGGTACAGTAGAGAGGATTTCGTCCAACAATTCAGATCAAGAGCCTTTAACGACTATTTTTTTAGATTATATATTTAAAATCGTTTATCCTGTCTTTTAGTTTTCCTGTCTAAGTCATTGTCATTATATGGCTCTTTTCTACAACTGTCGGTTTTCATGTCTGCGGTTTCTGAACGTCTCTTTCTTTTCCCATCACTCACTCACTCACTCACTCACTCACTCACTCACTCACTCACTCACTCACTCACTCACTCACTCACTCACTCACTCACTCACTCACTCACTCACTCACTCACTCACTCACTCACTCACTCACTCACTCACTCACTCACTCACTCACTCACTCACTCACTCACTCACTCACCCCGAATTCTCAAACAAGTTGGGTCAACGTCACGTGCTTACATCCGGGGAATTGTCGCGCGTGAAGATGGACCACGTGCGCCAGTTCATGTCGTGCCGGAAGGTCTCGTGGCGGTGTTCCCCAAAGCCGTAGACGTAGCTGTTGCTCAGACGGGTGGTGATCTGCAGAAACTGGTCAGCGACCACGAAGCCAAGAAGCGTCGTGTTAAACCTATAGCAGAAACAGCCGCGTGACGTCAGTCTGGTCACAGAGCACGAAAGACATCAACCACAGCCTGTGACATAAACACAACTGACGAAGATTCTGGTTTTTTCTCTTTCTTTTATCTCTTCTTTTCATTTCACTTTCCGTCTCTCTTTCTTTTTCATTTTTATCTCTCCCTTCCTGTCTCCAGAGGATTAGTTCTATATCAACAATTTCTTTAATCTCTTTCCCTTGGAGTATTATGATAATGATGATTGATGATGATTGATGTTGATGAGAAGGAGGAGGATGAGGAGGATAATACCTTTTGGAACATCATATAGGGAAGGAGAGGTGTTGAGCGCCGTAGTCAAATGCAGTAAGATGCTACAATCCTTTGAATATTTCGAATATGGGAATTACGTTTAAACAGTTATTTAATGTACAAACTTACACGGTGACATTTGTTGACCTTCTTTGAACTACCACTCCAAATATGGGCTTAGTGATAATCGTGACGTCATATAGTCTGGTGGAGTTCTTGGGAGCATGCGCAGGAGACTCAATATTCAGCGCCTCGTTGGGAACTTCGAATCGCTCGACGTCTGGATAAATCTGAAAACGTTTAAACATCGATGTGTTATCCATTGCACCCAACGACTGTTACTAGGATAAAGACGAAAGGATTTCATCAACAGAACTGCACGATTATCAACAAACGGAAAGGTGCCGTGATTGTCATCAATACCGATGCAAAGACTGTTGTTATCGACACAGCAAGCAAATATTTACTATCAATGCATCTGAAACGATTTTAACCATTTTATTTTTTTTAATTAATAGTTAATTTTGCATTAACATAATTATGCAGCTGCAACGATTATCAATACATCTGCGAAGATCAACAAAACTGAACTCAAATTGTCGTCGATGTTACTATTGTCAGTTCAAAGATATTTTCTTTTTAATAGTCTTTGGTCAAGCTTTCTCGTCCTCAGTTAACAAAATGGCTTTTCACTTCAATTGCCTTGTTTATAGGAATCATTGATAGCGCATTAAAGATTCTTCATAAATAGTTTTGCCAGTACATCCGCGCCAAAACATCAACAATGGCAAAATTGGGTTGCTATGCTTTATCTCAACTTGTCTAAAAGATGCTTATAAATTATTGACCACAACCATTACAGCTGCACTGTTGTTGAACCCTAAAACAAAGACTATAGTCACTCCTCATTTTCATGGGTAGGCGCCATAGCTCAGTTGGTTAGAGCGTCTGCCTAGTAAGCAGAAGGCCGAGGGTTCAAATCCCTCTGGTGCCTCTTGGAAGCTTTTTGTAAAGTTTTATTACACAATGTGTGAATTACTTGGAAGGAGAGAGCCGCAATTAGAAAATATGCAAATAATTACGACGGATAACTCAGTTGTGAGCGCACTTGGGTTCCTTCCTATTTCTCACCTTTATCCTCAGCCGGTTGTCGGTTTGATACTCCGCGTCCATAAATAGCGTCAAGAAGGGGGTCATCCCGTACACTGTGCCCTGATGTGAAGGGGTTAGTTTTACTCGCGCACCCGATTCAGAGAATGTTGATTGTGTCTATTACTTTGTATCCGTATCCTGAGGGTAGATGCATTTCGGAAGCTTTCCACTGTGCTTTGGTCGCCAGACACAACTGCAACAGAAAAAAGATCACACACACACACACAGACACTCGTGTTATTTTCTGCCGTCTTGATAACTAAACATATATTATAGCAATAGCTCAAGCAGAAGTCAAATTATTTTTTATATTAGGTCAGCATGAGAGACGTAGATCAGCAGAATGGGTGTGTACCCGTGATATGAACAACGAGAATACAAAAGGTGAAGGTCTTTCAAAAGTGGGCGCACGCGATTTTGTAAACGGGTGAAAGTACCTGGTGAGCGACTGTTTACAATCTATCAGACGACTGTTGATTTTTTACTTCCTTCACCATTTACTCATCTCCAGCACCTTCCTGCCCATTTCGACCCCACTCCCATCCCCTACCGCAAAAAAGACAATAAATGAGGAACCGGCCTGAATAATAACCGAGTAATTCGTGATTCTAAGCTTTAAAAAAATATTTTAAAAAAGTAGACCAAGCATACACAAACCACTACAGCGTTTACTTTGATTTCTTTCTTTACTCCTTTTTTTTCTTTTTTTTTTTTTTTTGTAATGAAGACCAAACTGTCTAAACAAGTCCACGTCGTGCAGACTCCAAGTATATTATTCTAACTCTAGCTGACTGCTTGAAGCCATCTAGTTAGTGTCTACAGCTACTTTCTCTGCCCAAGAGACTACACTGCAGGCGGGGCCAAGTGTGTACGGATGGAATGGGGCCGAGGTCAAACAATAATGGAGTTGGTCGTGCAGCAAAAGCAATTACGTCATGCAGCAGTCGAGCACGTGTACAGCAGCCGTGTACGTGTCGTGCAGCAGACGCGGGCAGAAAGCCAGCGTTCCAGGAATTCCGAGTCTACAATCCTACTACCTGTCGTGAACTAAGGGGGATGATACAGACTTGGTAGACTTGGCATGCTCAATAAACCACTATTGAGTTTGAATGCGAATATAATTATAGAATTCATATGCGTGGCGTAGTAAACATTTCTTAATAAAACTCACACAACAGAGAAATTGGATAGTACTCAAAACGATATCAGCATTAAAATATCGTCAAACAATATGTAATACCATGGTGGTCGATACCAGGGTAAATTATAGCTACTTTCATTATGATTCATTTTTTGTCCTAGAGTGTGTGTGTGTATACATATATTGATACAAGTATGAAACTTCCCATAATTTTTCCATTTGTGAAGTTTTGGCTGTTAGTTGAAAGTACAAACTATCTTCTGGTTTAACTATCAACATTAAGAAGAAGAGCAGACGATTCGAGCTCTCCTGTTGACGGAGGAACAAAAGCTGAAGCTTTATGATCTGCTGTGTTTTTATTTATTGGCTCTAAGTCGTGGGAAGTGGAGGTCGAGGAAAGAAAAGGAAAAAACAGAAAAAGCGGCCACGTAACAAATTCTATTGTTGACAGCGAATTTAATCGGATATCAAACTGCTATAGGGATCGCCAAGTCCTGACAGTCTACAATTTCGCGAGAAGCAAGAGCTGATCTCAGCAGACAGCCAACAATACAAAAATAGTCATTCATGAACAAATGCGCGTGAATGACGTAAAAATTCGTCGTCTGAATGCCTGTCACTGACGACAAATGCGTGTGGTGACGTAAATGAAAATTGTGACGTTAGAGGGGACTGTTAGAAAAAATAATCCGGGAGAAGAATAAATAAAGTTATTTTCCTCCTCTTAATAGTTTTCTGGTTGTTTCTCTCTCGTGACTGCCCCATCCCTGTGTAACTACAAAATAAATAGAAGACGTATTTCATGCTTGTAAGTATAGCTGCGTCAGTCACACAACAAAACTAAACATGACGATACGGTAATAAATAAATAACATATTTCTAGAGCGTCTTTTTCCAGCATCAGCTAGACATATATATAGACACGCAAGCACATCTAAATAAATAACATAAATGACATCGATCAACATCTAGGGCACATTCCAAAAATAATGTAATCGACAAAACATACCCTCGGCTTTTGCAGATCTCTTCATCGGCATCGGGTGCGGATACTTTCTCTGGCTGGCAATCAACAAACGGGGCTTCCACCCTAAAAGCACCAACGCACTACAATTTTCACCACCATCAATAAAAAAAAAAAAGAGCTGCCAAGCAGCATATCTACAACACTATGATGATCTGTTGTGATCTCGAAATAAAAACCAGACTGCGTAAACAAGCTCACCTCGTCCAAACCATCAGCCACAAAAGCCAAAACATTGAGAAAACTTGGTAACCATATGTAGAAAGGGGAAGAGTTTTCAAAGTTCAAAATTTTGTTTGATAATCCTTATTTCACACCAGTGATGGAGATTATCGTTTACTTTAAAATATTGTGCATACAGACACGGAGAAAACTTGCAGGAGAGACTACAGAAGGGATTCCAGTACTCACAGAATCTCCTCCGACTGTTCTCTGGGATAATAAAAGTGAAACAAAAGACCAGCCGTGAGTGAGATCGCCATCGTCGCCAAGACGAGCAGAGCACACACTAGACTCTTCTTAGCGCCTTGTCTTTTGGTCACGTGGTCATCCTCTTCGGTCACCATGCTGTTGACCTCTTTGTCCTCGCCAAAGGGGATCTTGCTGCCGGTAAGCACAGATTATAGCCCAATGCGAGATCCGTTCTGGAGAAGAAGAAATAATAATAATCATAATAATAAAGAGACGAAAAATAATCCACGTGATAATTAGTCTACAACAAAGTTAAACTGTAGATGAAAACTTAAAAATAAATAAACTAACTTTACGAATAATCAATAATCTTGAGGATTTGGTGAAGCGGGGGAGGATGAATATAAGTTATTTAAGAATGATACGGTGGGACCTTTTCTTCCTCACGTGGTTTTTAAAACAGCGATCTTCAAAAATTCATATTTATTTTCAACCCGCATCTTTGTTCACCTTCGTTGTCTTCAGCTCGTTCTTTCTCAGTGCTAACTGTTGCAATGTTCATCAGAACAAGTCATAACTTTCTCATTTAATTTCACCATCAGTCTTGAAGCACATCCATCTCGGCATTTCTTACTTTTATACCTATTGTTTTGAATGAAAGCTTCTGTCACACGAGCCAGCGTTTCTCTCGCATGGTCGAGGTCAAAGTTTGTCAGCTTGGCAACCACGTATAGCAGTTCGCGCATGCGTACAACAACTCAAGGAAAACCCCTGTGCGATAAAAATAGCCGCTGCCGTACATGCGAGAGAGGACAGAGGGGCGCGTGGGTTGGCCAACCAATGAGAATATTGTTTCCAATGACAACACCCAATCAGCATTTAGCAGTTTTCGTAGTAAGCAAACAGGACTTTGAGTCCGTGTACGTTAGAGATGAAAGAATTTTTTTGTTTTCGACGAGCTACGCTATTTCAGCCATTGTTGACACGGATACAGAGCCATTTGAATCTCACAGAAGCTGTAAGTACACGAAGTCGCTCTCGCAGTTGTCGACTTCTACCAAAGAGACATTAATTTTACATCGTGAGCAGCAGAAACGAAGACGATGAAAGCGAAGCGTGACCGAGATGAAAGAGTTCGCCACGGTCTGCCTGCGTCTGGCTCGTCCACCTGTGTGTGTGATGGTGTTGGCGGTGGTGGAGGAGGATGAGAGAACACTTGTCGGGAAATACCTACTGCAACTTCTTACTCTGCGTCGGCGTCACACGCGTGCGGCAAGGAATCTGAAGGTCTTGACAAACACATGATAAGACGCGCGCATGGTGTGTTCTGTTTGTCGGATAGTAAATAAAAAGCATTCTCATCTGTCCCTGATCCCCGACACTACCCCTCCCACTTATACCGTCTGTTTCTTTCCGCCAGTCCGTCTTCTACTTCGCCTGTCTCTTTCTTTCGCCATGACTTCTCAAAGTCTTAAAAAACAAACAATAGAGAAGCAGATACAGACAGCATGAGAGAAAAAAAAGAAAAAAGATAGGAAGAAGAAAGAAAGACTGATAGAAACGTCAGAAAGAAAAGAGAATGAAAGACAAGAAAAAGAGGCAGAACATAAAAAGAAACAAACAGTGTGGATGTGGGACATAAGTTTCGTCAGTGTATTTTAAGCCAAGCAGCAACTAAGGGTTTAGTGCATCACAACAAGTACCGGCTCTGTCAATGGTAGCCACGTGCAAATAAAAAGAACGTGACCAAAATGAGAACACAGAACAGTCAATCATCTGTATTAATGACAATTAAGCGGCCTAATTGTCATGCCCCCTGACCGCGTAAGACAGAGAGAAGGAAAGAAAACGCAAAGAATTAAAGAAAGAAGTAACGAAAAGGAGATAGAAAAAAAAACGTACAAAAAAGGAGACTGTCATTAAAAGTATTCCAGCTATGTTTTGTTTCAAAATCCGGTAGGAGTGGATATCAAATAATAGTTCGGCATGCCTACAGCAAAGTCTGCAAAAAGACTTTAAAGCGCTGCTTGATAAACAGCTCAGCTGTGTAAACAACACAGCCTACAAGTGTCGTGAGATAACAAAAATGTTTTTAAAGACGGATAGCAAATTATTTCGCAATGGCTGCCTTTCGGGAAGGATATCACTTTGTTTACCGTTAGTGTGATTTTGTGTGTGTGTATCATATGTGTGTGTCTCTTTCTCTCTCACTCTTTATGTGTCTAACCTCTCTCTCATATATTTTTTTCTATATATATATATTCGTGTACTTCATCTACCTGTGAGGTAAGGAGGTATCAATCGATGGAAAAAAAGGATATATCTCTCATTTGTGGACAATTTCTGCGTTCGTCCCCGTTTTCCTGTTTTACCTAAGGCTGGAAAAACAAAGGATTTATTTCACTCACCTCAGCACCTCCTCGTGTTCCTAACGGCTGCCTAACCGGTTGTGTTGCTCGGCTCTCAGGTGTATCAGCTGCAGCAGGTGAATAAAAATCCTTCCCACTGAACCTTCTCCTAATCTGCACGCGGCAAGCGACTGCGTGCGGCCTCGTGTCCCATCTCCTGTCGATCGGGGCCAGAAAGGGACACGCGAGTGACCTGGTACTTCTACCTGTGAGGTGAGGAGACCGACCTCTCGAGGCCGGCGACTACGTGACGTAAGGTGTACGTACGCCTGCTGAGCAGAAGGGGCTTGGTGGTGCTTGGTGTGCTGCACCTACTGTGTTTTGCTGCACTCGCGATGCATTGTAACTCTCGGTGCACTCCTCTAGTACTCTGCTCGTTGGTGCACTGTATCCGTGGTGCTCTGTATTGTTCTCGTGGTACATTGTTGTAGTTATTCTCTCTGGTGCCCTTTACCCTTTAAACTTTGGTCATTTGGACTCGTACTGCACTGTACCTGCATTGATATCAAGATGCAGTATACTCATGGTGAATTTACCGTTGTGCATTGTCTCCTATTGCTGTCGGAGTGTGTTGTATGACTACACTGTACTCACCCGGTACTGTGCTCGTGCTGTGTTTTGTCGTACTATACTCATACTACTATACTTATACTCATGATGTCATTTACTCCTAGTGGTACTTAATGACTTGTATTGTAGTTGTACCGTGTTGTGCCTGTTGTACCCATGGTGTCATGTACTGCTGGTTGTATTATATTGTTATACAGGACTGGCACTTTTCTGTGAACCTCTTCTTCTGTATTCATGGTGCCATGAGCCTCCAGTTCTACTGTATTGTTGTACTTTACTGGTCTGACACTGTGCTGTGCCTCTTGTACTCTTGGTGTCATGCACTCCTGATTGAACAGGTTTTGTTGTAGTGTACACAGTACACTACTTGTAGATTGTGCACCCTTTGTAGTTATTGCACCCTCTACACTGTTTACTGTATCCGAGGTGTATTGTCTACCTTTTATATTGTACCCTTGGTGTAATTGTTGTACAAAACTCCTAGTTGAAAAAAACTATAAAGGCCTGATACGAAAATTTATTTATGTTCGAAAAACAACTCTTAAAGTCTAATAAAGAAATATACTACGTTCATTAAAAAAAATATTGACGAGTAAAATAGATGTATGCTTATAAACTAGAAGTCTTTCGAAAACTTAAGAAAAAAAAAGAAATGTATAGTTTATCAGTTGAATAGCCAAGCTGCAATGACGCTTGTGATTTCAAAAACGAACGATCGAGCGAACGAAAGACCGACCGAGTGAATTAATTTAAAGTAAAATAGAAAAAAATTAATAAATACAAAGTGAAAGAGACAAAAATGAATAAATAAAAGGAAAAATAAAAACGAGCAAAATGTAAGAAATATTGAATCACAGGCTTCAACAAACTAGTGGTTGGTGGAGGAGGGAGGGATGAATCTATCACATTCTCGAAATGTTCATTTGACGTCTTCAGGGTATCACAACCACCGAGTATGTGATGATGCAATAAACATCAGTAAGTGCAGCAGGTGATTCGCTGCACTCAGACGGTCGCCCTGCACCATGCAGCACCGGTATCTGCAGGTGTACAAGGGTGTACAAGTCACAGTACCCGTCGTGCTTTAACGTACACGGCAGCCATGTTGTTTTCATTTCCTGGAACAAATGAAAGCCTCGTGCTCAAGAAACTTCTAGTAGCTTTATTCGTTGGCTGGTTGTGAATACTTGGCACAAAGATGATCGAATGTGACTTCTAGTAGACAACCACCATATAATATGTGTGTGTTGGCTTATCATGATCAAGCAAATGCTTTACACGGTCTCTGCGCTGAGTGTTATTGCTTCCACTATTCTCCTCAACTTACCTGTGTAGAGGAATTTCTTGACGATGTCTTCGGCTTTATCAGAAGGAAAATGTCGAGGGGGGAGTTGCTGGTGTTGGGGTCGATCAGCAAGGCGTCGAACTCTCGCCCACTCTCAAAGTTTCCGCAGTTGAGACCCAGGACTTGAGGACAGCAGAGAAGCAAAGGATGCTTAAGGTTCCACTTAATAATTGTACCATTATGCTTGGTGCATTTTATAATCTTTCACCTTTTTGTTTTGTTTTTTTTTTTAATTTTGCTTAGTCGTTATCTGTCTAAAGTTTTCACACTTCTTTACATCCTTTTTTTTTTTTTTTTTTTCCTTCTTGTTCTTGCTGCTTATTTCTGCATTTTTGACGCAAATTTTATTAATAATATTTAGAAAAATCTTTTCAGTTACATAATATCATTTTTTAAAATCTGTTTCAACATAAGAAGCTACGCATTAAGAAAAAGACTACATACTATTGTCCATAAATATTTATAAAACTTTTCTTTCATCTCACTATTTTGCAGAGGGAACAGTGCCACGAACTAACTTTACTAACATTAGTAGCATTTACGAACATCATAGAAGAATGACTTTTTTTAAAATCAGAAACACTATAGGAAAAAATTCACCTTCGCTGCCACCCAGGGTAGCCAGGCGGAAGGCCTCGGAGATGGTGATCGGCTCGTAAGGGATTCGTGGGTGGCCATTCTGAACTTGTTGCTGGGCGTGTTTGATGGCCAGGATGTTGGACGCGTCGACAGAGTGCCGCATGGCGGACAAGATGGACGGTGTGTAGCCGGCACCAACGTCTGCTCAGATCGGATTTTCTTAACTTGATATAATTCTTAAATCAAATTTTTTAATTGTTATTCTGTTTTATTTATTTTTATTTATTTATTTTTTTTTTTTTGTCATTTTGGCAGGTTCGTGCTTTTTGTTCGTATGTTATTTTTGTTTGTTGTTTTATGTTTGTTTGTTGTTTTGCTTGCTTGTGTTTTTGTTGTTGTTGTTGTTGCTGCTGCTGCTGCTGCTGTTTTTCTTGGGGTTTTTTGTTGGTTTTTTTGTTGTTTGTTTGTTTTTCTTTGTTTGTTTGTTTGTTTGTTTTTTGTTTTTTGCTTTGTTTACTTTGTTGCTTTTTGGATCTCGATTCCAGTACTGGAGTAGCCCCATTTACTTATTCGCAATTTGCTGCGGAATTTTACCGTCAAAGTAAAAAGAATGAATGAGCTCTTTTGTAGGTTTTCGTTATATCAGCTAAAAGCTCCATTAACTTCTCTAGTGACTCCATTGAATGTTACTGTTATTCCATGAAACTTGCAGTTTTTTGCTGTAATTTTAGTTCACTGTAGCTCTGACTAGAGTCAGTTTCTGTCAACCTCAGGTCTAGCATATTATTAACTTGTTTGTCATAAACTCATCTGCTACGATCAAGTTTAATTGTAAATAATTGCTTTATGTCAACTGTTATGACTGTGGAGGCGTAAGTATTTTAGAAAAAAAAAATGTTCAAGTGAAAGTCACATGACCTACCAGTTCCCAATCCTAATTTCACTCCATAGTTTAAAAATTTACGAAGGTCCATTACGCCGCTTCGCAAACTGAAAATAAATCAGATCCATGAATGCTATCACTTGCGCAAATACAAAAATTCAGTCCACGTCAATCAAGATAAATTCAACAAGTACTTAAAATTAATTTACGAGTGGTTTTCTCTTATTTGGAAAGTTCCGCGTTGCAGCAGTCGTGGGGAATTCCACCAACCGTTACTCACGTGATGTTGGAGCATGAGCAGTGGATCACCCCGCAGCCACGGGTTTTGATGATGTCGATCTCGTTGTCGTTTGACTGGATACAGTGAGCTAATATCGTCTGCAACAGTATTCTCACTTATTACTAGAATTATTATTATTATGTACAAACGAGTTCTTTCACTGGTCTAGACAACAGTCATCCTCTCTCGCAGATTAATAAGCGTTTTTGCTCGTCATGAGAAGTTTTTTTTTAATTCATCATTGTTTACTTATCTAAAAAATTTATAGTTTTCTTTTCATTTAAATGAATTAATCTTTAAATTTCAAGTTAGATGCAAGAGTACCAACAGTAACAGTTGTTACTAGTTAATTACAAAATACGGGGTAGATATTTCATTTATTTCTTAATTTTGAGAACAGCAAGTGTGGACTGGAAGCTGTAATACAATAATGGAGCCGACATTATCTAGTTTATATCTGAATGGAACACACATTTTCGCTCAGATTTGAGGAATTTAGTATTTTCTGATGAAGCAAGCCTACTCTTCAAAATAATTTTGCATTCAACTTAATTTTAGCCTTCACCAAACGTAGACTGGCAGTGACAACAAAATTAAATAGTTTGTGATTTTCCATTCTGATATATCTGATGAAAATAATACAAAGCAATTGTTTGGTGGAGGTAAGGAGGCGGGGGGATGTACACTTTTCGTAATTTTTTGAGACCATCTTACCTTTGGTCCTAGAAGGTTTGCATTGTCGTACACCTCTGTGTAAGTGGCATTACCTGGATGCAGCTCCAACACTAACTTTCTTTCTTCTGTTGTCTCATTCAGGTGGGTCTGACAAAAAGTTATCAGCCTATTAGTAAGTTACATCCTCGATGCCCAAAACACAACGTCGAGAACATCCAACCACGGGCTCTCTTTGCTAGTAAGTAGTGTCTGAGGTCTAACGTGTGTAAATGTGCTCACCTGTACAGGTAGATTGTACTCTTTCGCCATGCGACCGAGGCCATCGAGAAGAGGCTTGCTGCAACTGACAGCGAACCTCGGGGTGATGACGGGGGTGACGAGGGAATACTGCAAGGAGACAATTAAGAGTTGATAGGAGGTGGGGAGCATTGCAGGAGAAAAAGAACGAATAAAAGAACACAAACTGTGTGACACTCTGGACATTGGGGTAGAAGATGAAGCATTTGAGTGAACGGTATGTTGCAAGCATATATAATGGCTGTGGAAATGAATGAATGAATGAGCAAATGGAGGAGTTATTTGGTGAGTGAGTGAACGAGTGTGTTTTCACCTGTGTGATGGATAAGAGAGACAGTGTGTGTGTGTGTGCGCATGTGTGGGTGACTGGTTAAATTTGGTGAGTTTGGCATTGTGTTTAGGTGCATATTTTTGTATGTGTGAATGTTTGAGTGCATGGTGTGTGTGTGTGTTTTATATGTGCGTATTAGCAGTGTGGTTTGTGCGCGGGTTCGGAGTAAGGGAATGTTGGGGCACACGTACAACTGTGTGAACGAATGTCTTTTTTTTCTGTGAAAGGGTTCCATTTAAAGCCAAAAAAAAAAAAAAGTTCGGACACTGGTAAAATAAAACAGCCACTTATTCATTCATCTGTTCGATAGTGTCACTTACTATTTATTCATTTATTCAAACATTTCAAAACACTCTCTTTTCTTGAGAGAGTATTTTAACACAAAGACTTAAAAACCTATAAGTGAAGACACATATATACCTTACGTTCAAGCACATCCTTGATAAACCTGAAATATATTCAGAACAATGAAAGTCAGTAGAATTCGCAAAATATATCCTTCGCTCACCAGATATGACTTTATAGTTATCCCGAGAGCAATTAGTAGCAGCTCTATACAGAAGCAAGGGGTAGAATCACACAGCACAGCAGTAATCAAGAATACCATGACACATCCATACCCACTATTTTGTTTATTTTGTATTCATTTATTAGTTTATTTTTAATTGCATGTAGAGAAGGATCCAGGGAACCGGGAGCGAGATCATTTTGAACAGACCGCGAAGGTTCGGTAATACCTGGCTGTCTCGGCTAAGGATTCCTCGGTTGTCTCCCTGTAGCTGTCAGGAGCCTTCATATCCATGTTAACCTTTCCAACAAATGCCCTTTGTCCGAGGTTTTCTGCTCGTAAGAAATAAAATATCTTTTAAAGAAAATTTTGCGTCTAGCTTTATTTTGTTTGCTTCATCAATTTTACTTCTTAGTCCTGTATGCTGTGCTCATCAAAGATCATAAAAAATTAGGAATATTGTTAGTCTCGGCATTGTTTATATTTCTTATTAATTTTTTTATTTATTTGCAGGACGTATATATAAATTATTTATTTCTGAAGTATTTTCAGGACCAGTATACCGGCAAAATCACATAGGAACATTGTGGTCTCGCGGTGAATGGTGGAGTAGTAGGCGGCGGCAGTGGTACCGCAACGCAAAGTCCGCTTCTGTTCAATGATAAGAAAAAAACCATGAACGAATTCTTAAATGTCGAAGATAATTTTAAAATACAGTATAATAATTTCTTCGTTTAAAATTATTGTCATTAAGTCATGTTCTATTTGACAAGTGGCTGAGTGTAAGCCTGTAAATTAGAACGAGAGCTCGTGCTTCGTCTGCTTTTCGCTTTGTACTTTTGTGTGTGTGTGTCGAATGTGAGGTCCTTGCTTCTTCCTACGCCTACCCTGAGTGTAAACGAACACTGCATGACTATGACATAATGGCTGGTGGCTACTAGAAGTCACATTCGATCATCCTTGTGCCTAGTATCCACAGATAATCCACACGCACGCACGCACGCACGCACGCACGCACCCACGCACACTCTTCAGAAGAAGCAAGGATCACAAATCAGTCATGCGAATACATGCATCAGCTCTCGGTGGAGGTGCAAAATTGAACAGCATGTTATTGGCAGACATCAGTGATAATCCTGCTCAAGAGCATCTCTCTCACCACAGTTTTTTCGTGTGCGTTTCGAGCGAACTCGACAGACGAGAAGCCTTCTTCTGCTGGAAAAGTGTATGTGTCTAGCCAGTCTAGGAGACCCAGGTCCGTGCCCAGAGCTTGTATGGACAGCTGTGGCGAGTGGAAATGACAGTCCACTAGACCAGGCATCAGAAACTGCCTATAAAAGAAAATATTTCATGATCTGTGGGAAGTGGGGCGAGCGCAAGTAATGTGTTTGTGGTGGTGGTAGGGGGGGGGGAAGGACGTACATGTCTCTGATTTTTTTAATGCTCTTTTAAAACGTTGCTTTTTTATAGCGTCCTTCTATTAATTTATTTCAATTTTTCGATCTATCTATGCTTATCTCTGCAGCAAACAGCATACGTTGTTTCAACCATTACTCACCCGTTCGTCAGCTGATGTACATTTTCTTGATCAATTTCGTGTTCCTGCAGCAGCTGCTGCAAACGGCTTTGATGATCGAAAAATATTACCTGTGATGGAAAAAAATTTGAGAAGACAACGATGTAAAAATACGGAACATGAAGGGTTTCTCTGTGAAGTCAACAGGCATTCAAGGTTCTGAAAATGTGCCACAGTTAAATGCCCTGCTTGTCAAACAAATGGAAATGTCTTGTTACATTTAAAAAAAGGTAAAACAGATGATGTATGTTGAGACTTTCCTCCAACCACATTTTCGCAGTTAAGATAACACTTTATCCTAGCGGACAATATTAATAGCAGTTCTGTACAAAAGCGAGGGCTAGAACAATTTAACGCAGCAGAACAATAAGAATCGGCAATAACATCATGCATTCATGCCTGCCAACACAGATAGACCCTCTTACAATCACAGTTCAGAGTCGCAAGTGATTTAAATTCGTTCACACACGAAAACATTCGAAATAAGTGTAACCAACACATCAGTCCCTGATGGCTATGTAGGGTAGACGCATGGCTGAAGCAAAGAACAGTCTCAGTGTTGGTCCTGCGCCCTGCCACACACAATCGGCGGTCCGACGAAAGCTGGGGGAACTCTCCCGATAGGACATGCCACTCGTCACACAGAACTGCAGACACTTTTGAAAATGTCTTCCTGTCACACAGAGTCTGGAGGTCACTCTGGGCCACCCAGTGGTGGATATTGTGATAACCGTTGGTATGCAGGATAAACAGAAGTGGAGATAAAATACAGCCTTGGGATGAGCCATTGTACGTTGTGATGGAGTTAAAAAAAAGTGCCATTGACAAGTATTCGCTGATATCTATTAATCAGAAAGTAAACGATTCATGACGCCAGTGATCATAATTATGAAACAACGGCAAGCCGAGGGTAGACTACTTTCAGAATGTGCTGGTTGTTGATACACGTCTATCGCTCTTCAACCACGTCGGCTCATACAATTAAAAAATGAAATCGTGGACATTGATGTGCACTTTAATGCTCAATTCGCCTACAAGTGTCCGACGTTATCCTTTCATGTATTTCCAAAAGATAAGTAAATGAAAAATCTTTGGCTGGTAAAAATTCGTTTGCTTTTATGAGCTTATTTGTCCATGTGCAAGCATGTCTGTGCAGACACTTTGTAAATCCCATGATTCCTTCATCTGGAAGAAGTGAGTGTGTACTAAATAGAGGTTATTATTATTAAAGTACTTTCACTGCACAACCATGAAGAGAAAATTGTGGATTATACTATGTCTCCTCTAGGATCTTTCTAATTATAAACATACATTTCACAGACTCATGACAGTTATCTCGCTATGCTTATCATGGTGGTAGACCGTATTTTTTGTTCACCTAATTACCAAGGCAGATTGTGACGACTCAGCGCCAGGCAGGCTGGTGTACATGTTGCAAAAATTTAAACACACTGTGACGAAAGTACAGCTTGACAAAATTAAGCAAACTAATTTTAAGTAGATAATTTTGTATGGTCTACATATGATATTATAAATATTAAAATGTCCCTTGGAGGAAAGGAAAGTTCCCCACCCCTGGTTTACACAAAGTATAAACAGTTTAGTATCATTACCATCTCTCTTGGTCTGGTATGTAACTTGCAGTGGGTCAAGACATTTTTCAGTGCCATTTAGAATCAGTGCTTTAATGGTTTTCTTTAATACATTCATGTTAAGGACACTGGTCTATAATTGTTAATACGCTCTGAAATTGTCTTCGGAACGGGTACAATACACGCAGTTGATTGGTTTTCCCTGTTTTCATGAAAAAATTTAAAATATTTCTTAAACTAAACATTTCGAATCGAGGCTGATTTTTCACATGCAAGGATTGTCAGCAAATTTAGACGACGACTGAGATGAAAGATTTATGACCTCAGTTGGCCCAGTCCAACAATGCGGTCTATGGCCTTTTTGTCGAGACAGCTTATCTCGAGATATGACAAGACTCCATACAGGTTATTTGACCTTCACACAATTAGTTTCATGCTGAGATGCTGAACTGTTGGCACAGAAAAGAAATAGGTGAAGGTGACAAGAAGTAGTTCCAGCTGGGGTGAGCACACACTTCAGTCGTTGAATCAATACATAGTCCACACGTGGTATATTGAATTCTATGAAACATGATAGCCCACGTTCTATTTGAAAATAAACTATAGTGATAGAAGAATTTATGAGTTTTGCGATGACACAAAACATTATCATTGAATCATTTTTAACAAAATTGTAATCTCCTTTAGTAGATATCTCCTTCTGACGTATATGTGTGTGTGGCACTGACTGATGTTTGTAATTTGAAATCTCACAGATATCCAGCCCCACCCTCCATTACTGTTTTACAACATCTGTTCCAGCTCTCTGTAGCTTCCGGCCACATGTCCGCCAGTTGGAAACTTTCACACATCATAAAATTAGGCTCAGTCAACCCAACGACTTCAGACCAGTCGTTCTTACTTGATTTATCATGAAATCACTTGAAAACAAATTGCCAGGAACGAGGTTATGACTGCTGTTGATCCACATCTTGACCCGCTGCTGTTTGCCTACAGAGCTGGAAGAGATGTCGATGATTTATACTGTTTATGCTTAATACTCTGTATAAACATCTGGATAAACATAGAGCTCATGCCAGGCCTTTCTTTGCTGAATTTTCTTCTGCTTTTAACACCGTGCAACATCTGAAGCAGAGACTGACTGACAGCATCGCATTCAGAAAGAAAGTTGTCCTACCTTTCCTCCTGCTACTCCCAGAATGGCGTTCTCCCTGATGTCGAGAGCGTTCGTAGGGGTAGAGTGCGCCACCGTACCACAAAACACGAAGCTGTCGTCGCCTTCCCGGGTGGAGGACATCTTCTCCCTACGTCTATCAATCTCTGATTTTAATTTACTGCCCTATGGGTTTGTCACGCGCTGAAACAGGTGTGAGCTGCGAGTTGGATTTAGTGAACTATTTATATAGACGAGTGTTACCGTTACCATACACCGAGCATTACGCGGTCTGTTACCGCCTCGCAATCTTTGGCAATAAAAGAGGCGGGTGTTGCTTTCGCGACCTCATGTGGTGATCAGACTTCTACCCACCCACCCTTTCAACGGAAAGGGAAAATCTAAACCCGCTCATGAAAAATAATCTCACAAAATAAAAACAAAAAAAAAGCATGCCGGTTGGGAGAATTGTTATGAATGCTGTGAAACGCGATAAAGGGACAAGTGACAGATATAAGAATTCTTTTTTTATTATTTATCAAATTTTTTTCATTTATTTATGCTCTACAAGTGTTGTCTTTGTTAACTGAAAGTAGTCACAGTGAAGTCGACTGTTGCATTGTTGAAGCAGCGGTATGTAAACATAATTATCAAGATGTATGAAGTAGGGTGCCCCACTTATTAGCGTATGCATTGTCTCCTGCTGGCAGAGCATATTATGATGAAGCATGTTTTACTCTAAAAGCTTAATCGACAGAAAATTATTTGTATAAAGCTCTTCTTAGACCCCAGCGCAAAGTAACCGCCAGTGTTAAAGTGAACAATTGAATGCTGCCGAGTCATTAATAACCGTTACGTTGAAAAATTAAAAAGGCAGAAATCAATATATATATATACACATTACACGTATCTACATATAAATATATTCATGTAGATACATATATAGTCATATGGTAAACGGACACAATATAAACAGATGTTCGTATGCTCGTGCACTCGCCATTTTCAGGGTAGGCATCAGATGTACCTTCATGAGCACACACACACCTTAGGTTGTTCTTAAACTTTCTCTTTACCAGAATGTAAGCCAGTCCGAGCAAAGAAAGTGCAACTGCACTTGTGTCCGACTCTGTGTCGTGCATCAGAGTGGATGACAGAGTATAATTATACATTACGAATCGAGTAATTATGCATTTCAGACCGAGTAATTGTTCGTTACGGACGTTACATATAAGATTTTGATTTTTGTTAATTTTCTTGTATAAGATAGCAGAATGTTGAATGCTAAAATATCCGGAAGCATGATTTCCCCCTGTTGTTCGTTATCTCGATCTTGTACCCTGTACCCTCTTTCTTACCCATATTTTGACCCACAACTTGAGTCATTTATTGATCAGCAGAGCAATAACTCTCGACGATAATTCTAGAAATGGCACGTGCTGTATCATTCTGACTTTGCCTTGAGTCAGCTAATCACAGCACCTGATAATATTTCCTGCTATCTACGAATAGCTGGTTCTTGTCCAGTATCTACAATTCTGATAACACCGTGTTAAATCCTTCAACCACACGCTGTGGGATCTACTGTGAAAATGTCCTATTGTTTGGCAAAGAAAAAAATAGACATTTCCGAGTTTCCCTCAAAGGCCTCCCACACGAAGGCAAGCTCAAGGCGCTTTACAAGACACATATGCAAGGGACAGATGCCGAATGACAAATGAGATTACGGTCAAGCACACACACACACTGCACAGACTTGTATATATTAACAAGAGTGAGCATTGCCAGGAACGTGAAGGATCGCAAACACAGGAGTAAAGTGGAGAAAGGAACAGTCAGAGTAGACCGGAGAGCATGTATAACGTTTCCAGTATCAGGAGGGGCGGAGGCAGCTATAGAGTATTTCAGGCACTGCATGCTCCATGGAGAAAAGAGAATGAGCGTCGGCCAAACCTTTCCAGTGTGATAAGTGGGAGTGGTCAGGTCAGGTCAGTCCCTTGCCGATCCGGGCGTAGGGGCAGGGCCGGCGCTAGGCTGTGTTGCGCCCTAGGCGAAAGAAAAATTCTGCGCCCCCCCCCCCCACCTCACAAAAAGTGAACCATGGTATATCATTTGTTTTGCAATTTATTTAGTCCTGGTCATGAAATTGATGCTTAAAACCTCACTTTTCTTGTTTTTTGCTGTGCAAAACGAGTTATCAGTTCCTTCAGATTGAGTGCATTTGCCAAGTCATGCTCAATAGATATGGTGGCCAGCCCAGTCAGTCTCTCTTGCAATATTGTTGATCTCATATGGTTTTTAATTAATTTTAATTTTGAGAAACTCCCTTCTGCACTGGCAACAGAAATTGGAAGGGTCAATAAATTCTGAGAGACACTAAAACATGCTCGCATCAAATAGCTTTGTTGGATTATGAATATTAAGACTTTCTTTTTTTGGGTTCATTTTAGGTTTGGAAGTCTTCTATCCACAACCTGTAATTCAGAACAGAGTTCCTCCGCGTCTCGATGTCTTTGCTGTCTCTGTGCATTAGTGCCTTTGCCAAGACCTCGCAAGATAGTAGAATGTCCTTCGTTGGTTTTTCAGAAATGCTTTGGATATCATAAAGAAATCCAAATAATGCACTGTGCTTCCTGAAATCTGTTTTAAATCTGTCTTCAATGGACGCAGTTCAAACAAGAAAGCTAGGCTTTAAATATCACCAGTAATGCTGCGGCGGTCTGTCTCAAGAACTCAAAGCGACTGTGATGTGCTAAAAGACACCAGACTGTCACGGACCCGTTTGTGCAATGAACAGTTTTTGCAAAACAGTTACACCCCACCGCTATCGCAACCGTTGCATCCACACAATCAAAATAAGCACTATCAGAAATAAGGAAATGAAATTAATGTAAAGAAAGACATAAATCGTGTTAATAAAACTATATACAGCTATGTCACAGTGAGGTATTAAAATTCATGCGAAACTTTATCTTTACAAACTTGTCGTGAAGTGGCTGTAGGACAGTAGCACTGTTCAGTCTGGCACGCTAAATGTTCACAACCTGTTACTGATTCCAACTGTGGAAGGATGATCGCTCCCAAAACAGACAATTACAAAGTAAATTCAAACAAGCTCAGCACGGAGATATCAGCAGCCGCTCAGAAAAGTGAGGTTTTCACATCTTCCTGTGGTTTTTAAGTTCAAAGTTACAACTACCTCTTCCCCAGTCTCTGGCTGTCCAGCCCTGGTAATGTGATCTGACTTTCTTTAAAGTGGTAGAGATTTATCTCTACCCTTCTCCACCACCCCACTTTTAGGTCCTTTCAATCTTTCTCTCTTCTCTCTTTTCTCATCTCAACGGACAAACTATCAAGTAAACATCGCACAACTTCTTGTCCAGTCTTTCTAGTCTGATGGACTGGTCATTAACTGTGACAGATTATCGCTACCTGTGGGCCCTGTCCACCTATAGCACCTCCATCGGCAAGTGCTTTCAATGGTTCTCTTCTTTCTCATCTTACAGATGACTAACAAGTAAAACCGAACTGACTACATGTTTGCTGCTTAAAAATGTAGAAAAGTTGTTTTCTACAAGAACTCATTACGACCAGAGGCATTAGAACCCCAGAAGTGTTAAAGAATGGCTTATTAAAATTAAATCTTTTTCGAGAATTTGCTGTCAGATTTGATTAATTAAGTTATAAGTAAGAACTACTTTTTGTCAAGAAAGGTACGTCTGTTTTAATTGCAGGCGTGCATCAAACCACACATGATGCTTGCATGCCTCCTAAATCAAACCTACACTTATGAGTAGGATTTCAAACACTCGTGTAAAAGGCTTTATGGAGTGCACAAAAAAAAAACTGGGGGATGGAGACAAGAAAATGTGTAGCACCTTGCTCTGGTCTTATTTGCTGTGTGGTCTAAAACTCAAAGCTATCACAGCTTCCAGCATCTAGACCACCCTGATAGCAGCTACTTTGTTCCCATCCAAAGTCACACCTCACAGGTGGGCGGGCAATGAGAGAGTCTGTCAAGAGAGAGTCTTCTGACACTAACAATGCAAAGTTGTAATCATGGTGTCAGCTCCCCAAACACAGTCCAGTTGATCAACACTGCGTGGTGTCCCCAGCATAGGGTTGTTGAAAACAAGAGAAGTATTATAGACTGTAGGTCTTAGTACGCATTATCTCTTAATAACCAATTTCAAAATATTCTGTCAATGGAGCCATAACAACAAGCTAGCCATTCAAACTGTAGACAAACAGATGCACTCTTAGATAAAAAAAATAAATCATTACAAGTTGACAACTAAAATTAAGCGTAATACACCAATCGACAGAAATTTAAAATTAAGAAGAAAGTTAATATCACGACATTGAGTCACAACAGTAAGTACAAGACTATAGGCCATCAGTGTCAGTAAGTAGATATGCTATAAACTTCAAATGGCTCTACCTTGAATTGATGTTTGTCTGCTAAAGACTTTAATACTCTTATTAACTAAGAACGCGTTGGTGACATTAGCTAAGTTCCTTCGGGTTGAAAAGTTCGTAAGTGTAAACAATATTGGGCATAAACTGTTGTCATAACCACAGACCAAAACAAGAAAAAAACTCGCGTAGCAAACTCAAGTCGTGTTGTTGTCCCTGATATCAGCTGCAGTGTGTTTCAATGCATAAGTGTGGAACCTCTCAATAGTAAGATAGAAGAAAGAAAGGTGAGCTTGGTATTAGTGGAATGCGGTCCACTCCATCGTAGGGGTCCGCACTGTCCAGGCCCCATCCACCAACCGCCCCTCCGCTGTCTATTCTTCCGCCCTCTTCTTCCCGCTGGTTAGCTGGTCACTTCAGGTGCGCCTGTAATAATGGTTTCCTTACTACATCACTACATGAACGGAGAAACTCGGGGGTGAAGTCAACAAGAAGCTGAGGAAAAGGTGCCCTCCACCAACACCGCCCTTCCCCGCCCTCTGCCGCCCTCTACTTGCCTGCCGGTTAGCTGTGGTCACTGCAGGTGCGCCCTGGATAATGCGATAATGGGTTTTCCTGTCATACATGTACTGAGAAACTAGCGTGGTGGTCAGTCTACAAGCAGAGGAAAAGTGTCCTGCTAATATCATTTTGTGAAAATGACATTTTCCCTAAAATTATTCATTAAAAAAAAAAAAAAAACAACAACAGCAGGCATATTTCCGCCCCCCTCGGTCGCTGCGCCCTAGGCGATTGCCTAGTTCGCCTAATAGGTAGAACCGGGCCTGCGTAGGGGAGACCGGCTGGCAGCAGCAACAGACAGTGGGAGTGGGACAGTGATAAAACAGGCGTGGGCAGAGCGAACTGACCTGCCAGGCTGCTATAACCACCATATTTTATTTTTTAAAATATTAAGTGCTTGCCTCATCTCATAAATTATCGGTATTGCAATTAGACATATATATATATGTAATATATGTAACGCAGTGATCAAGCATTATATTGTGTCGTTGTACATTCTTTGCTATAATTATTCAAACATTGGCTCTGTCCGCTATGTTTCATAGTACTTATAATGGCTGTTTGAATAATGACGTATAAACAAGCTTTTCTTGTTGGGGATGGGATGGGGAAGGAGAGATAGATATATGAACGATCCAGGCCCGTTCTTAGCCCCCGCGGGGCCCGAGGCAAAGGGCATGTGCGGGGCCCTCACGCCACGATCACACGGTTTTAGTTGGGATCTAAAGTCACTTTTTTCCTCAGGGATATCTCGTCTTTTATCATTGATAGCACGCTGCATACACATTACAACATAAGCCTACGATTAATTTATTTGTAACGTTCGTCAATAGGTTATGTAACCAACACGTCAAATGGCTACGTAGAGTGGGCTGTCGTACCAGAAATAACAAAGATTGAATTCCGCACTGAAGTGTTTTATTCAGTTTTGCTCAGCGTCTGGCCTAACTGCTCTCTCTCCAATTCACAAAGAGGTCCCACACCACTGTCAGCTCTGCTATTTATTCTCCCTACCCTCGAACATTCTAGCCCTTCCTCGCACAGACATTCTATTTCGTCGCAATAAAGACATTTTGAACATCGCTACATTGTTGAACATCATTTCCTCCCTCGCACAAAGACATTCTACCTTTTACATTGCTGCCGTGCTGAACATTCTGGAATATAGATGCAAATCTACAACCCAAAGACATTATACTTCGTACACTACTAGAGTGCTACAGTTACAACGAAGGGAACCCTACAGACAGGCTACAGTCTGCAGCCGTAGTTGAGGTTGAGTTGATGGGTTTGCATCCGCCATTAGGTAACACACAACACACCCCGACACACGTACATGCTAAAGACATTCAGATTTAGTAACCAAATAACATAGCAACACGTAAACATACGGCATAATAAACATGTCAGTTTTCAACACTAAAAAAATATTTACAAGTGAACTTTCCTGGCCTTCATTAAAGCAAAAATCATCAATCAGTTCACTGAAATCTCATTCCCGAGAAACACTGTTCTCGATGGAGAGTATGGCCACAGGCCATGTTCCTCAGCCGATCTTGGCACATCGTTGACCGCAGGTAAGTTTTAATTAATTTCAGCTTCGAGAAACTTCGTTCTCCGGAAGCTACTGTCACAGGTATTGTGAGGGCAATTCTTAGGCAATCCATAAATTCGGAAAATCGAATGATCGTCTTTAATGGAGAGGAAAGTCAACATCTTACGAAGGTCTCCATGCACAGAATCTGGAAAAAACATACTTCAATACGTCCATTTCCTCGCAAGCATGTATCCATCGACATCTCGGCTTCTCCATGTGTTAACACATCTTCCAAATTCTTTCCACATGACTTCAGCACCGACTTTGGCAACTCCTTGAAGTTGTAGATAAATCCAAAATTTGATTATGATTCCTTAATTGTTCAAATCTTCTTTTGAAGAGACGCAATTGCTGTATCCACTATCATGTTGAAGCAGTTGATGCGGAAATCCTCCTGGGCATTTCTTCCTCTACACTTCTCCTTCGTATTGTTCGTAATCAAACATTCTCCTTCTCTTTCTAATTCGTGTAGCTTTAAAAACTGGTTCTGTAGCCAAATCCTCTGCAATTTCTCTTGCATTAATCAGATAGCTTGAAAATCCATTTTGACGATAATCTGTCAGCCATGTGCAAATGCCCTCCAAGCCATTTAGTGCATCTGAAAAATCCGCAGTCAGATACGGCTGACTACACTTCCATATGCCTAGTTACCATATCAGTCAAAAGCGCGGGGCCCCTTGAAGCGCGGGGCCCTAGGCAGATGCCTCGTCCGCCTGCCCCTAAGCACGGCCCTGGAACGATCAATAAGTGCATGGTTTGAAAGGGATCATGCAGGCTCTTACCTTTCTGTTATATTTCCCAGGCTACCCTCTGGAGAGATAGAGCAAAAGTGGGAGAAACACTTACAATTTTTTTTTAAAAGCTTTTAAAATGTACTTGCATTGTAATTTTGTAAAGGATATAGAGTGGACACACACAATCACGGATAAACGGGTGCATTGCAAGAGTTCAAGTGGTACTTCAACACCACAGAAAATGAATTGTAAAGAATAATAATAATAATTTTATAATAATTATTATTTACAATTATTATTATTTACAATTATTATTTACAATTATTATTATTATTTACAATTATTATTAGTATTATTATTGCTAAACCTTTCGGTTCTTTTTTCGTTTTAGTTATACTTTTTAGGGTTATCTTAGTTACCCTAGCAATGTTTCAAAATGGCGACGGGGGTGACGCAACCTGGGGGAAATTTGTCTGGTTGTTTCCCTGTCAGAGGACTGATAAAGAGTTATGCTGTCGAAGGTTTGAACCTAAATTTTTAATGTAATGCTAGGATATTTTGCTTATTAATCAAATTTCCTATTTCATTTTCCCTGCGCGTTAACTAGCGTAATTTGTTCTACCAACGATTACTTATTTCAAACAACAGATTTGAATTATTCCAAAGTTGTTTTGCCCTTTCTCTCATTGCTTACATCTGGTGGCAGTAGACTTCTTCTCTCATCTCTTCTTTTAGTTCACACATGTCTGCCACATAAAATTCAATACACCATAGATCTATTTTTGCTACTTCCAATCCATTACAATTAATTTTGCGCGTTTACAGGAGACGGATCATGGCTAGTTGCTTACAGGACAGAGCAGCGCAGGAGATTCAAGGCTGTTTTATGTGGCAAACCACGCACATACTCACGTATAAAACGGGAGAGGAAGAAAACAGAGAAAAAACGTGCTGTGGTGGCAAAACAAAATACAGATGACTTTAGTGACAGTGATGAGAGGCCAGTCCTTGATGGCTTCTTCTTGGTAAAAAAATTTTTTTTTAATTCACAAGAATCAGGTCTGAAAATATCATAGTGCAATGTGCTATGTTGCTGTGCATTCGTTGACACTATAATTTCACCATTCAAGAAAATGTACTTACACATTCATTTCATCAAAATACATTAAGTTTTAAATTTTTTGCATATCCTCCCCACCCCCCACTGACTTGCCCCACATGCATATAAGAAAGGATAAAATCATTCAATCATTCCTTCAGTAAAAAAAAATTGAGTCCCACAAAAATTCATAAAACAGTATTTAATGTTTAGAAAGATTTGATCATTCAGATCCAGCAGAATACTTCAAAAAGTCTTCAAAATCCCTTGTCACTATATCAGTAAATTTTTTATGAAACTTTACACATCTGTCAAAGAATGACAAAGAATGACCACACGATGACTCCCTCTTGCATATAATTATTGGATAATAAATGACCCTATGACCTGCTTATGTGCAGTAATACAGCATTGTATGTTCCTCCTTTTCATAAAACAAGAAACTTGACCATTAGAGTGGTAGTCAGAAAACAACAACAGCTGATAAAGTTTAAAGTTGTTGCTTTGCAAATTGATGCCTTTATTATATACGTTTGTTTGTCTTATGCATTCCAGATGAAACACTGTCACATAGAAGACCCATCTGATGTTTGTTCCATTAACATCTCTGGCCTGAAACTGACAGACGCCAACCAGTCTGACTTTCATATGTTTGACAATGTAGTACACATAAATGCAGGAGAAAATTATCTCCCATTCGGTTTGTTCTGTTTGTCATATGAATTTTACGATAAATTTCTTTACTTCAAGTCTGCCACAAGGACATACCCATGCGAAAGAGAAACAACATAGCTGTACAGTAAAATGTTCATAAAAGAGACCACCGTTGATTATAATGCTGGGGTCTGTATGGTCCCATAAGTTACTCAAGACTATTCAGCTTGCAAAACCTAAAGTGGGTCTTAGTGGCATTTCCTTAGCTTTTTTTAATTACACATGTTCTTATTATTAACAATCAACCTGAGTTAAGTTCATCACAAGACATATTTCCTAAGCCTGAGTGATCACCTCCCTTCTGTTTGTGAGATTAAGACCTTCAACCTTGTTGCTCCATTGGCTGTCCTAAATGGCAAAGGCATTTTCCATATTCCAACATAACATCACAGTTTTGACTTCTTTCTGTGTCTGTTAACAGTTCAAAGGCATGTTAGGGAGTTATTTGCTGATATTTTAGAAATTGCAGAATTGCAGCTTTATAATTATAAAATGAAAGCCATACCAAGAAAAGTTGTACTTTTAGTGAATCAAAAAGGGAAAATAAAGTACAGTAAATTATATTCCATGGTATTCTTCTGGGATTAATGATATGGATACTTTTATCAGAAATTCTATGATAGCTTTAGTAATTTTTCTTTCAACAGGTGCATTTCCAAGCTTTCCTTTTTTAAGAGAACTCGAAGTGCCCTAAATGGTTTGAGGGGCCTGAAGATTCAGCACAATGACTTCCCCTTGCTTGAGGTGAGGTTTCTAAATCATTGCCTGATAGAACAAGCTATTATTGTTACTGGGTCTTTTTGTCAAATTCATTTCCAGTAAATGTGGAGAATGTTTGACAGCTATACATGGCAGTGGCAATAGAAGACACTGTTGAAGCCTTAGGCAACATTGTACACATACTTGTTGGGGTGGGCAATAGTAGAGAGTAAGCATACATATATACATATGTGTGTGTGTGCGCACATGCATCTACATGTAGATCTATTATATCAGCATGTTTGTGCATATCTGTAAAGAAGACAGAGAGCAGGAAAAAGGTGCCATGATTTCTTTTCTCAGCATATTTTCCTGTCTGTTTATTTCTACCTCAAATTAATACC
This sequence comes from Pomacea canaliculata, assembly GCF_003073045.1. Lineage (NCBI taxonomy): Eukaryota > Metazoa > Mollusca > Gastropoda > Architaenioglossa > Ampullariidae > Pomacea > Pomacea canaliculata. The sequence goes on from NC_037603.1 coordinate 18,084,451, forward strand.
ATTAATATCCGACAAGCTAGTTATTCTACAACTAATATCGCATTTTTTTTAATGTATGTGTTCATTTTTCTAAATGAGCATTATTCTTTACAATATAAATAAATTATTATTATCAGATCTGTCTTACTAATACACTAAGATATACTTGTTGTAAGCAAGTGGTAAACAAGCTGCACAAAGTAGTGTGTTTTTGGAAAAATTACAAGAAAACTCTGGAAGTTAGCCTCCACTCTCATGAGAATATTGCTTAAAATCCAGGTGTTGGACCTGTCCTACAACAACCTCTCATATCGTGATGTATTAACCCTTGGACTTCTACCAAACCTACGAATTCTTCAACTGACAGGCAACAATTTTAGCAATCTGCCTCAAGATATGGCTGCGCCATATATATCTGATGACAAGTAAAAGCAAAAAATAAACTGAAGTTTTATATGAGAAATAGAGAGAGTGTGCATGTATGTGCATGTGTGTATGTGTCAGTTGTAGTGAAAATTTGTTTTTAATGATGGTGATCATTTCCAAGGACGAATGCTGTTTTCTTATTTTTAGTTTAGTGTCTTCAAGTTGATTTATATTCCTTTTTAACAAATTATTCTCTGGTGATAAATGTGATACCTCCAGTTCATCAAGATATCTGGAAAGTATACATCATAAATTTACTTTCTGACATGTACACACATCTGACAAAATGCTCACAAAAACATTCGACCAACAAAGAAGAGCAAGCTGAATAACTGGATTTATTTGCAGAAAGGTCAAGAAGAATAGGTACTCTAGGCTAGAGATTCTGTTGCTGGATGACAACAAACTGGAAGACGTCACAGTTTTTTCAGCTCTTGCAAGACTACCCAAGTAAGCAATCTTGAATGTTACTCAGAGAAACAGTTATCATCGATGTCACACTGCTCATACTCTGGTGGCTAAAGATGGTGATGGAAGGAAGTTAAAAATATTTTCTGTTGCTAGTTGCTATAGAATGAGTTTGACAAACTTTGTAAAAACTTTTTGTTTGCTTTAAATGATCACATATTTCTTTAAATATTGCACAATATGGATCATTTTCACAAACTGCACCAATAAATTATGTCAATCTTCTGCATCACACTGTTATCTAGTCTTAAGAAAAACTCTTCCATATTTTTTTAATTATTATATATGACAAATTATTTATCATTTTCTCCAAGTGCATTGATTAAAACTGACTTTACCGATCATCTTAAGATAAAACTCATCCATATTTTCTGCATCAGACTTCGCCATCTCAATATGGAGAAGAATCAGATTACTCAGGTTCCTCATCTGAAGTGTGTTGAAGGTCGCATTTTCATTTACAATGTGTCCGAGCCCAACACAAAAGGCCAACGCAGCGGAAATCACAAAAGCCTAAGAAGTGTCATATCTCAAAATACTGGTCCTGAGACAGTGAACGACCTGTCCCAAAGAAGTCCTTCAATTCATGAGGAAGTGTCTTTGGTGGCAACCATAATGGATACAACTGAAGGTCATCTGTCATCAAAGAAGGCGACATTGGGAACTCAGAGGCAAGGAGAATGTTCTGATGCTGGTGCTGGTGCTGGTGCTGATGCCGATGCCGATGCCGATGCTGATGCTGATGCCGATGCTGATGCCTGATGCCGATGCCGATGCCGATGCCGATGCCGATGCCGATGCTCAGAAGTCAAATGAAGAACAGAGCTATCATGGTAATGTTGTTGATTGATACAGAAAAGTTTGCATTTCTCAAGCATGCTTTTCCATTCCATTTTGTAAATATGGATCCTATTTTTTTTTTAATACATATAGATATGCACATTTCTCTCTCTCTTTTCCTCATACACCTTTTTTCTTGTCTCTTGCTTATCTACATATTCTGATAATTGCTTCCTGACCTTGTTTGCTACTCTCAATGGGTAATCATTTTTTTCATGGTTGACTATCTCTTATGGTTTTGTATTAAGTAACTTAATTAACTTTAACTTCTTAAAACAAGTTCAGTAAATTCACCAGTTTTCCACTTCAGGCTTTCCTTTTTTCACTAACTGTAATTATGTGTTTTAATTTTTGTAGGAGAAAGCTTCAGTAAGTGTTGTTTTTCTAACACATTTACTTTAGATTAAGCATCTTTCAGTGTCTTATACTGCTGCATATGTGTTGTTCTAGCCTTAATGTGAGTAGATGGAGCCAGTTGTATTTGGGGTCTGTCAAAGAATAAAGAAGAAGACTGGAGTGTTTATTTTTCAGTTACCTGCGTATTATTTTACTCATCAACTTGCCTACTTTTAGTCATGCAGTTCCTTTTTTGCTTTGCTAATGCATTAATAACTCACTCGCTTACGATACCGTACATTTATTTATTCATCCGTTACATATTTAATATCTCATTAATTAATTTGTTTTCTCATTTATTCATGATAATATGCTTGATATAAAAGAATGCACTTGAACAATGTACACAGAAATTCCTCTAGTTTTTTTAATAGCACTAAGTTTCAGAAAAAGCACACAATGTACAAATGCTCTTGTCTTTGCATAGGACAAATCTGTATCAGAAATTTAATTAATACACAAAGTGTTAAACCTGAAACTAACCAGAAAATGGCTGTGCATATCAAAATTTACAGTAAACTGATTCTCTAACCTGTTTGGCAGCTCTTAGAATATTTAAATCTTTAATTAGTGTGCTATTTACATTTAATTACTAGGGAGTAAAACATTAATTCAGTATAGCTTTTATTAACATTTTTGTATCATTATGTATTTTCACATTTTATTATAAGCCTGATTTCTTAAAGAAGGATGTCTAATATTGTTAATCATATTTCTTCCATCATATTAACAGCAATGAAAATGTGTTATAGGATATATTGTAGAATGTTTCTGCATTACACTGTCATTTATTTGTTCTTAAATCATGACAGTCTTAATTTGGCCATTTGTGTTAGTGGTGCACATGGGGTATGGGAAGGAGGTGTGTGTGTGAGCACACGTCCTAGTGTGTACATGTATTTGTGTGTGAGAATGTGTGCTTGTGTGAATATATGACTCTGTATGTGTGTGTGATTGTATGTCCAAGCAAATGCAATGTAAATATTTTTAAAATATCTCTTTTTCCCTTACAAAACAATTACCATTTTGTTTGATATATATTATCATTAAATGCTTTTAATGCATGTAATATACTCAAATGGTAGAACTGCATGACTTTGAGAATCCATTAATAAGCACATGAGAGCATTCAACAGCAGACCTTGCCTGCCAAATATTTTCCATGAATGAAACTATAAACTACTTTTGCAGCTCTTCTAACAGATGACTTCAGCCTTGGTGATCTGAGTGCTCGTATCCATGAACTTGTGAAAGAAGAAACTGACGAAAACCAAAATGAGGCTAATGAGGATGTAGAACTCAAACCTTTGTCACCTTTTCCAGAACTGCGGTCGTTGAATTTGGCACATAACAAGGTAACTTGTTTTCTCTTTATTTCTATCATCAGGTACAGGTCAGGTTTTCATGGTTTCACCTTTCAACCACTCCCCTAAACCACCAAGAAAATTTTTTTTTCCAGTGATTTGCTTGTGAGCACAGCAAAAGAGCTGATATATTTTCCTGGTTTGATTTTCTCCAGATTGAGGTGGAGAGTGCTCTGCTGGCAGTAGCTACATGGCCGGCGCTAGTCCATCTCATCATCCATTCCAACCCTCTGACAACTCAGCATGCTGGGGACCCTCCTTTGCTAAAACAATTCTTATCAGATCGCTTAGGCATTAGACTGCAGAGGTAACTAATGATATGTGCTTCCATTCTTTTAGAAAGAGCTTGCTAATCACTTCAGAAGTGTTGCTATTAAGCAAACTGTTTACAAGATGAGATAATCAAGAATTGTTAATCGGCATTTTTTCATCAATTATTGATGCGACAGGTTTAAGACTAAAGGAATGTAACTGGTAACTGGTGCTTTTGGTTCATTAAATTTTGACATTACCAGATATCTGAGCTATAGGTTCTACGCTGTCATTAGTGTTTGAGACACTTCCTACAGATATTTTAGACTGCAGCACTGTAATCATAAATGATTTTTTTTTAAAGGCAAGTCAGGGTTCGCTCTGGAAAACACCGCATAGAAATGCAGCAGAACAAGGCAAGAAAGGTGAGCATATAATGGGAGGAAGGAGAGGACTACATCACAACTCTACTCCATTCTGTTTTCAAGCATTTTAATTCATAGACTGGGTTTATTTGCACACATGCATGTTTAAATTTAGTGGTTTTCCCTTTCTAAAGATTCAATTTCAATTCAATTCAATTTCAATTTAACTTTATTATCTCACTAGGAGAAATTACAAGACGTGGTAAAACAACTGGCTTATATTTCTATATTATTTCATTGTCTCTGACTTTTTAAAGTCTAGGAAGCATTTAAAACTGAGGCCATTGATAAGCTTCACTGTGGTCTTTATGATCTTGCATGAGGACGTTTCTTTATGCAGGTTTCAGACAAGATCCCAAAGGTCCCTCGCTCGACCATTGAAGAGAGGCTTGCCATAGAGGCTCCTACTCCAAAACCGGTCCTTTTGGGTTCTGATGCTTGGATGCTTGGTGAAAGTCTTTCAGACTTTGATGGTAAAACTTCAAGATGGAAGCCTGAATCTCTAAAACCAGAAAGAGAACTCTCAGTCAATCAGTCAGCCATCAGAAATTATGAGGACAGACATAAGTGGCCAGGTGGGATGGTAAATGAAGAGGAGAATGCTGGTTACAACAATAAAAAGTCACAGAAACCAGGAGCAGCTTACTCTGATACCTTTTACATGACACAGGTAATACACAGTCCACAGTGGGGTCTTGTTTTTATGTTGGCAATAGCAGTTGTTTGAGCCCCTCTCATGTCATGCAGGTTAGCTTGAGCCCAAATTGCTATAATATATTTATTGCTCAAAATGCCTCAAAAACAAGACTGATACTGAAGTTTTAGAGTTTACTTATCATCTTTAAATATTTCCTCAACTTATTCAGATATTTATCCAGTATTTGAACAAACAACTTGCTGTCTGTTTGAAATTCAAGAATCAATATCAAACTCATTAAGTCTTTTTGCATCAATGTTGTCAATAAAGTCTGTAGGTAAGGTCTTGCAGTTTGCTGTTGGTAGAAGGCATCAGATCAATGGTATCTATAAAGCACAGGTTGCATAGGGGCCTCCCACCAATGGCAATGAAGGTATGATGGTGATAGAAAGCATTCCAGTGGACATCCACTGTTGTCTGAAAGAAGTCTCCCACTTGGTTGGTGAACTGTTCTGCACTTGTTGAGCTCTTGTTTAGCACTTCAATGACTTGAATGAAGGTCTCTTTGATATTGAATTTTCCTATCTGATCCTACAGCATGACTTTGCATGGGTGGTTGATTAGGCTGATGGTTCAGAAGTTTGGTACTGTTCGGAAAGGATATGACTAGTGACTGAGTCTACTCAGCTCTCCACTTCTGTCTCATCTCACAAAGCATGCACCACTTTTCAGAATTTAGAATCATGTTTACTTTCTCAGCTGATAAAATTTCTCTTTCCCAGATCATCTAGAATCTTGGTGTTTTTGTTAATGCATCAGTATCTCTTGAATTTCATATCCATGAGGTCTGTAAGTCTGTCTTTCTTGAATTTCACAGGATCAGTCACATCTGACTCTTCATGTCAGTTCCTGCCACCAAAATGCTCATGTCTGCTTTTTGTGTTGTCCTGGCCGGATTACTGCAACTGTACTCGCCAGTCTCCCTGTCTACTGGACAAACTTTAAAGGGGTCAGAATAATGCTGGTTGTATTGTCTTCCACAGGTGAAAATCAGATCATGCTATTGCCCTCCTCCATGAGCTTCACTGCCAGTCCGAGCTCACATTGATTACAATATCACAAGACTGTGACAACATTTCTTCATGGCATTGCCCCAACGTATGTGTGAGCTACGAATGCCTTACCACCCAAATTTGTCTCTTTGGTCTGCTTGTATTGCTCTCCTCTCTGTGTCATGCATGAGACAGGGAAAATTTCTCAGACACTCCTTTTCCTTCTCAGTCCCCACTGTTTGGAATTCTTTTACCTTTTTTCTGCTTCATGTCTGCTTCTGAAGTTTTCAAATCCAGCCTAAAAACCCATCTCTAGACATTTCTTTAAGAAATATCTCCCATAACCAAGAATACTGTTTTGCTCATTGTTATGTTCTTCGTCCATGTATTAAGTCCATGTTTGCCATGGTGTCGTTTTTTTGCTGACTCCTATGTTTCTTGTATAGTTGACTGATAGTTCATTTTATAATCATGTGTAGTGTATTGAGCTCAAATCCACACAGGGAAATCATCATCATTATATCACAAAAATCTCCATTATCTTTGAAGTTAAGTCTTGGTTGTATGCTCATACACCATGCTAATTCATAGAAAGTTGGTCATGCTACCTGATTCAGTACCTGGAGCCATTAGTGAGCTTGATGGGTGTTCCATTGTCTTCTTCAGTCATAAACCTGTGTTATACTATGATATCTGGTATGTCTCTAGACAATTAAACTTGTTTCTAAAATCTACAGAACTGCATAATTTGTGCTAAGCAATGTTGGCACAACCTGTCAGCATCTTTCTACTCAGTCTGACCACATCCTTGTGTTTGCCTTGCTTTATCAAAACTTGACTACATTCATTCTCTCTTGTCCATCTGTCTTTCAGTTCCTTGTCAACAAACTCCAGCTGCTCCAAAACTCTGTTGCACAGCTCATACTCTAAGCATGCAAATGAGATCATGCAAAACCTCTTCTCTGCATAGTGTCTTCATGTCCAGGCTTGTATATACACTATAGTTTCAGCTATGTTTTGCTTCCACTTCTTTCCAGGTTGTGCCTTTTCTGAATTCTCTAACCTTCTACACTCTAAGCAGGTATCTTCATTCTTCTGCAGACACTTGCCTCCTTTCTGTTTCCAGAAAACCTTTGGTGAACATATTTGACCATTCAGCATAAACTTGTTGGAATTCCCTCCCCTACATAAAACACCGTCAGCAGAAAAAAAAGAATCTTTCAAATACGTGCTTAAAACACACTTAAAAAACTATCTTGAGTTTAGGCCCCTTGTTTTATGCTGGCTGTTGTTCCATATCATCTGTAGCGTTCACCTTTTTATGTACGACATATTGCTCACGTGCTTGATCAGCAATCAGAGTACAAGATGTTAATTTTATAGTAGAGTTTTGTACAGATTATTATCATTATCTATTATCATTAAGCTGGAGGAGGAAGTCTTAGCAGCAGTTGACAAGAGAGACCAGAAAACTAAAACTGATCGCTACAAAGGTTATGAAATCTTCCTTGACATTGACCATGAAAAAGACCTTGATGAAGAACTGCCCAAAGGTATGGACACTGAAAGAAACAAACTCCATTATCTATAAGAGTTGTAAGCACCAAGAATTTTCAGGAATAATAATAAGTAGAAGTGATCTTATATGGTGTGATACCCCAGCCAAAGCTGGGTTGATGTTCTTTTGAAAATACAAGTGGCATTCACAGAAAGAAACAGAAAAACTCTTATTGCAATGCAAGTGAAGTATTACATACTAACACACAAGCAGTAAACACAGACACATGAACAGTGACACATAAACAAGCATACAGAGATGTCAAAACCTATCACATAGATAATTATGAACACACATGGTTGCACTGTCTAGTTGTTGGCCTTGACAGTAACAGATTCATGTAACAACTATAAACAGATATACACATACATGCAGCTCAATATTTCTCATTTCTATAGAAGATTGATGACTATAAGTCTGCGAAAGAGCAACAAAGGCCATGGTGATGTAGTTATCTTCCACCAGTTCTGACTGCATAAAGGCTCACATACTCATGCAGGACGTGTAACTAATGTGATATATAACTGAAGAGATGAATTGCTACAAGAGAGTAATTTATGGTAAAGAAAGCAAGAAAAAGATGTATTAAAAACAATTCTGGAAAGACTTACTTTGTTGCTCTTTGCACAGAAAGTAATCTTTAGCTTATACCCCAAATTATTTCTGTTACACATATGCTTCGTGTAATAAGAAACCTGCTTCTAGCTTTCAGGTGAATTTATTTCAGATATTCAAGGGAATATCCGTGCCCTGAAGTACACATTGGAACATCCCCTTGTATACAGAGATACCTCTGTCGACTTGGACAGAGTAAAGCGCAAAGTTCCTGAGTTTAGACGAGTGAGTGGTCTGGATTACAGGAACGTTTACTACCAATGTCAAGAGTTGACTCAACAACAAAAAATTTTTCACAAAAAAGTGACTTTTTACATTTCCTACACATAGTTCTTTTGGCAAAGTGGAGATAAGTTTGTTCATTCCACATCCATTTATATTAACTGGCTGTTAATAAAATGAGATGTGCCTGTGAATTGAAAGCTTTATTTTTTTTCTATTTTAAAGGGAAGTAAGCGATAGCATCATGCTGTGAAACAAGTTTAGAGCATTAGCAGGGCCAGTCGCCAGAACGTTTGAGGGAATGCAACATCTATCATTCTTTTTTAGGGTAGGTAGGGTTAGGGTTAGATATATTTAAAATATATTGCACCATTGTTATTGCCTGCAGGTTCCTATTCCCCCTGCTCAGCCTCATAAGTCTCATCAAGAACATGTTGATGATGTTTTGGAAAACCTGAGGACCCTAAAAACAGTGGAAGAAGAGAAGTTGGCAGATGTCCTGAGACATCCTCGAAAGTTCAACAAAAAATTCCCTGATGCTCCTCATCTTCTAGGACAGGTATTACTGTTTTCACAGGCATCATTAAGTAAGTATTAAAGTTGATGGACTGCATTTTATTGTACAGTTTTACAAAGATCAGTCATTCAGTGAGTCAGTCTCTCTCTCTCAAAAATACACACACACACAAACATGTGATGCCAATCAATAAAACACACCTGGAATCTGCTGGATTTGAAAATGGGAGATTTCTTCCAAAAGCATCAAAAGAATCAGATTTCAGACAAGTTCATTTCCTTTTCAGATTCAGCGACGCTACAATGCTGTAAGAGCAAACTCAATAAAGCCAACACAAGAAGCAAAAAATGTTGTTGATGAAGCGTTTAAGGTTCTCAACAAACGCAGATAAACATTCCAACCTGTAATGTGACCCCTGGCACAACTTTTCTGAACCCAAGATGAAGTATCAGCTAGTTCCAAATCAGAGCATGGCTTCAGCATCCAGTAACTGTATAAATTGATAGGTTTGGATCCTGATATTATTTTATACCAGTACTTAGCTTCTTGATCAATGATCTGTAACTGTGCCAGACTTGAAAAATGTACTGATTAAAAATAAACTGAATAACACTTTCTGTAAACTGTTCTTTGTGTGTCATTTGATTTCGGGTTTTTAAAGATTCTCCAGTTTTATGAAAGTGGTATCTATGTTTAAAAAATTGTCTGTCTGCTTTATGTGCTGATGATCTGTAACACCTAATCCATCCAAGTTGCTCTCTTTAATCTGTGCAAGAGAGGGAGAGACAGCAACAATGATTAAATGAAATGAAAATTTGGATTTTGCATGATCAGAATTTAATGAATGATACATAAAATGTCGGACTCATCACATCTTCAGTCATACATAATCAAATCTGCAAAGAGGCCACTGCAATTTTTATGCTGCAGTAAGCTATTTCATTTTAGAAAATGTTAATGTAACCTTATAATTTTCAAACACCCACTAATTCCTTCCTTCCCCCAGTATATCCCCCTTCCCACCATGTAAATAAAGTGAACAAACTGATGACCCAGCCTTTACATCATTGTCAGACGTTAACACACACAAACCCACTGACTGACACTCAATTTGCCTGGTGCTGAACTCGTAAGAAGTAAACTTGAACGACCTGACTGTGGGCTGTGTCCCCAGCAAGTCGAAGTGTAAGTCGAAATCGCAGAGAAACGGTCACACTGAGATTTTCCTCGGATATTACAAAGCTGTGGGGGTAGAGCAGGATAAAGCAACACGACAGGAGGACTATACACAGGAATTACCTATTGCCTGTGGGGGCGTTAAACATTGACCCGCCAACTAGGAAAATGTCAGGAAGAAGGGAACTCGGAGACATAGGAAGGAACAATCAAGAGAGGAAGACGTCTCAGGGGACTCAGAAGATGAAGTGAGAGTGGTGGGCGTGGAAATCGAGCCTACACCCACTGTTGAGGCCTTCTGCGATTTGTTCCAGAACTAACCTCTAACGGAGAGGATCAGCCAGAGCATATATATGGGGCACAAGAGGAAGGAATTAGGGACAGGGATTGCCCCGAAAACATGCCTATAGGCGTTCTCAGAAGAACAGCTAGGAGACCAGAGAACAGGTTAATCCATGGACGTGTATTTAGGTTCGTGGTTAAATCTGATGCAAAAATACACTGCATGAGAATTAGATCCCCCAGTCTGGGAAGCAGAAGTTACGAACCAACCTTTATTTTTGTCAAGAGAGTACTTGCTTAGAGGCATTTTGACCAGTTTACTTTGCATGTAATCCTATGGAGAGATTATGCTTTTTTTTTTTCTTTTTTTTTTCAAAGACAGAAATCGGAAATGGTTGCACTTCTGGGGAAACAGCGCCCATTTCAATTTAGGAGGAAGGGTGACTGCAACACCCCATGACATTTAAGGGTATGTTGTGTGTATTTACACAGTTAATAGTTTTAGTTCTCTGAGAATACTTTTTTATTCTTCAACTCTCGCCAGGGTCGCGAGACTTGAACGCTTTCCGGTCATGCCATGCACTTTCTGTAGTTTCTTGGGTTAGAGACGGTGAGCGTGACCCGAAGCATTAGGTTGTCCTAAATCAGGTTGGTAGAAAGTAATCTTGTCTTTAGATTGCTAAGACCATAGCCTAAGAGAATGTTACAATTTTGTTTGATTTTCGTTTATCACGTGTAGGATGATTAAGGAGAAAAGCGATATTCTCGTGCAGCATTTTTATGACGATGCCGATGTTAGGCTTATATGAAATATTACTGTGGTTACAAGCACAAGACCATGTTGAGGATGTATTTTCATGTGCACTGAGTTTAAAATACGCAGAATGCTTGTAGATTTTAGTACGGAAAGATACCATCGTTTTAAATAAATATTATTTCCTGCAGAAAAATTAATGAAATATAACTTGTATGTGTGCTGTAGTGATTCATATTTTATTAATGGGTACGGATGTTTGGAGCAGAGTTTACAATCCCACTTACATTACTAAACACGTCGTATAAATGTCGTATAAATACGTATCAGTAGCGCAAACTTACAGTCAAAAAGACTTAGTAGAATCATTCGCCTGTCGTTTAAGACTGACAGCTGCGCAGCAAGAGCTCATCATTTCTTTTACAGATGACAAGAACATCTCGGGTAGAGGTTGTGTATGCTCCTAGTTCATTTTTTAATCTTGAATCTTGGAAGTTCGCGCGGCTAAACCCCCGACCTCTTCATCAGTCAGGTAACTGGGAGCAATAATATGGAGTTGTGGTTCCTATTAGTCCCCCTTATAACACAAATACCATAATGAATGCTAAGTACATCATTTTAGGGGAGGAGGTCTAAATCAGTTATTGCATTGCTCGATTATTATTCTCCTGCTTTATTGTCTTTGTGCAGTGGTTTAATTAAGATCAACAACATGCTGAAATCAGCTGTAATAAGTTTACTTTTGAGGTGCCAGACTCAAAAGTTGATGGTTTTTCGACGATCTCCCATCTTCACATGCAAAAGAAAGCTTCATGACAACAATAGCAGAAGCATGAACAAAGCACCATGTACTTTAACTGAGGAGGATGCTGATCAAAATACTGTCACTACGGTATTTTTTCTCTTTTTTTTTTTGTAAGGGAAGTCACTTGCTTATTCTGGTTCTTCCCTGCCTGCCTGTCACACTGAAATTTAAAAAAAAATTGGGAGAAGTTGTCTTCGTCAACCTTCATGTCCAGCGTTATTTTGGACATACATGAATATTTATACATTAATACATGTTTTTCTGTAAAACTGTGACTGGATGTGTTATAATAATAATAGAACTTATAAAGTGCTGTTTACCATCCAAAGTCAGGCTCACAGCACTTTTAAAAAACTACTTACATTTTTACTAACTTTAAAACATCCTGCGCATTAACCCTCTCTTTCCAACAGATACATGTCCACAGTGTAAGGCATAATCATAACCCATACACTGACACAAGAAACACGGTGTTAAAAAGTTTTTGTGTTCATGGTCTGATTGGACAGCAAGAGATTGAGACTGAAAGGGTTTAAATGAATATTTCTTCTTCAACTTATAGTTTTGTCAAACCTATAAAAAGGAAACAAATTGTGATTTGTGTTTCAGGTGGTGGAACAGATCATTAATATTATTTCAGGCCAACTAAATGCAAATAATGTTAGAGCTTACAGTGAAATTCTTCGTCGTATAACTACATTGGATAGAGTTGGCTGCTCATTGGCTGAAACACAGAACAACTTGGATGTTCTCAAACTTACAGAGCAGGATGTTTTGCAGAGAGCTAGAATCTTGAAGGTAAAAGAAGTCATAGCATGTTGTAATTTTTATACAACTTTATTTTCTCCCTAGAGAAATAGTTATATATTCAACTTCCATAGTATGCAAACCATGTAAAACTGTGACTTTGCAAACATCAAAAGATTAGTATTTATAGAAAAGTTCTATATTTAACATTGAAATGGTAGCAAAAAAAATCCACGAGCATAAATCCGTGCCTAACCTCCTCCACACACGCACATATTTGTCAAGCCTTGTTTAGGAGTGTTATGGGCAAGGATATAAAAGTTTTTCATCCTGCCTGTCAATGTCATTAGAGCTCTCAGTCTTAACTACAATAGGAGTCACCTAGGATCCTGCTGGCCTCTGTCATCACCTAACATTTGTACATTACACTGAGGATTTTCATTCTCCCATGAATCTTCATTCACCTCTCTCATATTCAAGTGATCATCACCTAACATTTGTACATTACACTGAGGATTTTCATTCTCCCATGAATCTTCATATTCACCTCTCTCATATTCAAGTGATGCAGAATAGATTATTTTCTTTTGTCAAGCCTGATAGCTGAGTGAGTTTTCATCACTACTGATATCTTTATAGTATAAATGTTAGTAGCATCAGGCTTTATTGTTTGTACATTTCTTTTGTTTTCTTTTTATTTTAATCTGTAATTGCTTTTCAGGGACTGGGACAGTCAGAGATTTCAGTTGATTTGCTGATGATGGTGGGCTCAAAACCAGCAGAGAAAGTTGGCCGTCTCCTGGCAGAGAGAAAGAAGATGATCAAGTTTCTCTGTAAAGTGCTGGACTGCTCTGAACCTGAGCTGGAGGTTTTGAAACAAAAGAACAAACATCTGAAGAGAGTTTACTCACGCAGCGTAAAGGACCTGGAGGAAAAAGTGAAGTTTCTGCAACAATATTCCATTAGCAACAGAGACTTGAGGGATGCACCAGAGATACTAAACACCAGAATGTCAGTACTTGAAGCCCGAATGGTCATGCTTCATAAATTGAAGGAAGAAGGAAAGCTTCACTTTGAGAAGTGGCCGTTGAATACAATAGCTGCTACAAAAAGCATTTTTAATTCTCGAGTTAAGCAAGCCTTAGAGAATCAGCGTGAGATAGACGGTTCACCTTTAAGTTACTCTTCTATTGCCAAGTGCTTAGGTGTGACAGAGAAAGACATTTGCGATGTAAGCATCAACATCCCGAACCTGTTTCCCTCCGTAGCGAACAGAAAAATCAGATACCTTCTCGACCAAGGCCTGCATCGCCATGACATCTTGAACCATATGTATGTCCTAAAGCATCCCATGAGCAAACTTAAAGTGGCCTTCAAAAGATGTCATGAGATAGGCTTTACCCAGCCACCCATCAACATGGTCCTGACTTTCATTCGCTCTGCCCGGTTGCCCCAGTCTTCTGGTTCTATAGCCCGCAATCACTGGTATCTCTGCACTCTTCTTGGTGTGACAAAATCCCAGCTTCCACACAAGGAGTCATGCAGACCTGTGTGGTCAGCTGACAGACTGGTCATCAAGCGTAATTATGACTTTTTAACATCTAACGGCTTTGGAAAGGAGGATATTCTAAGTTGCATCACTATTCTGGCTCATGACAGTAACATCCTTCAGGAGTATTATCAAAAGCTGTGGCAACGACCTGATGTAAAACCTTTTGCAGGGCTTGAGGTATGGCAAGACAGGAAACATGTTCTTAACCTCTTGCAATATGTGCTGGAAAAGGACATGAACTTTCACGCTGTGGCATTTAATGCATATGTTGAGCTTGGTGATGAAGGACACATAACAGATGACGTTAGTGAGATTGAAGCAGATCATTCAGAGAATGAGTTAGAATGGCTTTGATAGTGGATGGAGTGCTAAAGAAATGCAGTAATTGCTGAAAGTTTTATGGCTTACAGTGTATTGCTAGTCCTTTCCTGAGACCATTTTCAGGGCTGCTGCAGTGTATATTTTTATAAGAAATTTGTAAGATTTAAGGCTGATGAACAGATGCTGACCAATCTGAGCTAGTAGTGAGAAGTCATGTAGGTAAGGATTAGTGTATCAGCAGGAAGCTAGTGACATCTCACTAAGTCTGTACTGATAAATTTATGCTATGTTAGAAATAAAATTCTTTGGATATATATATATCCTATATAAACTGATGTTACAAAGACAAGTGTCATAGTCATCTTTATATAAATTATCACAAATTTCAGGCAGAGTGAAATGTTTATGAAGCAATTTTGAGTACTTATACCGATTATCCAACAGCTATGCCAGTAATTAAGTTTTATTTTTCTGTTTCCAAGTAAAAACGTTATCTTTTTATACACTTTTGTTGGCTATCTTTCATTTTTGCAATATTAAATGCTGTCACATGAAAGGAATAATAATAACTGTGTGATTTATATAGTGCATAATCATGCTGTCAATGCTTAAGACTAGTAGGAGACTGGGAAGACTATGAAGGATGGAACAACTATGAAAACAAGTAATAAAAGACAGAAGACAGAGAATGTTGATTGGTGTCGGGAGTTACAGCCCTTGGAACATGTGTTTTTAGTGCAAATTCAGAAGATTAAGTAGTGGGCAGATGGCATATATGGAAGGTAAAAGAGCTCGTTTTGCAGTAACTAAAAATCCAGTAACCATATGTGGTTGTTCTGGTGACAGGGATAGAGAGTATGCTCATCAGACGAAGAGCAAAGTAGTCTGGGATGTAGAAGAGAATTTTAAAGAAATGGGGCAGAAGCCTGCAAAGAAATTAGGACATTTTCCCACCAGCATGTAGGCTACTTGTATATAAGGTGACCAGACGTCCCGCTTTTGACCTCTTGTCCCGCCTGCTCATCGGGCGGGATGCCCAATGTCCCCCTCTTTCTGGCTTTCTAGCAAGTCCATCAAATGTCCCAGTTGTCTTTAAAAATCACTTTTTTTCGACATTCTTTGACGGTGACGACACCATCATCGGCACGTGTCCCGCTTTCGCCCCCGAAACGTCTGGTCACCTTAAAAGAATTGAACCACTTTGTCTACCCATAAAAATCCCACCTCTTTCATGTGAGCTTCACCACCGCAGCCCCAATGATCAATGTTCCAGTTCTGTGCGAGAGAGAGCATATATATATAGCCCCATGTTTATGCATTCCTGGCATCTACGTGAAGCATTGACTCAAGCTATTAATGCACATTGCATGCATAAGTTTCTAAAGAAATATCCAAATGTTTAAATGTGCATGTGTTTGTTTAATCACGAACTAATATCCCTGGACTACTTTCCAGTTAACTGCCAAAACGAGGCATTAGACGACATAGCTTCCGGTTTATTCACATTCTTTATTACGGCTCGCCGAGACTAACAGCGGATCACTGCGCAAGAGTGAGTCTCGGCATACAGACATCAGTCCATAAGTACACGTCCATGGTTTAATGCTTAGCTGAATCATGGTGAAAAGCAGAGGTGTCTTAAAATGGTGTTAATGGCTTTAAGTTTTTTTAATACTGAATAATATTTGATCCTATATAGCAGAGAGCTATTGCATTCCAAGGCTGACTCATTTCTTTACAAGATCTGACCCTTTAGATTCCTTAGAAGCAATCAAACCCTGATTTGTTTAAACTAAATCTCATGCTGGTTAAAAAAAAAAAAAAAAGAGATTTCCCTTAGCAAGTGGAAGCATATCTGCAAATGTAACTTAACTGTTTCCAAACACAAACGTATACTCTTTTTTACACTAACCTTGGTTACAGCTTTTCATCAGTTTGGCAGATTTAAGTGCTTTGCGAACGTGGAGACACCTGGGATGAGCTGAGGCTGCAATTTTTCTCATATGTTTTCAAAAGTTGTTTGACAACTCCTGTTGTATCTGCATCACCTTTTCCTTTTCTTTTCTTTTTTCCTTTTCCCTGGTCGTTTTTCTTTCTTGCCTTTTCCTTTTGATTTTGGCATCTTCGCACACCTATAGCTGTGATGTAAAAATTATGATTGTGGCACAATTTGAAGGCTATTTATAAGTGGAACTCTGTCACGAAATAAAATTACTGTTATTCAAAATACATTTTCCCATATAAATCGTCTTACAGACTTAAATAATGAAAAAATGATAATGTCCATTTAATCATCCAAAACGTTTTTGTTTCTAATATCCCTCATCGATGTCGAAACGCCATATTTGTTTATAGCGTTGCCATGATCTGTTTGTGTTTTTTCAGTAGTAAAGAGCTGTTTGGAGTTTTGCTGTATTCGCGCCTAAAAATTGTATATATTCTATACATATTAAAATTTTATATATAAATTAATTTAGGGGTGCCTAGTTCTCCTTCGCCTCTGGTACATGTTCTCAAGAGTTAAATACAGATCCTTTTTTTAAACCGTGTAAATCGATGAGGATATAAAATGCTGGCACGATGTATAGCGTACTAGTAGTGAAGACGACGCTTAACCACTGCAGTAAAATGGTCAAGAGTCTCGGGACTCGTTGTCACACCTTTTCTCAGGTCTGGCTGTCGTGGGGGTTTCCTCTACCATTTATCATCCCTCTACCCCAATAGCGCAAAATCACCTACAGCTATAGGTAGAAGCCCATCGATATCATTCCTACTCAACCAGCTATAACCAACCGAGCCATATCACAGCTTCAATGTAAGGAATATGGACATCCCTTAGTCCTTTCCGCCCTCAGTGGACCACAGTGCCGCAACGTTATTAAACAATTAATTACATTTTGCATTTATGTGTCCTGAATATGCTAACATATGGATCAGAATGTCCCAAAACATTTTGTGATTATTATACATAGTACCCATTATCGTATAGACAAATTCTGACTAGCTTTAATAGAAATGTAGCACACTGAAAAATCAAATCACATATCGTCAATAATTGTTTTTAGCTTGAAAAAGGAAAAAAAAAAAAAGAGTATGGTTCGACTCTATTGGACGGGCTACCAACAAGCGCCCATTCACAGATGCGATCCCACTACTGCACGACACGGAGACTTTTGCCTGCTGTGTTTCCACCCTGGGCCGTTTCGTCTCGCATTAGACATGATCTCTCTGGTTCCCCACCCATATTGATGCTTAGTGCGGACACCCGACTCTATTGGACGGGCTACCAACAAGCGCCCATTCACAGATGCGATCCCACTACTGCACGACACGGAGACTTTTGCCTGCTGTGTTTCCACCCTGGGCCGTTTCGTCTCGCATTAGACAACCTGGATCTCTCTGGTTCCCCAAAGATACCCATATTGATGCCGGGCTTAGTGCGGACACCCGATCGACATGGCACCCCTGCAGGTAGGGCTCCCGTTCTCAAATCGTTCCATCTCTTGGCCTCCAGGTAGCTGGATTACAGGAGCACGCCACTACTCCCAGCCGACAGAACTTTCAAAAATATGTTATTTTTTCTTAAACTGGCTTACATTGATCGTTATACACTTAATTTTTATTTTTAAAAAAACTAAACTTGTTCAATAATCAATGATATTTTTGTGTTATTAAAATATATGACAACAACAAAACCGGAAGCAGATTTTGTATTATTGAAGCACGTTAGCAGTAGCGAGCTCTTTTATTTCCAGGTCATGGCATTGCTATTCATGTATCCATGTTACTTTGTGTAGACCAGAGTGTAACATATATATATATGTCATACATATATTTAATTGCTACTTGGTACAAGTATCTTTCATTTGTGTCACAACGATCGGTCTAGCTATTTGAACCAGGGAGGTACCTCAGTCGTTTGCAGCCGCTAATAAAGGGAAGGAAGTCATGCCAGCCGATTTAGAAGTCTCTCCCTTGGACCACGGTGTTGCGGGTTTGATAACTGACACATAGATGCCTGTTCTACGCTAGCTTTACAAATAGTTATACAGCGCAAAACTTATTTTAAAAAAATTTTTTTTGCTTTACTTTCAAGACTCATCGAGTCTCATTAAGGTCTCGTTAATTATGCTATGGAAGGACTTATAGACATCATTGCTGGACAGTGTGTACACAGTGCCTTGTATAATAAAAGTTCGTGGTGCTTATCTCCATTAATAATAAAGTTACTTTTCTGGTGGGGTTTCGGTTCAAGAAATAACCGAGGGGAAAACATTCAACATTCAATGCATTAACTTTTTGATAAATTGTACAAGACTCGAGAAGCGTTTACGGTTATTCATTTAAGAAGTTTTCTAATGGTGCATGAGTGCCAGGCAACACTACAGGTCGTCAGGTCAGGGAAAAGACTGACACTTCATTCACGGAGAAATAAACTTTATTCACCGGCATATAATTGTTTACAGCCAAATTTCATGTGTTGTCATGCAACTGTAATGTAACATCTAAGAAAACGAAACAATATGCAATGGTATATCTTTGAACAGGAAAGACAATAAGCCGACTTTGTGGTCCATCTTCATTTAGACATCACATTCTCTCATTCCCACTTAAATGTTAACATCTATTTTATGTAGTACTTATTTCTCTCCTACACTTTAAAAAGTCATTTTGGCTGTGTATCAAAAATTGTAAGAAACACACACACACACACACACACACACACACACACACACACACACACACACACAGAGCATATCTCCCGAAAGCCACATCAGAGAACAACCAATGAGTCAGGAAAATAAACTAAAATGCTAATGAAAAAAAGTAAGTTCCTTTTTGACACCATTGACAGTTCACACACGTTTCTTCGTTGCGACGATCGTTCCCGACTGAATAGAAAGCTATCTGAGCCTGACGCAAGCTGATTGTCAGTCAGACATGATCTTAAAGCACGATCTTTTCTCGAGGTCACTATAGACACAGCCGATAGCCTTGTTTTCTCCCGGACAGGTGCGACCGATAATCAGAGAAATAGTGTCACACGTTCGATCAGCAGCTGTCAACGTCGTTTAAAAATGATTTGGTTAATTTTATTGATTAGTGTTAGTCTGCTTCCTCTCAGCTGTAATTTTTGCTCTTTTGACCTGAATTCTCTAATGTGACAGAGCGCTATCGTGGCTCAATTATCATCAGCTAATCGGTTATCATAGAAGTGGGTTTGCTCAACACACTCAAAAGGTCCTGATCGACTGACTGTTTTCAGTGAAGAGACCTCTTACTTTCCACGAGTTTCATCTAGGTTAAAGGTGTTTTCTTTTCTTCACCGGACAAATAAAATTAAAGTTTAATAAATGAAAAGGAACAATCATGCAACAGCAGTGATATCATGGGAAACAATATATTAATTACTTTCAATTTTTGTTTTGTTATCGTCATCACACACATAATCTCTCCAGCCAGGAAGTAATTTTTGTGATCGTGGTCGTTCTTTTGGTATCTTTGAGCCACAAGGGTTGAGAGTTTTTTGGGTTTTTTTTTTTTTGGTTTTTGTTTTTTGTTTTTTTTTTTAAGCAGAAGGCTTCTTTCTACGTTGCTTGCCTGAAAGAACAATGGTGTCATTAAAACAGATGATGATGATGATGACCATGGTGGTGCCCGTGGTGGTGGTGCCCGTGGTGGTGGTGGTTTGGGCCGAAAACTGCAGCAGCCGCTGCACCTATCCCATGTCCTATTGCAGCACCGAGGCTTGGGCGGTGATGCTGTAAATGAGAACGAGAATAATGATAATGACGACGAAGGAGATAGCACTAGGATCTGGTTCTGTTTATTAATTCAAGTTCAATCTAATACACGCACAAGCTAAAAATATAATTTGACGAATAAAATAAAATATATGCACAAAACAAATATATTAATAAACATAAGTAATTAAACGTCATTAAAGCAAGATAAAGTAAATGAACGATTAATAAATGAAACATGAATTGATAAAATACACATAAACAAACACGGTAACCGCATTAGCAGCCAAAAATAAAACAATCATTTTCTCGTTAAGTACGTTGAAGTACGGGGGGAAAAAAAAACTGTGCAATGATCATCCAACTGTCTAATCACCTCCTCAATGATGATGGTCTCCCTTGGCCTCTCCTCGATGATCACTGTGTTGGGATGGCGGTGATGGTGGTGTCTTCCCTCTTCCACGATGATAGTTTCCTTTGGCCTGCCACCAATGATGACGGTGTCGTGGTGGTGATGTCCCCTTCTTTCTTCGACAATGACGGTGGAGTTGCTCGGCCAGGGCTGCGAGTTCACCATGTATGTCGTGGCTGTCTGCGGTCCCTGGGGGTACATCATGGGTGGGGGTGCGGAGGGCATCGCCGGGTAGAAATTCTTCTCTGGGGGAGGAACAACCCCTACCGGAACCACTTGATTCTGATAAGGGGGATAGGCTGGGTAAGCTGGAGGGTAACCTATCACAAACACCATTAAAAAAAAATTTCATCAGAATGATACATAAAGATCAATTAGATTATTTTCTAAAAAGCTATCCTTGGCCAGGTGATCTCAACTTCAATCTTTTAATAAAAATTTGTGTATTTGTTTTTTTTTTTTATCTAAGACAAAGTGCAAAAAAAATTAATTAAAAATGCAGAAGGACACTTCCAAATTTTCATGTGTGAGTAGGAGTGAAAAAATTTATCTTCTTTCTGTATAAATGGCTGATATTTAATACAGCCCATACGAGATTAAAATGGCGAAACTTGCACCAGAAAAATTTTGCATTTTACTTCCTTGATGAGTTAGGCTTACTGGCCATGTTAATGACTACGAGATTAACTGTTCATCAAAAGCAGACCCCTACCTTTAAAAAAATATGTAAGTAGTTGTACAAAAGACTTCAAGTCTCACCTGGATACTGACTCATTATATTTCTTGACGAGGGACGCTCTGAAAAGTAGAATGCAATGGGTTCTTCGTCCACGGGGAAACTAACGACACTGTGCCGGTGATCTCATTTTTATAGTAAGTATAATCCACGTGAGTCTCATGTGACAGGGAACACCTCTTTTCTATTTAAAGTAACATTACGTCATGACGATTGCATTCCTGCCCTTTGCCCTGTAGATGACGACAATGTAGAAACGCCGCGAATGCTATTTTTATCCGGTTGCTAACGACTCAGCAAAAGCGAGAGGGCGTTACATTGTTTTTGAGATGTCAACCTCACAAGTGACATTTTCGTAAACAAGTCAGGGTATCCTGCTTTGCCTGGGTTGTTTTCTACCATTGACTCGTCATCAAGTATTCATTTGCGGCGTCGGTGTAGCGAAACAGTCGGGACAGAGTTTAGATGGAATGGATGATAGATATTTTTTAAAAAATTATATTACCAGCGATGCTCTGTGTGTGTGTGTCACATTTATGTCTCACAGTCGTGCTTGGAGATGCTTGATTATCTGACCATCAACCCACTTTCATTCACTGTGTGAGGTTTTCTTTTCTAGGGTGTTCTTTGCCCTCTGCATCTCTCCAGAGGCCAACGCTACACATGCTCTTGATGAATTTTCTGTGAGTGGACAAACCGATGAAGCAGTTTCTAAATGACACAGTTATCATCGTTTTTAATGAACTCCATGCCGAGATATTATCTATTATCAATGTATATCATCTGTCCCATACGATAATTCCAACACTCTATTGCTGCTATTCCACCACCAAGAATGCTTACCGTGTCACCCGTGCTACCCCGGGTTATTCTAATCACGCCAAGGTTCTTTTGACCCCAAATACTGACAAAAACTCTTATATTTCTGCTCTGTAGAGCTTCGGTCGAGATAATTTAGCCTCAACGGGAAGGAAGAGGGGGCTGCAAGCACGCGTTAGTCCATATGCACTGAACGAGGGAAAGAAGTTTCGAAACACAGCTTGTGAAAGACCTTCGCCACCATAGGAAAAAAGTGTGTTATCTAATGTAGATCAGATATCTACATGACACTGGGCTAACTGATGTTAGTTTTAAATTTCACTCTTAAATAGTGTAGTGTCAAAAAAAATGCTATTTCACATAATATTAATTTAGAAAAGTATTAGTGGACCAATTAACCATTCCTTTGTTGGATGTTTTTTAACCCCTCGATTGCTTGCTGTAGCTGTTACATATATCAGTATTCAGTATCTTCCTAGCTATTTCTACAGTGCCAGTTGTGTATGCCTGTAAAGCGGTTTGTTTGAGAGAAATGAATGCTCACGCATTCAAAAGAATGTCCAAAGCGCTTTAGGTCTGTAAAGAGCGGCACTTGGATGAGAGTTTTGCAACTCTGACCATTCAAGAACTTTCATGTTGAGCAGCTTGAGAGTTCATAGGTCTACCTGGGTGCAGGAGGAGAGCGGTCAGTATAAAATGACACTTGAAGATACATCTTTGTGATATCTTCATCATCTTTGTGGTGTCATAGAGGAAGATGTTACTTTGCATCTTCTGAAGACCTCCGTAACAAAAAAATAAATAAAAATAAAACGAGCCAACTTAATTCGCACGCCTTCCCATATCATCATCGTTGTGCCGATCTTCCTTAATATTTCTAGCTGTTGATGGTCAGTTGTGGAGCGTAATGGACTGGTTGTCATGTGCAGGGCATACTCACTCGTGCCCAAGACAGGCGTGAGTGGCGGGCTTTGTCAGCTGCCGTCTCTATTCATGTACTCCATCTACCAGTCAAGGACTTATGCTGATGACTAATTGATTGCTGGTCTTCTCCAACTAACGTCATAACGGTCATAACTGTGTGGTCAACCCCCCTCCCCCATGTTGTACCCCCCAGATCGTCATTCTTCCACGGATGTCTAGGAAGTCATCATATTTCTACAGAAGTGTACAGTGTCTTGATACTTTTAGGAAAGTTTATTTTGATACTGAAAAGGGTGTATGCAAGTCTATTTTACCTTTGGGATTAATGTTTATCACGAATTGGGCCAAGAATCAGAGAATCATATGTGCGTTGAATTATGTATGTGTACAGGTGAGAGCGGTAAACAAATCATTATATTTGCATCCTTGATGACTTGTCTGTTTGCGTGGTGAAGCGTGGAGCAGGATGCTGTCAGGTCACACAGGTCGTAGTAAGGTCAAACTAAACGAAGATATGGTCATCTATGCACTTCACAGTTAAGACAGTGCCGGTTCAGGTGCGTGGCTTGATGTGAAGCTCATAGAGCATGTTCATCATCTTGACCGTGCAGGGTAATTGTTGTCGGTCATAATAGATGTTAATGTCCTTAAGCACTTCTGGAACACCAGAGTTTTAAATGAACTTCATCTAGTCGTGAAAACCACTAAAACATAGTATCGGTAAGATTGTTCTAGACCAGGGGTGGGCAATTAATTTTCCCAAGGGGCCGGATGAGAAACTGGAATGGTTCTAGAGGGCCGGATGAGAAACTGGGATGGTTCTAGAGGGCCGGACTAATATAGTTAACTCAGTTTTACCCAATACTGTATATATAGTATATTTACTGGTGGGCAAGAGACACTGAGAGGTATAGGCGAACCATGGTGTTTTTCAGAAGTAGAATGTAAGTTCGGCAGCAGTTCTATTTCTTCCTCTGGACCAGTGTCTGGAATGTTTTGCCACACGCGTACCTTTAATGCTTTGAGGCAGAGATAACGGGTAGCGATATGAGTTGCGACAACACACACACACAAAAGCTAAGGTGCAGATGGGCCAGCTGTAATTTTACTGTCAATTTGTTTTCCAATCAATCATGCTTTGATCATGACAAACTGTTTTCCGTCCCATCGGCGCAGGGCCTCAGACGCTTTCTGATTTGCATCACTGGACAAGAAATTGTCCATAGAGCAGATGTTTGACAGCAGAAAAGTTTGTATATTTTTTAAACCGTTCGCTATTGCGAAAAGGACGAGAGCGGGTGAGCCGGCTCTGCGCCCTCCACTGCAAGAAAACGGGATCAGGCCCCCTCAACATTCTTTTTCACGCAATCTCTTCTCACCTCATCCTCACTACACAAGGAGAGAGGTTGGGTGTTTACCCCCGGCACGAGAAGCCGGGCCCACGGGAGCTTCTTTTCGTGGACGTGGACGACCTTTTGATGTAAGTTCGACATAAACCTACTGTACAGCATATGGATTAACTTCTGGGACTATCATGGAGACTGCGCTGAATAAGTGTCAATTTCTCCGTAGATAGGTGACCTGCTCAGGCCACAACATTTCCACTGAAGATGTCAGTAGGACTTAGAGGCACAAACAGATCCACCTCCACCCCCAGCTAAGTTTCCCAGTTACAATAATTCCAAAGGAGAAACAAAACAAAACCATAGTGTCAGCAGGCCCCTCAAGATTGAGTAAAGAAATAAAAGCTCAAATAGATAACAGAGTAAATCAGACAAAAGCAAACCAAACTTATTATAGGGTGCAGAAATCCAGCGTAGCAAAGTAATACCATTGACATTAAAAATTTTAGGCACTGATCTAACATGGACAGGGACAAAAAACACATGCACACAAATGAAAACAGAAGAAAGGACCAGTTCTAATTAAAAATGTGCCTCTGGAAAAATGTTTAGAATCCATGAACCGAGAAATAACATTAATAATTAATACTTATGAAAACATTTCAGAAGCATGCTTTGTTCCTGGAGCATATCTTAATGCCTAGACATCACTGTCTCATTCTGAGATTTTTAAGCTGCATCATCTGAGAAAGCTGCTTTTTTAAATTTTATTTACAGGTGTATAATATCCTATGCTGTGCTTAACAGACAGCCTTAAACTTCACACTTAAAAATTTTAAAGGCTTCTTGAGTTCTTCTAAGTTAAATATGCAGATATGCTTCCTCTTGCTAAGGGAACTCCTTTTTTACCTGCATGAGATTTAGTTAAAACAAATCAGGGTTTGATTGCTTCTAAGGAATCTAAAGGGTCAGATCTTGTGAAGAAATGAGTCAGCTTTGGAATGCAATCGTTCTCTGCCATACAGGATCAAATATTATTGAGTATTAAAAAAAACTTAAAGCATCAACATCATTTTAAGACACCTCTGCTTGTCACCATGATTCAGCTAAGCATTAAACAAAGAAATGCTCATTTAAACATGATCTGTTTCAATCTCACTAATGCCATCTTTTATGTGTCCTTCATCACCAAGCTCAACATATGCATTAAATGCCACAGAGTGAAAGTTCATGTCCTTCTCCAGCACATATTGCAAGAGGTTTAGCACACGTTTCCTGACTTGCCATACCTCAAGCCCTGCAAAAGGTTTTACATCAGGTCGTTGCCACAGCTTTTGATAATACTCCTGAAGGATGTTACTATCATGAGCCAGAATAGTGATGCAACTTAGAATATCCTCCTTTCCAAAGCCGTTAGATGTTAAAAAGTCATAATTACGCTTGATGACCAGTCTGTCAGCTGACCACACAGGTCTGCATGACTCCTTGTGTGGAAGCTGGGATTTTGTCACACCAAGAAGAGTGCAGAGATACCAGTGATTGCGGGCTATAGAACCAGAAGACTGGGGCAACCGGGCAGAGCGAATGAAACTCAGGACCATGTTGATGGGTGGCTGGGTAAAGCCTATCTCATGACATCTTTTGAAGGCCACTTTAAGTTTGCTCATGGGGTGCTTTAGGACATAGATATGGTTCAAGATGTCATGGCGATGCAGGCCTTGGTCGAGAAGGTACCTGATTTTATTGTATGCTACGGAGGGAAACCGGTTCGGGATGTTGATGCTTACATCGCAAATGTCCTTCTCTGTCACACCTAAGCACTTGGCAATAGAAGCGTAACTTAAAGCTGAACCATCTATCTCACGCTGATTCTCTAAGGCTTGCTTAACTCGAGAATTAAAAATGCTTTGTGTAGCAGCTATTGTATTCAACGGCCACTTCTCAAAGTGAAGCTTTCCTTCTTCCTTCAATTTATGAAGCATGACCATGCGGGCTTCAAGTACTGACATTCTGGTGTTTAGTATCTCTGGTGCATCCCTCAAGTCTCTGTTGCTAATGGAATATTGTTGCAGAAACCTCACTTTTTCCTCCAGGTCCTTTACGCTGCGTGAGTAAACTTTCTTCAGATGTTTGTTCTTTTGTTTTAGAGCCTCCAGCTCGGGTTCAGAGCAGCCCAGCACTTTACAGAGGAACTTGATCATTTTCTTTCTCTCTGCCAGGAGACGGCCAACTTTCTCTGCTGGTTTTGAGTCCACCATCATCAGCAAGTCAACTGAAATCTCTGACTGTCCCAGTCCCTGAAGAGAAATAACAGTTTAAAATAAAAAGAAAAGACAAGAAATGTACAAACAATTAAGTTGATGGTACCAACCTTTATACCAGGGGTGGGCAATTAATTTTCCCAAGGGGCCTCATGAGAAATTGGTATAGTTAACTCAGTTTTACCCAATACTGTATATATACTGGCGGGAGGGCCAGCGGGTGGGCCGGTCAGAGACAGGAGGCAGGCCGGATCCGGCCTTTGCCCAGGTCTGCTTTATACTATAAACATATCACTCAACTATCTAGCTTGACAAAGGTAAAAAAATCAATGCTGCATCACTTGAATATGAGAAAGGTGAATGTGAAGACTCATGGGAGAATGAAAATCCTCAGTGTAATGTACAAATGTCAGGTGATGACGGAGGCCAGCAGAATCCCAGGTGACTCCCATTGTAGTTAAGGCTGAGAGCACTAAAGTCATTGACAGGCAGGATGAAAAACTTTTATATCCATGTCCATAACACTCCTAAACAAGGTTTGACAAAAATCAGGGTTCCCAGGGATAGGGATGGTGCCAAGTGAGGACCTTATAAGGACCTTTCATGCATTTCTAAGGACCTAAGTGACAGGCAGCACATCGTGCACAATGTTTATCTTTAGAGTCTTTTATCAACCATTTCTTTTTAACCATTATATTTTTCTTCCAATTCTCCTGAAAAGAACACTTCCCTGGCATTTCTTGAATCGTCAAGAAAACATGAAATGTGGTCATCTGTCAAGACTAAAATCTTGCGAAACAAAAGTTGTCGTTGTGAACAAGACTTGGCAGTTGTGTGATTAGAACAGCGGTGAGGTGAAGAATCCTCTGTATTTTGCCCCAAAGTCAACTCCGAAAATAAATTTGTGGATTTATAAGAGGCATGAAAAAGAAATCTGTGGTAATATTTTATCAATATAAACTTGAAAGGGTCACAGAGAAAATGTAAGGGCGTGTGTGAGGAATTGTAAAGGGCGCATGGCAAATATAAATTATATAAAGGACTTGTAAGGATAGGTAATACCCTGCGATCCCTGAAATATGTGCGTGTGTGGAGGTTAGGCATAGATTTATGCTCAAGTGAATTTTTTGGTTACCTTTTCAAGATTAAACATTGAACTTTTATAAATACTAATCTTTTGATGGTTATAATGTCACAGTTTTACATGGTTTGCATACTAAGGAAGCTGAACATATAAACACTTCTCCAGGGTGAAAATAAAGTTGTATCAAAATTACAACATGCTAATTTATGACTCCTTTTACCTTCAAGATTCTAGCTCTCTGCAAAACATCCTGCTCAGCATCCTCAGTTAAAGTGCATGGTGCTTTGTTCATGCTTCTGTTTCCAGGAGGCTCTGATTTGGATCCATGCCTACTGTCGTCATGAAGCCATCTTTCGCATGCCATGACGGGAGATGTTTGAAGAACCATTGTCTGGCACCTCAAAAGTAAACTTGTTACAGCTGATTTCAGCATGTCGTTGATCTTAATTGAACCACTGTACAAAGAAAATAAAGCAAGAGAATAATAATTGAGCAATGCAATAACTGAGTTAGACCTCCTCCCCAAAAATGATGTGCTTAGCATTCATCAAAGTATTTGTGTCACATCGTGGACTATTAGGAACCACAACTCCATATTATTGCTCACAGTTATCCGACATGTCGACAGAAGAGGACGGTAACTTTGCTGCGCGAACTTTCAACATTAAAAAATTAAATAATAAGCTAGAAGCATACACAACCAGTCTCTGAGATGTTCTTGTCATCTGTAAAAGAAATGGTGAGCTCTTACTGTGCAGATGTCTGTATTAAACGACAGGCGAAGGATTCTACTAAGTCTTTTTGACACTGCTCCGAACATTCGTACCCATCAATAAAATATGAAACACTACAGGACACATAAAAGTTATATTTGAATATTTCTCTGCAAGTAATAATATTTATGCAAAACGGGCTGACTTGAGTGAGTGTGTAGGAGGGCACACGAAAATACATTCTGTTAAAGCAGGGTCTAAGGCGCGTAACCACAGTAATATTTCCTAAAAGCCTAACATCGGCATCGTCACAATAATGCTACATATGGAGAATATCGCTTTTCCTCGTACGGGAAATCCTTAGTTATCCTACACATAGTAAACGAAAAGCACACAAAATTGGGCACTATGGCAACGCCACTGGGACAGTCTGGGCCAAAATACTTCCGTCTTTCCGACCGCCTACCTTCGTGCCAACCTGTGAGGCGGGAGGAGGTAGTCCTTGCTAGAGTTAGGACACACCTATGCCACGCAAGGACACCTCATACGAGGTGAACCACCACCTGTCTGTCCATGGTGTAAGGGAAGTTTTAGTGTGATACATATTATGATTGTTTGTCCTGAGCTCCGGACTACCCGTTGACAGTTTTTTACAGAAAATTCTGTTTTCTTTGTTCAGGTCCGTCCCACTGGCAGCAGTCTTTCCATTTTTTAAGGAGAATAGGACTTTATCATCATTTTTAAGAAATTTTATGTCCTGATAGTTTTCTTTTGATTTTTGGTTTGTTGGTGGCCTTTTTTGGCTCCACCACTCTTTTCTACGCTTCATTCACTCGTTTACATTTTGTTTACTTCTTGTTGACATTTTAAAGAATGTTATGGTTATATTACTTGGGAGGTTTTGTCCCTTAACTTTTAAAGTTAAAATTACTTTTGTTGCCATGATATAGCCCTAGTTGCTGACACGGCATTAAAAACAAATAATGGGATGGTTTCAACTAGTGTGGCTCAGCATTTAATATTTCAACTGGAATAAGAACTTAAGAGCTTTACACTCACTGGACTGGGGTGTCGGAAAAGATGCGATTTTTTTTTCATACATAGATTAATCCATGATATATTTGCCACTTTAGTTCAAAAACCTTTTGCCATCTTTGAGTGAGCTTCACAATTCCTCGTTAATAGGACCTGTCTTTATCGGCCAAAAAAGGTGCTATTTACAGTCTCATTTGAACATTAGAACACACAAGAAATTTTGAAGGGAGCGAAATAAATGAAAATCTCACAGCACAAGGTATAAGAACAAAATTCATTCTGTACCTATAGAATTGAACTATATACATAAAATGAATTGGATAGCAACTTTTCAGAATACAAATGGCAGGGGTGTAGAAAAGGTAATGGTACTTTCACCGAAAACACACACATCATAAATCATCAATAACACGATTGATTGTCACTGGCAAGAATGGGATTTTATAATCAATAGCAGTGAAAGGTATAGTTTCTATAAGTCAATTAAATCTGTGACTCACAGAGAGATGTATTTGAGTTTAGATGTTAATAGTTTCATCAGAAATGCATTAGTGAGAATTCGATTTGGTATTTCAGATATAATGACACATACTTTAAGATATTCTGACAATAATGTAAGTAAAATATGCCCTATGTGTCAAATTGATGAAGAGGATGAGTTCCATTTTATACTATGTTGTCCATGCCTGAAAGATCTGAGAAAAAATTTCATTCCGACAATGTACTACACTAGACCAAATAATTCCAAACTGCAGATGCTTATGTCAACAAGTAATGAAACAATACTGTCCAATCTTGCCAAGTTTTTATATTTAGCGGCAAAGAAAAGAGATGCTATTCTACGCTAATAACACTATGTATCTATTGTGACATGTTGCATGACAATCCTTTTGAATGGCCCAAAGGCCTAACAAAATAAACTATTCGTATTCATCAATAACACAGCACTATAGCAAAGATGGAGATAAACATAGAGGTTATCAGAAAAGAACACAGGTGACATGGCCAGTCAGAAAATAAAGTGGGAGAGAAGTAGTTGTGTCCACCATCATCCAGCGAGAGGGGCTTCTAAACCTAACGTTCTAGAATCCTTTACAATTCATGTCCACAGCCCTTGATCCCCATTGAGGATGACAATGTTTGATGCTGCAAAAAGTGTTCAAATCAGAACAAAAGTTACAAGGAAACATTTTGCCATAGAAAATAAGTACATTTTAAGTAAAAAAAAAAATTCTGTGGAATCACACAAATTAACAATGCTTTAATGTACTAATTTTCCAAATAGCAAATAAATAAAATGATAAATAAATTTTTAAAAAACCAAAACAATTCATTTAGAAACATTGGGATTGAAATTTATAAAGGTAGACTATCCTGAATACGGTTAACAGTAACACTTGTAACAGGGCCTTGCAGCCTGCTCATGCTCTCAGCTTTAAAAACAGCTCTTTCAGTCTCACTTTTTATCAACTCAAAGCAACTAGGAGATTCAACAAAGTTTATTCCCTTCGGGTGCAAATATAAGAACTTTCTTGCAGATCCACAAGATATGAACTTCTTCCATTCAGACATTCATAAAAACTGTTTAAAAGAGACACACACAAACCCGACAGAGTTCATAAATCTCCAAAGTCAAGTTTCAGACATTTCACATCTATTCGACTGGTGAAAAAAGTTGTTTCCCCAACGATGCATAGTGCTCTAATTCAACAGTCTCTTTCCATCCACCCACTCCTATTTACTTGTTTCACATCATTCATACCTGCACTTACATAATGACTCGACTATTTGTGGGAGTATAAAATGGATCAAGATTGGAGACAAATGTTAAAACAGAAAATGTATTGTAAGTGAATGTGGTATAATGTCATTAACAGTCTAAGGTTTCGGAAAGCACGAGGTGAACTCCACAATAAACAATGACTTAAACAATGACCTTCAACCTTTTTTTTTCCAAAACAACAACTGATCTATAGAATATTCACAAAGAAGGCCACAATATAATAAAAATATAAGCTTCTTGTCCATTGTGCTAATCAATGTGTTACTGCAAAAATTGTAACTATTTTCCCCATGACCAACTTCAGTAAAAGTAACATTTATAATGCATTTAAATCCATGGAATCAGCAACTATGCTAAATCTGCATCAACACATTCAGCTGGTCAGCATCATGCTGTTAGAATATCTGCAAAGTCTAAGAGCAATGCATGGCACTAAATGTAGAACCAAACCTTCCAGGGTATACTTAAGTATCCCCTACATCAGCAGTATTCTCAACTGCTCATTGCCACTTCAGAGCATTATACAGCCTTACCAAGTCTTTGAATGTTTTGCTACTCTGCCTAAAAATAGCAAAATAGGTTTTCAACAAACCAGGCTGAAAAATCACAAGCAACTGTGTCTGGCAGTCAAAGTTTAAGCTATAGGGCTGCTGCATCATCCAGAAGCAAACAGTAAAATCCACAAAGCTTAAAACCTTTAAAATACCCTTTAAAGAAACTTCTGGTCAGAAATCCAGTTTTGTCCAACCTCTCTACATTCTGACTGTATTCAAAATTTTCAGCTACTGGCTCTATTGCAGTTGGACCGAAGGAGGAAGAAAGGAAGGCACTTATAAACATAAAAATGAAGGCATACCTGCATGTTAAGTTTTAACAATTTCTTCTACCTGATTTTCAGGTCAAAACTCAATATAAATCAGTTATACCCCTTTCAAAACATACGTTCTTTTTCTTGTGTTGACTGCAGATAAAGGCTGGCAGCAGTAGGGAATAAAACACCTGGATCAAAATACATAAATTGGAATCTGTACAAACACCTCCCTTTTGTTTCTCCATCACTCCCCCTTTCTGCTTGTGGCATGCTATTGAGAACATGTATTTTATTTCACACACTTCCTCCATAAAATGATCCATATCTGCAGGTCTTTAGTGAAACTATTTTATTTAACATTTAGTACCTTCTAGTCCAGGAGGACATTGACCTTCAATAAAAATGGTCCTAATAATTCTTATACTGGTAACAGTACTGGTAGTAGGGGCCATAGGGATTATAAGTTGCGGTGTTCATCCCAACTGCTCCTGTGATCCCCACAGCTGCACCACTAGCCCCTGGGATGAGGTCCTGTCTGGTCTGAGTGCTCTGTACAAAAGAAAAAAAAAGATTTTACAGCTGCTTGTCTGCTTTTCCCAGTAGCCATTTTCTTGCTCTCTGAACTCAAAAATAGACTCAACATCTTTTATATGGCATATAAAGCCGAGCCAGCAACTAAGGCTATATCACAGCAAAGCAGCCAGACCCATAAGAATTGTCACATACAAAGAAAGAACAGCATGCCCAAGTTAAGATCTGAATCCAGGACAGCCAACCCTCACTGTACAGGTGCTTACCATGGTGATATAGTACAAATTGTACAGAAAGCAAAAACAAAAATGCCAAATTTATTGTCTAACTGAATCATTGTGCAGTGCATAAAGATAGCAAGTAATTGAGAAGGAGTTTTTTCTTTAAATTGCTCAGTTTAGCAACACTTACCTCAGTCACACTGATGGTTGTCTTTGATTTCTCATCAATGGCAACTGTCTTTTTGTTATCAAGATCATCACCACTCTTTTCATGTGCAGCAATGTTCATCATCTTTGGTGGCCATACTCGCGAATCTGGCATCATGACAACAGTGGCAGGCATTGGTACCTGGGGATACATCATCATGGGTTGGGCTGGAGTCATTGACATGCTGGAATAGACAAAGCCTCCATTGGAAGGATATACGCTTCCAGCTGGCATCATTGGAGTTTGAGAGTAGACTGGATAACCAGGGTAGACTGGATACCCTGGGTAACTTTGATAGCCTGGGTAATAACCTGCCATTGCAAAACCTCAGTTATTTGCTGGTGAGATATTTCCAAGACATGTGAGTTATCCATGTCAATTTCAAGAAATCAGTCATTAAAGAAGTTTACGAAACATAGAAATGTACTTCAAATGAGAAATATGTCATGTACAGCATAACAAAGTATTGTAAAACCTTTTGTGTGACTTGCACTGAAATCTCATGCATGTCATATAAACTACAGGTGAATAGCTCTCATAAAAAGTCAGAATGGCGATAATAATTTGACTCTGACAAGGTTGTTAAAATTTTACAAACTTAGCATAATTATTAGTAATGGCTGCATGCCAAAATTTCCAAGTGAGTGGGTTGATATATTTTTCTTGCATGTAAAGCTATTCTTCCTATATGGTGTTAAAAAAAAAAGTAGTATTTATTAATAATCAATTTAATAAGGTACTTTGGGACAGCATCACTGCCAGTTTCGTGTTTTCCTTATTTAAAAAAAATCAAAAATATTTTAGAAACATTTCCAAGCATTTATAACAAAGCATCTGGCAGTGGCAAAAAAACAAAACAAAACACAACAACAATAACAACAAAAACTTCGTTACATTTCTATCGCAGATAAATATGGAAATATTTCATTCACCTGAACCCTGTTGGATTTACTATTTTCACTTAGTAAATCTTTCTTTGTTTACATTTTTCTGGTTTAAAAAAAATGACATTCTCTTATAGCAAAGACTGTTTTCAGTTTTCAATTAAATGCGTCAGACGAAAGTGGTACTGATTATTTTCCTGGGAAAAATTTTGTTCCTGCCCACATTTAATGCCCATCTAGTGCAGAATATCAATATATTCATGAAAATGCTTACCTGGAAACTGGCTCATGTTGAATTGGATGATAACTTTGGTGGCTGTCACAGTTGTTTTTCTGTGTATGCTCTCTGCTGCCAATGACAAAACTGAACTTTACCTGTAACCTGTTTACGTACGAAATTCGATTCCCATCTGCGTAAGGCTCACGTGACAGGAAGTGCTCACACTACGAGGCTTCAGAAACTAGTTATTTACGGGTATGAGTCTGCATATTCATTTTGGTCATAACTGCATGGTATTCCTCGGTGTGGCGATAAAAAAATTCCTGTACAATATCTTTCTTGCATGTTATTCTTTGTCATCTCTTCCTATCTTCATATTGTCAGGCGTAACCAAGCACTTTTTTCTAGTCTGTTTTGTTGACACTCGATCCATTTAAATTCTTACTACTACTCTTTTGTCAGCAGATTTCGCAAAAAATTCACGGATTGGTATCATGTTTAAACATATGTACTGATTTAATTCAGGTAAAGGCTTAGTCGAATCGGGTATTCTTGATAACAGATAAACCGTTTTACGGGATGAAACAATTATTTGGAAAGACAGTTACCGTACACTGCCTTTTGCTTAAAGGAAGACGCATCAGAGCCAGAGTAGACACAGTAGTTTAATGATTAAAACACGCGTGTCACTGTTGAGCTGAGAATCAAAACCTTTTGGGTTCAGATCTCGTCTCGGACACTGATTGCAGGCCTGGTGTGTGTGTGGAGGGTCTCCATCTACTCTGGCTTCCTCCCCCTCTCCGCTATCGTTCTCGCTTAATTAGGGCCAAATCTCCATTAGATCACGAACGTGTATAGGTTCGTTATTAGATAAAAGCATTTTCTTGCCAGACCAACCAGCCTGTGAGATAGGATGACTAGAACATATCACCACTTTGCTCGTCATTCGTTTAGACATCAGTTTTGTTTCAAGAAAAATGGTATATTTGTATCTCTTTTTTTAACCTTCTCCAAACTCCCAACTATGCAGTAACCTTAGATGTACACTTCTTCAGCTGATGAATTCAAACACATGCTCATACCATATTCAGCAGGGCAAAGCACAATTTCCATAACTTCCCTCCTTTGCTGTGGTTGTTTATGTCTAGAATGATATAGTTAATAGGCCCCTCTGTGTCTTGCCCTGGTAAGTCAGATTTGTTGGTGTGATTCAACCATTAGCTGTTTTTACTCTAGCCTGTCAAACCAAACCAGATACATGTATCTGAAAACGAGCATTTCTGACACCATATCCAAGTTGTTAGCAGCAATGATACCACATTACCTCCATTGTCAGAGGCCATTCTTGAAACATCCAGACAATCAGATCAACACTACCAGTCTGGAATCAGATGTCACCACCCCTAAACATTTCATCACCAAGCTGAAGAATAAATTTAAAAAATAAGCTCTGATAATCAGATTGTCTTTCCTAGATTTTTGAAATTGTAAGTCGCAAACCATACAGTCTGTTATCAGGTTTCATTTTCTTAGCTTTGTTTTAAACATTTAAAATCTAATGTGGCTTCTGTCTGTTGAGCTTTCGCAGAAAGGTAGCTAGCTGCACAAAGATAGATGTCAACATTATCAACTATCAAAGATCGCTAGTAAAATCACTAGCATAAAAAAAACCAGCACTTGATAACATTTTCCATGTTTTCGCTAGACACCTATTGGATTTTAGGCATCTGTATCTATATATGCAGACTAGTCTGTTTGTCCAGACATGCTTTCAATTTAGAAACCAAACTCAAAAACACAAATTTTCCATCATTAAATTTATTAGATAAATAAAGATCAACTTCTTTTAACTTTCTCACATTCAAATATTTTTACTCAAAGTTTCCTATTCAAAAAATTTACAAAATAAGTTTGTTTTATAAATATTGCAGTATGTACACATGAAAGCAAAAAAATAATCTGAAAGACAGCAGTTTGATTTCTCTTAAGTGGAGCTACAGCTAGAGCTCAACAATTTAGACTGTATATTAAATGATTGTTCAAGAATGTTTAGTCACAGAGCGGTAACTATAGACAAGCTTTAGTAACTGGACTCAAAATGGCATTTGTATTACCACCTGAAATAAAATGCTTCTAATTGTGAAAATGTTTTAAAAGTGAAGGCCATAATATATAAGCTCCAAAATCCAGGTAAAAATAAGTTTTTCAAAATATTTGAAAGAAAACTGATGATTACCTCTTGATATGCAAAAAGTATAAAAGTATCAATTGTGTAACTGTTCAAGAAAACTTGAGTTTGTTATACTGTTCCACAATTTAATCATTATATAATATTACAGAAACAAGTGATTATGCAGTATATTAAAATGCATTTAACAAGCCTGTGGAAGGGAAGTGCACTGTGTGTGTGTTTTGTACATATTTGTAAAGGTAAAAGCTGGATTGGCAGTGAATGTAAAGGTGGAATTAAAACTTTCTCCTTCCAACGTAAATTCACATCCCCAATATATCAAATACTAATTCCTTCACAGATGTTGCATGGTGAGTTAATCCAGCCACAGGTCTGAGCAGGTCTACAACAAGAGACCTGCTCTGCAGTCAAGCACACTAACCACCAGGCTATACTGCCTCTCCTCTTCTTCATTGTCCTCTGGCAAGTTTGATATTTATGTGGAGAGATGGAGACAGCAGGTGATGACGTGTGAAAATTTGATGACAGGCCATGTAACTCCCTTGATCCAGCCTCTGTCCTTTTGCTCTGTTGCCAAATCATCTTCAAGTGTATGTGCTCAGTGCTATATGGTTGACTGGCAACCTGGTCAAGTGGTTGAACCATTTGACTCTTTGCTGTTGGATATGCTGGTGGACTGACAATGCATGCCATTGATGTTGAATTACAAAATGCCTGATGTTCCACTGATCTCTGATTTTTCTGTGCCAATTTGTATGTAGGACTTGCATACCATAATAAGACAATTCATGTGCTCCTGCAGCTTCTGTGTATCTTCATTCTCCAATAACATATATATATTTTTACATCTAGACTGAAAAAACAGCAACAGAATCATGATTGTGCAATGTTTTGATTAAAAAAGTGACATCTGGGGATTTTAAAAGCTGGTAAAGACATGATCCGCCATTCGCCACGGGATAAGGGAGGTGATTGGTCACCTTTAATGACTAGACAACATCCTGAGGGCCAGAGCAACTTTTTAAATGTGAAAAACAAGAATGCCTTCCCTGTGTTCTGCCAACAAACTGGCAGTTTTGAAATCTTTAAAATAATCTATAAAATATTATAAAGTCTGTACAAACCTAGAACAAATACTGATTTTAACAGAACTCGATAAAGCCAGAAAATAGCTCTGTGAATACATTTGAAATGCCAAACCAAGCCCTTCTAAGCAAATGAAATATTTATGAAGTAGTTTGACATTTTTAACCACATTGTCTGCTTAGCTTAAAAAAAGCATGTTTAAGATCTTTATTGTAACATTATGAACAAAACTGGCTATATTAATGCCAAAAATTTGGGACTCTGTATCAAATAAACATCCCCCTTCCAACATTCTCATACACACACACTCTTTCTCACTTTCACGAAAGTTCATATGGAAGAGGACAACAAAGATGTTTTCAAAATTATGCTGTGCTGCATCTGTAACAAGCTATACATCTTGTTATAAAACATAGGATAGTGTACAATTTTTTTTTTATTGCACATATCTTTTAAGGTTTGGTGGGTGCAGTATTTCATCTGTGACAGGAACAAGCAAATATCTGCTGAATTACCGCCTTTCCCATCAGCAGGCAGAAGATTGACAGTCTTTGTGGTAATTACATTCTCTGTAACTTCCACAGTGTATCTAATCAGCATAGCTGCAACATGTTTCAGCTAATTCAATAAATGTCCCAGCAACAGCCAAAAAAACAAAAAAAAAAAGTGCTGTGCTGTGCTGCATACATTTTCTGAAACTCAAGCCGAGTATTACATCAAAATCATTTGTTAATATCATCATACATTTTTGTCATCACCAGGACACCACCTGTGGCACACATGTGATATATAGCTCTTGTACACAGCAATGATATATTTATATCTGATAGTCTGATTATATATCAAGTCCATCTGGATTTTTGACATTAAATGTTGTAGTCAACAGGAAACCTGAGACAGAAAAGGGTTTCACATATCTGTGTAATTAAGTTAAATGTTCGAACACTAAAAAGATAATGAACATGATTTGATGAGATATAGTCAATAAATATTGTTCAATGAACCCTTTCCTTTACTTTAACATCAATAATAATAATAGCAAATTAAACATTTAAAATGCCTCGTATACATTTAAATAAATAACAGCAATAAACAAATTCAATATACATAGGTTTCAAAGTTTGTTAAAGTAAATTTGCTAAATATGTAATGGTTACATTTTTCAAACACAAGAATTTTTAACACCAACATCTCGAAGAGGTCAACATACAATTCTAAACTCTCTCCTCTTAGCGGTATGACCAATTTAACTTGACTTTGAGTAAAGAAAGTAACAGTAGCAAACAAAAACTCACTCATAAATGAAAATCCAGCAACCATGTAGAACAGGCCAAACCAGCCAATCTGATCTTTTAGCTGTGAAGTTAATAAGGCACCAGTGGCATTTGAAATGATCTGTAATCAGTGATAAGTTTCTGACATCAGTTTGATATTGGAATCATTTGGCATCTGAAATATATCAAAAGCACCTAATATGAAGAGATAATATATAGACTATATTTGTTGGGGGTTTTTTTTTTTTGGTGACACAGACGATTGATTCATCATCAGTAGCCCCTCTCAAGTTAGCAGGGACTAAACTTGACTCAGAAGAGTTGACAATAAAACCTTATCCAGAAAAGCTGGGGATATAAATCAATTCAGACAAAGCAGGTTATACCAGCTAGTTAGAAACCATAAATACATCCACAAACATCTATAATTATAAAAATCAGTAGTTGAAAAAAAAAATCCAAATATCACCAAGCACCTCTTCCTTAATATGCATTACTCCTAACAGCAGTCATCACAATGCTAGTCCTTTTTCACACCCTCCCCTCTTTCCACTTACTGTTACTTCTCTGCTCATCATCTTTTTCAAAATCACAATACCCTCAGTCCTTACTACTTGGATCCTCTTTACGTTTTTTGTTTTTGTTTTTGTATTTGTTTTGTATTTCATCATCAGTACTGTAGTTTATCCTTCCATCATTCATATGTTGTTTGCTTGTTCCTATGTCCCTCATAAGTTGCACGACTCATTTTTGTTCTTAAGAAAAACATGCTCCTCAAAATTGTGAGTATGTGCTTATATTTATTATTAAACTTACAAAGTGATTATGGCAAACATCCAAGCACATGCATTTCTCATAGTTGTCCTTTCTAATAAACACACCTGTGATGTGAAAACTATCCCATAGTTCATACTATAGTACTTGGGACCAAATGCTCGAGCTGTAGCAGTAGGCAGGAGTGAGTAGGTTCCAGAAAATCCAAAGAAGAGCAGACACACCCAAATGAAGAACATGGCCTCTGCACCCAGCTTGGTCAAGCCAAACGTCAGCATCAGTGATGTGAAGGTGCAGCTCATGCAAAGCATAGCCACCTGTCCAAAATAAAAAAAATTCTTATATGATGCAATCCCAAACAAGCCTCAAATATGGGACGTTTCACTCCACTGATAAATGCAGTAACTACCAGGGGCCATAGCTACAAAGGAATCACTACCCCAGGGCAAAGCGCAGAAATATAGGTGTCCCTATAACTTTTTTTGCCACTGCTTTCTGACTACAACTTCAAAGGTAAAACAATGTCTGCACACACAATTTCCTGGAAAAAAGATGGACATACTCATGAAGTATTATGTAATGTCTGCTGATATGTAATGTCTTTCCACTAAGTACTATCCCCAAATCACTATCTTAACTCCTTTTACAATACTGTCTGTCATGTTAGTCATCATGTAATGACTCCATCTTACACGAAAAAAATGATCCTACGAACAGCATTTTCAATGCCTTAGCCTCCATGCTAAACCTAACACAAACTAGCCTTTTAAATAACACCAATCCAAACCCTTACTCTAATCCCACCCATTTGCCCCAAGTGTTTACATAAAGTGCATGAATTCTCTCTCTCACATATACACACACACAAACCCACCTTGAAACTGAATCTGTCAGCAACAGCACCCCAAATAATGCGACCACCTCCATTGCATACTGCTGCAAAAGCTCCTACCCATGCCATATAGGAATCATTTCTTATAAATGTTTGTCCATATGCCTAGAACAAGAATACATTAAATTCCAGTTTGTGAGTTTAACAGCCATCCTAGAAAAACACAAAGAAAATTGTGATCTTTTGTAAAAGTATCTTTTCTTCTTTTACTTTAAAAATAAGAACCAACAGTTAGCAAATGCATTCCAGTGTTGCTTAATGATGGAGATAAATTTTATTTTTGTACAGATATCAAAGTGTACATCTGTAATCAAACACTGACCAAAATGTCCTTATGTGGCACTGTCTGTGATCAGCATTGTTTATGTGGATTTATAATTTATAATTTATAAAGATTTATAATGCAGTGCATGACTGCAATATATTTAGCAAAGAAAATTGGTAATCATCAGGACAACAATACTAATACCCAAGGAATGCTTTGTAAAAGATCTGCCAGTGCAGAGATTAACAGATTCAGGAAGCATAGTAACTCACAAAATGTTCCCAGTTTTATCTTCCCATCATAATATCACTAGCAAAATCAAATGAAACATCAACTTACAAAACAGAAATAATAAGGTTTTTAAGTAGGATTTTTATTGTGACTGAGTGTGAAAGTATGCCATCTTGTGTACATTTGCATTGTTCTGATGCA
This sequence comes from Pomacea canaliculata, assembly GCF_003073045.1. Classification (NCBI taxonomy): domain Eukaryota; kingdom Metazoa; phylum Mollusca; class Gastropoda; order Architaenioglossa; family Ampullariidae; genus Pomacea; species Pomacea canaliculata. The sequence continues at coordinate 18,125,482 of NC_037603.1, forward strand.
TTTATAAAGAATCACTACCTCCTCCTCCAAAAAAGAAGCTTTGGGGTTATTCACCTTATACAGGGATGATATAAAGACGACTCCTTGTCCATTCAATAGCATGATGAACCACAAGGTATAGAATGCTCTTGTCTTTAACATTCTTTGAGGAGGCATACTTTCTGTCTCTTCATCTTGTATAGTCCTGTACATACAGAAAATACTGGTCATAATTTTCATTGTCACAAGAAATCATCTGTGATGTTCTACTTTGCAGAAAGCCTTTTTGTCATCACAAAATAACTGAAATACATATTCGTACACAGTGTCATCTACCTTAAACACCAAAGATTAATTTTCAAAAATATCTATTTACGGCTCATAACTTGTCAATGTCTGGTTTTCAGGGATGATGATCAAAGATACCTGGATGATATCCCACTGTCATTGTCACTGTTGCTGCCAACAGAGGCTGTATCCTCAGTGTGATCATTGCTGTGTTTGGAGTCACCTGGACTGCTGGTATCTTGTACTCCTACTGTTGCTGGCTGATTCTGTTCCCAGCATAAAAAGCAATAGAAATATCAAAGCATGAAATGGTCAATAATTAATCATGGTACAAAGGTTGGGATTCTCTCTTTTACTGAAGTGGGATAAAAATTCAGTATAATCTAGCACTTTTGTCTGACACTGCATGTCTTGCAATTGAAAGCAAATGAAATTTGCAGGCACTCAGTTTTAATGATGTATAATTATATAAGCAGCTTCAATACACATGCATGCACATAGACATACACACACAGAGCCATGCATGCACAAACACTGAGCATCATTATCATTCTTTACCATCACTACTTTATCTCTCATTTACCTGAGAGAACCAAAATTATTTCAAAAAGGGAATAGCCAAATAGCATCTGAATCTGCAGGTATGCTCCTTTGATGCCCATATCGCAGACCCAGCTGTTGGGAATGAAGCTGGTGAATGTAAAGCAGCAAGAGGGACAGGAGATGTACATTGATCACCCTCACAGAAAAAGCTGGCCCCAAGAAAAGTGTGGTCTCTAAGACCTCAGTCCCCAACAACCAAAAAAGGTTGACACTTTTGGGGAATAATAGTGAGTTATCTTTCACTGCTCATACAAATTATATATCCATCACCCATTGCTAAATAGCGCATATAGCTATAGGTAGTATGATAAATATAACTACCTACAGTAAATTAAATGTTAAACATTTTGACTAAAAGAAGAAGCAAAATAAATATTTTTCATAATTTTCTTACACAGTAAAATTCCCACTAAGCAGACAACTAGCTAACTGATATTTTTTACAGGATTAGTCTCGTATACATTTGAATGACTCAGAAGCTTTGTACTCATACATAAAGCAAATAGCATTAAGACATCCCTGAGCAGAGTGTTTTCCTGTTATTAAAAAAAAGCAAGCCTTGTTAAAGTTAGAGCAAAATTTCCAGAACACACAGGCTTAAATAGTGAAAACTTTTTTCTAAATGTTTTCTCAAAATTTCATTTTATGGTTTCCTAGCTTTGATTAAGAAAACCCTAGAGATCTGCACAGAAATGAAAAAGAAGTATATATTGCAGATATTTCATTCAAAAGCTTGTATTTGGCATTATCAATCGACAAAACAGATCCATGCAGAAGTGGGGTAAAATACCTGATTATTTGGTTGAAGCAAAATGTATGAGCTCTCCAGCTGGAAAGGTACATATTTCATAGCAAAACATTTAGGTATAATGCTTCTGAACAAGTTTATTAAATTACAGAATGTTGTCATAATGCTATTTCAAAACTATGGCTGAATGCTGCAGAAATGATCTAAAAAATTAGTGTGAAATTTGAAAAAAAAAGGTAATACAAATCACAATGTAAGCTAGTGTAGGTCTGTAGACATTTCTCTCTGTACACACTGTGAAACAGGAAAGTTTTCTCTATCTGTGCATGTCCACAAGTACTTATGTTTTCCTATGACACGTCACTTGAGTAAAATATTGGATATTTGTATGCACACTTCAATTCTTACTGGGAATAGGATTATTAGCATTGTAGTGATGAGATGCTCTTCTACTTTTAAGAGAATGGAGGGAGGGGAACACCTGTAAATTAAAATAGAAAAATCCTCTAGGCTCATACCAAACTGTGACATCTGACTGTGATGAGAATGTCACTATTTAAGTTTGTCATATTTCTACAAAGCAAATCTTTGCATCGTTGTTCTATGAAAAGCAGTTAAAAACTAATGAATGATGCAACTCACATAATCTGGAGGAGGATTTGAAAGGAGCAAAAACTCCTAGCAACTGCATTGCAGCATAGCAGCCTCCTAGCAAGAGGAAAATAGTGGGGACCCTCTCTAGCACATCCTCTTGAGAAAAATACCTGCACAGTTCCACAAAGGTACATATCTGATAATATGTTGTATATACAGTTTTATTCATTAGAAACCTGAACCTGTCTGAAATAATGAACCTTTCAAATGAGTAAGCTATACACTTTAATCTCTGTCCTGTATGTTATGTGTTCAATCACTGCTGAAACTTTCATTTATTCACTTTTATTTCTTTAATTTTGTTCGTCCTTGTCTTGCTGCTCTTTGTCATTCTACAAGAAAGAAAAAAATAAAAACAAATATGCCACACAATTTTTTTCAAGTTTTAATCTGATTACTAACTTCCCAGTGGAGCTTACTTTTCTCCAGCAATAGTTTCATTGGGTGCCTTGTTGTCTGGGTTAATAAAAGCTGTCTGAACCTGGTCAAAAATAAATGCTCCGGCTCCAAATCCAGCCACGACACACCCACTGACAAGCCCCTTTTTCTTTGGCAGCCACTGTGATGAAAAAAGCTACAAATATAACACCAATGTAATATATAGAAGGGAAGCAGATGAGTCATTTGAACCCTGGGACCCAAGAGAGGCATACATGCTGGTGGACTTTGATGCTCATGTGGTATGCATTCTTACCACCAGATGACCAAGCTGTTGAGTGCATACCTGATCCCTAAGATTGTTGGGGAAGGAAAGGCACTGAACCAACACGTCTTTCCCTGATGGCTATGTATGGGTGGGCTAGTTGCACAAGAACACAATAAAAATTATATACTTTTATTCAGAGTTTCACTTGGCACCTGGCCTGCCTTCTCTCCACTCTCACTTCCAAATCAAAAACTCTCCTTCAACTTTAAAGCCATGCTACTTATTATATCCCTCTGGAACATTCCGGCAACCATCCCCCACTTTTCCCACGGCCTGATTATACAGCTCAACCTTTCCCTGCTCCCCATGATGGCAGTGGTCACCCCCATCCCAAACTGTCTGGTCATGGCCTTCCAAAGTGGGTCAGGTGACTTCATAACTTCGGGTTAACAATAGATTTAGGGTTAGCCAGTAGCCACTGGTGGGACAGTTCAAGGCTGGCTATTAGGTACACAGCAGGCGTGAGAAAGGGACAGTCCTGAAATAACTTAGTACACTACTAGAGTGCTACAAGGGCACTGTCTTTAGATGAGGTATTTAATGCCTTAATCCCCAAACAACCAAAACTATCTTTAATACCTTTGAAAGGACTACCTTTATATTTTTAAAACTATAAATTATATAAATAAAAAACATATACATAAAGCAGATTGTACTAGCATTACCATCATGAAAGCTTATTTTGTGTACTGCTATAGAAGATGCTGCTACTTCTGTCTAAGAATTTTTGTGAGAGCTAAAAAATAACTATCATCTCCTCTGCCATTGTGTAATTTATCAAACATCTTATGCTGGCACTACTTTTCTAGCTAAAACTTATACAAAACATTACATTTGCTTAGAAATTTTTTGTTAAAACACCAAACATTGTTGTTGTTTTGGGGGCTGTAAAGATACCAATATATATTTTGCAGCCATAGCTCTCATTTTATCAAAATGGTCACACAAATATTAAAATCTGTACCCTCATTCCGCAGGCTATGGGAACAGCATATGCCACACCAATTCCAAGGCCAAACATAAGGCCATAGGTCACCACAGCTGCCTCAAAAGAATACTGCACTGTGAAGTATGTCAGAAGCACCCCTAAACTGCAACAGAAAATCTAAGTGATACTTGACAGATGGCAGCAGTACAAACCAATTTTCATACATAAATGTATATTAAATGTTTCTGTATAAAAAAAAATTCACTGTGATAAAACAATAAATGAAAGGACAAAGCGTTACATAATTTCACCATCCACATTTTCAAAAATAAATTCTGTGCAAGAACTTCAATTCTTTGTCCTCAACTGCATCCCTGTTTTTGTTTTGTTTGTTTTTTTTTGGTGGGGAAGGATAGTGTGCAGGATTATTGGGAGCAATGGTTTGGTAGAAGTAACACATTTCTTTAGTATTTATATCCGACTTGCTTTAATAGATTAGTCATTATTATATGACAAAATGATCTGTTACCATTATGTAATGAGAGGCTGTATGACTGTGCACATAAGAAATACAATCTTTAAGAGCTCCAATTCAGATCCATAATCTGAGTTTTTCATGTTACATTTACAACTGTAAACATCAAAATCTGAAAGTTGTTTTTTTTTAATGTAATCCATTAAAGCCAACCTCATAAACCAAGCTCCAATGATGACAGTGATGCGTGGCCCAAACCGTCGCTCAAGGACACCCCCAAAGTACATTGATGTACCCTGACCCATGCCAGTAACAGCAAAGATCCATACACTGTCTGTGTATTGAAGATCTGGGGAACTGTGCTTTCGGATGTAAGAAGTCAAGTAAGGAGAGAGGTTACCTGGGAAAAAAGTTGTATGTATCATTAAGTAAATTAATTATAAACTTAAGTCTTAAGTAATCAGCAAATCCTTAGGAAGGCATCCCATATTCTCACTATTCCTGATCATGTGCTGGCAATGTTCTCACTCTTGCGGTCTGGCCGCAGATATGCAACGTTTGCTTGCTGAACAAATCATTACCGTGACTCATTCATTCCACATGCAATACACAGGCCTTGATGTTGTGCTAGCCTAAGGTGACCTAATGCAGTGCATAACTGTACCTACTATTGCTGTGTAAATAATAATAAATGCAAAATATGTGCACACATATAAGTAAAGAATTTATTCACCGTAGTCAATTAATATATGTATGTAGTTATCTGTATATGAGCACTACCTCTAGCTACCTTTGTGGATTAATAAAGTTGTATTAAAAAATAATTTTGGGGGTAAGTGATCTCAATTTCCTCTGGTTCATGATGCTGTATAACAGTTGCAGTTTGTGCATGTGTGTGTTTGTGAGAGAGAGTGGGAGGGGTGGAGTTGGGATATAATTGTGTCAGCACATGTGGCTGCATATTTTAAAATTCGCCTTTCTTCTTATTCTCAATGAATTAAGCCCCTTTGCCTTCCTTTGCATCCCTACCTCATGGATGTAATATTAGAGGAGGAAAATAAAATGTGCTATTCAACCTTTAATGTTTGAACAATGACATAACTTGTCAAGGAGAATTATAATTTAAAACTGCACACTTTTAAATTAAAAGGACATTTCAACTCATGAATGTAGGAAAACTGTCTTTTTTAAGCCATCATGTTTTGTTCCTAGTGTCAAAAATAATAATGAGAGTTTATTAGCAGCACGTCTCCCTTTAGATACCTGGTGAATAAAAAATAAATATCATCCTGCAAAGCCAAAAACCATCACCATTGTCAACATATATAGTCATCAGCTTGTAAACTGAAATAACAAGGAAAGAGTGTCAAATATTGCTGCAAAGCAGCAGTGCTTTATAAATGGTGATATTAGTTCTTGCTCTTGCTGTTGCAATTCGAAACATGGAATAGTAAAGTAGATCGTGTCCTGTGTTGTGCGTCAGCTGTACATGCTAACAGCAATGACAACACCTGGGGGAATTTTATAAGGTAGTGTGCGAGATGATCGTCTGCTTGTTTATTTTTAGATAATTGCGAGAAATAGGGAGATGCTAATGAGAACACCGGTATCAGTGGCGCAGGATACAGGTGGCCGCCCCATAAAAAAAGATAGGGGGCAAGAGTTTAGCATGGGGTTTGACCCACACACACTCGATCATAGCTGAGTATCTTTGCTCTCCAATAGGTACATTGTCTAACAGTGCAACAGAGCTTTTGCGCAAGCATTTCATCATGCATATTTGGCATATAAGTTGAACGTGGACACCGATGACAAAAGTCAACATATGGTTCACTATCGTAACTCTCTCGATCACCGAAGGTTCTGAACGTCTCAGAGTGATAAATGATCGAAGCAATACATGACAGATGAAACAATAAAAATTATACACTTCCTACATATAAGATTTGACACAATAATCAATGTATATTTTCGGCGAAAATATCTGTATATAAAATCTTTTATGCTAACGTGTGGGTCAGAAGTCAAAAGCAGGAATAGACCGTTTTTATTTAAAGTCTGTACTGTCGATATATATCTTGTAATTCTAGATAAAGTAATTATTTCGCTTTTCCGATGCTCTAACATTTGGCTGATAATTGTGTGCTAGGCTGCATAGTGGTAGCTGTGTCAGCAGGTGAGCAGTGTCCGATAAGACTAACCAACAATGATCACTTATGTTTGCCTTCAGCAATGATTGTTTTGGACGAATTTTCTTTTAAGATTAAATTCTTTTAAATTAAATTATTTTAAGATATATGCTTTCCAAAATTCCTCTTGCAAAATCTAATATTTTACCAGCTACTTCGAAGGCCTTACATTTACAACTCACGAAGTCTTCGCTGCAATCTACTGTCAGTACTATAATGCAGCGACAGAAGGACGTGTATAATACAAGTTCGTGGTGACAGTACTCGGTTGAAGCATGCTGCTACTTCAGCTACGAAACACGAAAACTTCTCCAACAAATTCATTAAAAAGTGCTCGCAAGTTGATATCAAAGCAATGTAACCAATGTTTTCACTCACCAAATGTATAGAGAGTGCCAAGGGTCAGGTGTATTAGGACGCCTCCCGCCACGGTCAGCCATCCTCTGTACGCGCTGGCCATGTTGCCGTGGCTCCTTGCTGACCTCCCTTCGGCTATAACACGGTACCGCTGTCAGCCGGCGACCCTCGTAAACGCTCTCCCTACACCTGCTGTACATTCTACACATAATACATCAGCAGCTAAACCTGCGGGGCGTACACACGGACGACAATCAGAAAAGTACATAAAACTTATTTCCAAGACCTGTATGTTTGGTAATACTCCAGATGCTCTGTATGACAATGGCTCCAGTCTTGGACTGGCAGTGCGCTTGTCTGAAAATTCATTTAAACTAAATATTTATTTCTAAGACAAATTTGCACAAAAATGTAACGTAAAAAAAGGAGCCTGAATAAGGTTCATTGAACATTAAGTATTCGAAAATAAACTAAACTTTAAAAAGAGAGAGACATACACGCTTTTATTTGAAATATACTGAAAAGGATAAAAATAATTTTGTTTCCTTAGGTCTCGAGATTTTCTATATATATATAGCTTAAAATATAAAAGTGTGAGTGGCCCCGGAGTAAAAAAAAGTTCCAAGCGTGCCCGTCATAATTACAATTATCATGAGACCTATAAGGAAAAAATTTATTTTGCCCTATTCGATGAATTTAAAATTAAAAATAATTTTTACTTATTTTATTTTATATTTTTAGTCTTTTTGAATTTGTTTTTTGCCAATCGTCATTACGGTGTTCTTCCTATCGCAAACGCTTCTCGGCTTCGGTCTCCTGATGTTTTTGCCCTCTTCTTTTGCAGGCGTTTTTTTTTCCCCCTTTTTTTTCGTTGCGGTTCCCCCGTGTCCCCAACCCTCTCTCTCGTCGCAAATGTAAGGGTTGGTTTGTAACATCCGGCTACCTGCCAGTCGCAGCATTCTATTTTACACGCTTTATGCATCTATTGTTTATTGTGTGACACGCACGAGAACATACATACACATAAATAGTTTTGTATGCCTGGGCTTATCGATTTTTTTCGTTTTTCATCTGCGACTGTATTCCCTTCTTATATGCTGAATTAGCAGCTATAACCTATATAGTTAATTACTAGTTCCAGAACAGCACTTTCATATCTCCCCTAACTCGACGTACAAAATTAAAAGCAAATCAAATTATTTTACTACCTGTGGCCTGCTGGCAATGATTTAATATTGCATTGCCACAGGGAAAGAGTAAATCGTGAAAATTACATACCTCTAGGAGCATGGGAAGTGGGTGAAAATCGATTACAAAATTTGGCCATACATACATATAGAGTTAAAAAATAAAAAAAAGTGTACATAATTTTTTAAAACCATTTACATTGTGTTAAAATTTGTCGGGCAACATATTTAAATTGGATGCTAATATTCCAGTCAATACCAACGTATACTGAGTATGGTTGTAATCGTAGTAAAAATAAAGTTTTCTTGCCTAATTATAATTGATAGTCTTTACATTTAAGTTTATCCTTACTGTAAAAGGAAATCGACATTATACTTTATAAACCATGCATGTTGAAATCTTAACACATTGGGCAAAGTATTGTTCACATATCACATTAAGCCAAAACACAAGTGCGGGCGCGCGCGCACACACACACGTGTAATGCACTCACCACACGGAAGAATACCCACAATTAATTAGCTTGCTGTGGATGAGGGTAATGTCTCACTTGGACAAATGTCAAAACCACACCGAAGAAATCTTTATTTTAACTGTTTGTCAAGCTGTGGGTTCATTATGCAACCCACTATATGTCCCTGATTGTATGTACCATCCACCCAATTGTTGGACAATGCAATGCGCAGCTGAATACACACACATGGCTGTTAATCGCTTTTGGCATCAGTCGAGAAGTGCTCAAAAGCCACACGTGGGATTGGAAGATAACCTTTTCCTCCACCACCTATGATAAACCTTCATACTTGCTCGTGTTCGTTATCAACATGCTGTAGTATACAGAACTACATTAAATGAGCCTTCATCGCTATCATCGTGTGCTTGTATTGTCTCGTGAACACTATCAGTTACTATATATAAGCGTTATCATCCCGACGACGATAAAGGTAAAGTCTCATATGTTATTATTGGTTATTGGAGCAGTGAACGCATGTGGAACGTTGGCCCGATTGGCCCTTCCACCTCATCCCAAGATGAATTTCCTGTCCCCTGCCTGTCAATCCCCATCCCAAACACACACACACAGGGGTATACCTCACCTCGCAAGGTCTCGAGATGTCAGGTTTCTGTTTGCATACTCATATGTGGTCCTCTTTGTACAGTAGGAACATGTACACATGACCTTTGAAGGTTCCCCTGAAAACAGTTATCCAGAAATTGTTCCTGGATATAACTTCTTGTAGATTTTTACGGTGTTGTCGGAGGGAGGTAAGGAAGGTGTTGGAGAGGTTGGAGTGCTATATCTTCATTCATAATGAGATAGTTGTATTGCTCCTTGAGTCTTGAACTTCCTCCCCTTAAACGACTATAAGAAATTAAAACTGATATTGCCTCCCCCTCCACGAATGCGTTGTAGGATCAAGTACGTTGAAGTATTTGGCTTTTGTCCTTTGTCAATACGTTTGTTTTCTACGAGTGTTTACATTAGAGGCACGTAATATCAAAAACCCTGTTGCACAAAAACAACCAGTATGCCCCATCTCGTGATCATCTGTTGTGGAACAACCAAGCGCCCAAGTCACGTGACTCTAAGATGCCTGCGAATAAGTGAGCTGTTAACGGACAGTTCTACCACTTTTACGGCTGTTACAGTTATTTTCTACAATTCAGTATGTTTATGTTCCGATTAAAGTACACATTATTATTTGCGTTGTAGCTAAAAGAAAATGTAAAACACCACGGCGGAGAGAAAAAAAATCGTAAAATCTGTTTCACTGTTTGTATTATAACCCCCTACTCGGGCGCGCGAAGGCGTGTTGTTTTAAAACCCTTTAAAGACTCATTTCTTTTGTTCTATAATCGACAGCAACAGCGAACATAGCGGGAAAACGTTTTAAAAAATCGTAAAGGCTGGTCGTGAAATCCATCCCCCGCCCAAGTCTACCAGCTTCTCCATCCTTCTCTCGGCCTGAACTAGAGGAGGAATGACGCTAGTCATGTCAGCCCTCAAACCGCTCCTCTTACCCTGTTCTTCAAATTTATTCACTCCAGGTTCATTTCATTGGCCACCTTCACTGCTGTGGGATGATTCCACTTACGTGCTCTGGGCAAGGGGAAAGTCACCGACAAGCAGCAAAGATAAAAAATCCGAGCATCACAACTCTTCTACGGAGCATCAAGGTTTTTCGTGCAGCAGCTGACAATTTCGTTCTGTACAGCAAGACGATTCTACTCCATATTGCAAATGACGAATCTGATCTATGCAGCAAAGGACAATTCTGTGCCATAAATCCGATGTCACGTGCTTGTTCCCCTCGGCTCACGACAGACAACGGGGACTATTTTGCATTTCTCAAAATTATTTTATTTGCTAGTTTATTTTACATCTTATGAGTGTTTTTAAACATGCATTTAACTTGCTGTACAATGACAGCAAATACAAACTAAACGTTTATAATTTCAACATCTTGTATGGAAGGACCCACATCTTTCACTTTTCAGCTACACTGACCCCAATAAATAATAAAGCAATGCCAGCTAACCACACCGCAGGTGAGGCAAAGAGGCTTTGGAAACGACCAGCAAACTAACACAGCACATAGCTATAATTTATGGGAAACACTCATCATGCCTGTATGTGGCATAATGTAAATGTTGTTTGGTTTTTTTTTGGGGGGAGGGGGGGCGGGGAACATAATAATAGACCAAAGGATATAGTACTGAATGTTAAGGGAACAAATCGGAACCATGTCTCAATGAGTTGACACAGACAAGATTGGCCAAAAAAACTGTAAGTGGCACTGTACTTTCACATCATGCATTCAGATAAATTATCTTCTCCAGGGTGAAATTTATATATAAGACTCTGCCAGCAAATGCTTTCTGTAACTTTATTCCAATCCTGACATTCTACATATTGCTGAAATCCACTTACATTCTAAACATCCTGAAATCATGCTAAAATTCATTCACACTGCTACAACAGCACATTAAAATATTTTCTGCATACCTCATAATTCTTTCAGCAAAAGCAGGGAACAAATTATGACCCATATGAAGAAAAATGGTCTAAGAAATGTTACCTCTACCTCAGGCAATACATACATGAGAATACATAAAGTTAACAGCAGTAATTTTGAAATCTATCTGCAAATGGTCTTTGCACCTCTTCTTTGCAATAGTTCTGTCCTCTATGAAAGGAAAGGATATCAATTATAAGATGGAATTTAATAATGGACTGAAAGAGTTTTGACTTAAGGAATGTATCTAATGTATTTCTACAACCACCGCTCATGTAAAGAACTTTTGGTTAAGCTGAGGATTAAACCAATGCTGGAAATTATTACATGGATAGGCGGAGAAAGAAAAAGGAGTTTCACACCAAAATGCATGCACAGCCATGGTCCTCATACTCACCATGAACAACAATTGGCCATACATCTGAGTTTATCTCCCTATGTTTTTAACTACACCATCTATGAGGTTATCATCATGAATACACTAGCTGATGATGACTTTGGTGTCTTCTGTAAATATTTTTTATAAACATCTTTCCTGTGACTCAAATTTTCTAGTATTTACAGATTTTCGTATGCTGTCCCATTTACCTAACTTGCCTTGTTCTGTTTTGGGGTAGATGTACTGAGATTTTTCTAGTCCAGCATCAGCATCCAAAGTTTAAAATTTGTTGTTCATCTTATTTCAATAAAGTTACATTAGCTCTCATTAAAGATGAAGCAAGAGATTCTAGACTTAAAATGGAGAAACTCAAAGTTGAACATGCACAGTTTCTGCATGTATTTAACAAAGGTTCTCTGACAATACTCACCTTAATCCTTTACAAATCATACCATTCTCATATGCTTGGATTTGCATACAGCAGCAAGTTTTTACAAGTTCACATCCTTTTAGGAAAATACATCTAATACACTGAAACTATGTAAACAATCATGCCGGTTTTTTTTTAACACAATTATTTCAACTCTTCACAACAAATAAATGGATTGCTCACAAAAATTATGCCCAGGTATTCAGAATATTTTTTTCATTCAGTTATTTTTCTAAAATATTTCCAGTAAACTTGAACCAAACCAAAGCATGAGAACCAGCAAACTGATAAAAATAAAAAATACCCTTTTTATTAGCACACTTCACACTTAGGCCAAGAAAAATATTTTATCACAATTCTGTCAGATCCCTTTTGGTAATCAGAGAATCGGACGATGGAAATGCACAGCTGATCAAATCCACAAAACATACACAGATTTTGCAAGTTTTGTCACTTTATAGAGTTAGCTGTTATATCACACAAAACCACTCTTTCAGTATCTTCCTATACGAACAACTGGCAGGTGTAAAATGACACCAGATGATGGATGTGCAGTTTAACATGAGGTAGGTAATACAAAAATACTGTCAATCATTTCTATGTATTGGAGTGAAAGGTGAAAACATCACAGTGACATAAAATCTTCCAAGACAATTCTGCTCCTTGCAGCTGTCCACCTCATAAAGGTTTGCTGTTTTCATATTCAGGAAATGAATTCATTAAACCCTGACTCTTCGCATATTTTTTCCTTCTTTTCTGCACTGTGTCTCTTTCCCCACCTCTATCTACAACAGTTATTCTTCTCTTTTGAGTGCATCAGTCAGAAACATTTATCAGGCCCATGGGATCACAGCACTTTGTGGACGAAGGGTATGATCAACTAGGTGAGAAAAATAAATCTGGAATCCTTAAATTATAACATCCCTGTTAATGTTTCTGGAAGAAGAGTCAGCCTCGCATATAGAACAAACATTTGTCCAAAAATGAACCTTTCCCCCTCTTTTCCAATCTAAATCTAGCATTGCGTAATAAATAACGACACTTTTATATGTTCAAATCCGAGGTAAAACTTTTCACCACTGTGCTGGCTATAGAATATGAGCATTCACTGTAGACTGGCCTAGCCAGGACCAATGGCAGTTACAACAAAGCCCATCTTTCCTTGCTATGCTTACACAGAAAGTTCTGAGAAATGTCTTCTGCACAGATATCATCCACCATTAGTGCACTTGTTATGCACATAAATGCCCTTAATTTTTTTCTTGCAATGCTGTCACTTTTTTCCTGAAAGGGTTCTATGCTCAATGTCCATTCCTCATGAAGCTGGAATAAGATAAAATTACACTGAAGAGCTTCTTGTTCCATAAATCAAAAAAAGCCCAAATTATGCATGCAGGTCATGCTGAGGTTGGTAAGCATCTCTTCAAACATGTAATGATCCTGTATGGATGATATAAATACCTCTCTTAGTGTAGCAGGTCAACATTAACTTTTCTAGGCAAGTTACACTGGGCCACATCATGGACCACTGCTCTGCATATTCGACTGCTGTAAATTCTGCCCTTGACCTTGAACAGACTGGTTCGAGCCATCTTGTCCATTAGAACCTTCAGATGGGGGTCTGCAATTAAAAGAAATTAAAAAGCAATTGACAAGGAACTGCTGCCACACCTGTCATGATCAAAGATGAAAAAGTGAAATCCTAATGCCATGACAGATTTGAAACCCCTAGACATATCTTTTAGGAGAATTGTCTCCAATATTTACTTCAATATTCTGAGAAAGATTTACATAAAAGTCTGCTACAATTAATATAGTAATATTAATATAAAACAAACTACATGCAAATTTGAAGATAGTCCATTTTATTGGACAGGAGAACTTGAAAGGCAAGGTTGCTTGTATAGTGCACTAGCGGAAAGTAGATATAGCCAGTTTGCACTGTTGTTAAGTGGAAAATATTAAATAAAATATCTCTGAAAAAAGGAGTTGAAAAAAAATGCAGCTGGAGTTAAAATACAGACAAGATTCAAAACTATATAACCAAACTGAAACACACCCATAACACAATACATTTAAAATTAAGATTGGGTGTATATCACTAAGATAAACATGAAAAATAAATTATGCTTACATCTTAAACACCAAAAGTAGAGCAAAACCTATGCAATTTTAACATCTAAACCACACACACTCTCTCTCAAGTATGCACATGCAGAGCTGGTAGTTTCAGTGACTACCTACAACCTCTGACATAACCAGCTGGTGTGTAAACACTGGCCTACCTTGAAGGATTCAACTTTGGTTTGGGCATTTTTGCAAGGACAGCAGCTATTTCTTTTTTCTCATCATATGTTTTCCACATATCATACAGTGCTAGAATCTGCCTGGTAATCTCAAGTATCTGTTCAAACATTAAAAGTCAATAATCAGTCACCTAAAGGGGATATTATGTCTGAGCCATTACAGGAAAATAAAACGTACATATATATATCTATTAAAAAACATGCTTTCACTTAGCAGCCTACATTATTTTCAAAATAAAAGAATGGCCATACCTTAAGTGATAATATAAAATCTTTATAATTTACATGTGATAATGATGTTTGCATAAACCCTAGTAGCCCTAAATCTTCAGTAAAATGCTTCACTGAATACTAGAATTTTGATTTCCAAATGGGTAGTAACTACACATGACCTTAAATTTTGGAATAAACTCAAAGCTATCTGTATCACAAATCTACATGGAATTGGGTTTTTTGTTTTTTGTTTTACTTTTTTTCATCTGGGGGTGGGGAAGTGGGTTATGTCTTAATTATCATTAGCAAATTGTTACTCACATACCACCAGTGTAGTGTGTTCATGTGAAACCTAATGATTCTAGTTTTGTAGAAAATACAATTAAGTTCGTAAAATACAACTAAGATCGCACAGAACAATGAATTTTTCATAAACATAAGTACAAAGAAGAAGTTGTCTCACTTTGTCTGTATCAACTGAAAGCTCTGCACACCACTGTTTAATATCTTTCTGCTTGATAACACAAGCCATATGGAGACAAGCTGGAACACAAGTCAAAGTAAACTGAAAAAAGAATGCCTACACAAAAGCAAAAATTCTAGCATTTAAAAAACCACTCTATATTTACCATTCACAAAAAGTGAAAGGTTTGCAAAGTCACAAATTAAATTGTTAGCGGTTTTTAGACTCCCCCACTTCCTAATGTAAACATATTGGGATTTTTGTGGATGTATTGCAAAATACTGTTTAAAATTTTTCAATGTTTATAAGCTGTTACGCATGTTATGTTTTTATAAATATAAAACTGTCACTAACATTTAATTAAAGGGTAATGACAAAATATGTATGTTCAGGTTATCACACAACGTATTGCACAATGAGACATCTAATCTTAACTCTTCAGTTGTCAAATCCACAATATCAAAACTGTTTATGTTTTCAGACCTCAGCAATATTTTTGTTGTGTGATTTGGAACTCTGATGCTGTCTTATGTGATTTCCCACATTTCTACACAAATAGACCCTCTACCCTACTTATTCATACTTAAAAAAAAAGTTACACTTTTTTGGTGTATGCCTGTTTCAAGATGTGTTGTTGAATTCTAGAGAATTTACACCTTACTGCCTTAGATATCACAAACTACTTCGATGAATTAACTTCGAGATAAGAGAGCCTACTTATTGCCAATTCTGAAACTTCAAGTTGACCCCAAATCTGTTAACACTCAAACAAGTTCATTGGCTGATGATCAAGCCAGTTTACATCAACCTATCTAAACAAATAAGGACAACGACTGCATGATCTGATGCGCAGATATAGCCTCAAGTAGACAGGCCATATTAAAATGGATGAAGTTTCCTAAGAGTTTCTTCCCTTTACTGTTCACACACACACACACACACATATTCTTAAATGTCCAGTTGTTAAATACAAGTAACAAGACAGATTTTATGTTCTCTGAACAAATTTTAAGCTGATGTATAACAATTTATTATTAATTTATAGGTATAAAACATAGTTTAAGTTTCGACTTTGTGCCCTCTGTAATCAGAACAGAAAAAATATGTACTGTCATTAAATTTATCAGAACATTCTTCTACATTTTCATCATCATGTGACTCCATTTGCTATGCAGGATAAAACAAACTCACCCAATGCTATCAGATATGGTGGATAGAGCAATGGCACATCTGTCCTTAAGCTGTCATTTGCTATTCTCCTGCATGGGAAAATATGGCACACAACAGTTTATTGTTAAGTAACTAACATTCAATCGCCTCAGAACTATTGAGAAAAGGTGAAAGGTATTTTAGTAAAGCATGGGTCATTTATTTCTGAAATACTCCAGAATTTAATTTAAATCAAGAGATAATGAGGTTTCCACAAGATGAAACATCTATTAACTTTTCAATGCGATATTCTGTCTGGTTAAAATTTAGTGTCTTTTTTTTTTCTTTCAAGATCACAGGCTAATAAATTTGTGTAAAGATGTATGCCTCTTTTTTCTGAGGAGAAATCTTTTACAAAAATTGATTTTTTTTCCTTAATCAAGCAAACTCACCATGCTAAGGGAAGAAGTTCAGTATCAGAATTCAAATCTGCACAGTACTTTGTAAGTGGTCTATATGCGTGATATAAAATTAAACAGCAATCCTGCAAAAGTTCCCAACAACAAATTAAGCACTAGATATTATAAGTTTAAATCTGAATGATCCATTAGATAAGTACTCAGTAGCAATCCACAGATCATTACACTGAACATCTATTATTGTAGTTTATGTTAGAATTGTCAACAATTAATTTACAGTTATGACATTGGTTTGTCAGCACTGAACTATACTGTATATGTTAGAAGGAAACTGGATTTGAGGATTAGCTCAAGAAAAGGCAAGTGAAGTAGCACATAGGGCTGAAGTAATATATAATGATATTCTGAATCCTTTCTGCTCAAACTTTTGGGATAAATGGTTTACTTACAATCACACCTAAAACATAATTTTAGGATAGCCATGTACGCTGCATGTTTTGTTGTTAAGTGACATCACTGCCAACCTTCTGACAAGTGCAGTCACTAAATCATGACAGTATGAATGTGGACATCATTCCTTAAACTTTTGAACCATGGTACAGTGATAGAAAGCTGAACCAGAGTACAGTAATAAAAAGTTAAGCAATTGGAGAATACTGGTGTGAAGAAGAATGAGGTTACAAACACTAATACTTTACTCAGAGACAGCTACATGCTTGATCTGGTAATCACTGCTAAACAGTCATCCTTCTAAACTATGTCTTCCTGGAAGCCATCTGTACTATCTCACCAATGACAAGCTATAAACTAGGATCCTGCTCGCCAGCGTGCCAGCTAACCCTCAGCATCTCAACGTTTTTCTTCTCAGACAGTTACTACTGCATTAACTAATGTTTACCTGTAATGTTTAACTGTAATGTTTAACTGTTTCCATTCATAAAAAGAGTATGCAAAAATGGCAGCTTTCGTGAACCTGGAGCTGTGTTTTGGACATATTCCTGGATAAAAAAGATTCTTCTAATGCCCAATTTTTTTTTTAAAGTGGAAGGAAGTATTTTAGAAAGTATCATTTAAGCCAAATCTGCTAGTTCACTTGCCACTCCCCTCAAAGATGCATCAAGTGCCCCAACCATAGTATGACAACAAGCATACTATGAAAACACAAGACTAAAAATTAAACTGCTGAACATCAGACATTTTTAAGGACGTTAAAAATATTTCCCTTATTAAAATGTTTACTTTTCATGTTTCTGTTCATCAATAACTGGTTGCATGCGACTTAACTTATGAAGCTTAAAACGCACATTAATCTCCCAATAATAAAATATTTAACATCAATACCCATTTTATTACCGTTTTTAGAAATAAATAAATAGTTACCATCATTTCCAGCAAATAAAATTCACACTCCAGCACGTTCTGTATCCTGTATGGGTACTCTTGAGGATATGCATAGGCAAATTTGTTTTTAACTGAAATGCATCAACACCAAAAAGCTACTTATTAGAATAAAAATAATTTATCATTCCTGGAAATTATGCCCTACAAAACTTATGCAGATCAAGAATGTGTACAGTCTCTACAAGATAGCATCTTTTTCCTCCATCACCACTTTGGTAATCTCTCTCTCACACACACACACACACAGAAATTTGAAAATAAAATACAAATTTATATTTATAGAAACATTTGTCTTGAATCTTTATATCTAAGAAATTCTATGTATATATGATTATGTTAAAAGGTGTCAATAAAGTAAATTTTTAGGGTTAGATTAAAAAAGGTATTAAATTTATTACAATTCTTTGAACCTTGGGACTTCTTGTATTTTATATGACACAAGTACATATGCATATGAACACACCAATGCAAAATCAAATGGCAGCAAGGTTTCACTTACCTACATTCTGACAAGTTGTTATCAATCTGCTGTTTGATATAACACCAAATTCCTGCATACAAAACAAACCAGAAGAACTCACTATTCGTCCTATACAAAAAATATCACAGGATAGGTAAAGACTACTTACATATTTGCAAAAACTCTTTAAAGACCATTACATAATAAAATAAGGTACAATATTACATAATAAAATATGGTATAATAACAGAACAGTGACACAGATTGTCAAAGCATTAAGTGTTTTACACATTATTCCTGAAGTTTTGAATGTCTCTGAGAAACATTTTATCACTACTTACTTCTACTTTGGATGCTAAAAATATACAGGTTGGTGCCATCAGCCATGGATCAATACACTTCAAAGAATTCCTGTATGAAAAATACAAACGACATTTGAAGGGTTAATGAAGTAAGTGCCAGTTTATAAAAACTGCCTTTATATAAGAACATGATCATTTGATTTTTTTAAACTGGCACTTGCTCCATAAACTGTTATTAGACCAATACAGTGCACATTATCTGTAAAATGTGTACCAAATAATCCTAGAAAATACACATGCTTCTCTCACCTGGCATAAAACCGTTTGAAATATATTGTAGCTGTGGCAATCACTTGCTGCCGTACCTTCAGCTGCTCACCCAATGCTTGTATAACTATATAACAATGTAAATATTGTCTTACTTGAATATCTGTATCTTTGTTTTCAGTTTGTTCAACACCTTCTTTTGATACAATGCAATGAACTAGATCATAACAGATTTAAACCACGCTACACCTTAATATGATTGTTATTACCTTTTTCTGTCTTTGATCTTAATTTTACTAAAAGTTATGAAGAATTTTTCTACAAAACTTGAAGATTTAGCAAAGCAATAAAAAAAACAAACAAAAAAAAAAACAGGCCACTATGAACACCAACAGAACATACAATTGGCAAAAAAAATCATGATTTTCTGGTATTCTTCTTCTGTTAATTCCTTCAGGTCCTGTTGACGTTCTCGATAGAGATCTTGTTTGTCGAGCATCCACTGCTGACTGAAATTACCATGAAAATATCAGTTACTAGAACTTCCTTTAAAAAAGTTTACGAGCACAGTAAACAAGTAGCGTTACAAAGTTAACCAAATAAACCATACTTTTTTAAATTACGAAGATCTTTAATTCAATTTTTTTAAATTTTATACACCAAACAGGCAAACTGCATGCGCCGTAATAGGCATTACTATTTGACTCGGTAGCTATGCGAAGATGTCTTGAAAATTATGATTGTTCAAGATCTGTTGATATTTTTAAATGTGACTACTTCATGTGATTTGAAAACAATGCTTTTTTCCATTCATAAATTTCCATAATATGCAGATTATGACATGATTATTTAGTAACAAGAAACTCGCGCCTAAGTACTTCTTCTACACTTTAAACTGAACGGATAAATCCCGGGATTATTTTGACGCATTTACCATACTTCTCTTATTTTACACTAAATATCGGCAAAATAAAGCAAACTCTGTTACTAGTGTGAACTCTGCCAAAAGTTTCCAGCCATCTTCACGCTCTGTCTTGTTGCTGAAAGAAGTCGTTTCACCGAATCGAAGAACCGCAGTTTGCAGAATAGTCTACCGGAAGTCACTTGTACTTTCTAGCATTCTTTCCCCACGCATGCGCAATAGTGTAAACAAAGCCTGGGCGTCTCGATTCTCGATCTCGTGGCTGCTATTAATTGTAGAGTTTAGGTAGCATCGGGAAAACTTTTGCTTAAAAAAAAGATGAGTTATATCGGTCATTGAAAGCTTTGGGATTTTTGCCGTTTTCACTCATTCTGTGGACCAGTGAACAAAGTGCACACACCATGAAACAAACGCCTTCAGCAGACGACAAATTCAATACGTGATGAGTGAAAATAAATTGTAAGTAGTTTACCTCTAAGCCAAGAATTACTCTTCTTTCAACTGAGGTTAATTAAAATTAGAATAAAAATTAAAAAAGGTAACTTTATTAGTCGATAAATGACATAATTAACCATATCAAATCGCCAAAATCTCGATCGCTTAAATCGCTCTCGTGCACGACCGTAAACAACAGTTGACTTCTCCCATTCCTACCTTCGTGAACTTTGAACCGATCAGTAGGCCTTGCGATCCCTTCTGTCAAATATATTAAACTTTAAATGTCTGAAACTATTCATTTGTTTGTTTTTTTATGCTATGTGTCTTCAAGTTTAGTTGAAATCATTCGGTATGTCTATATACATGCTACACGCATTCGTCAGATGTGTAAACATTGGCTGTTTCTACCATACATCACCACCACCACCACTACTCACATCTTCTTCACTTTATCATCATCCTCAGTCATTGCATTATCTATGCCTCTCTGTCTCGTATACACACACAGATGGATGTATAAAGTTTGTATGATACGAGACGATCGATGATGGTCAAACAATCGGTACAAAAAAATCTCCGTCCACGCAGTCCATTGTATAGGTATACGTACGTATATTTTTGAAACCTCACAACACGTACGTACGTTCAAGTGAAGACAGCGGTGCGATGTAAAATACTGACACTCAACGATTGATGTATTTGTTGTATGCTGCACATTTCGTTCCACTTGCTCGAAGAACTTCATGGTCCAGCCTTTATAAGTCGTTCGATCTTAACCAAATTTGAATAAATTAACGTTGGACTAAGTAGGTACTGTTGGTGTAAACAAGAAATATCAGATCAGGTCAAAGCTGTGATTCTCTCTGCTAGCAGATCTCATGCCTACAATAAAACGGATATTGCAGCTATCTTTGTTTTTGTTGTTTGTTTGTCGTTATTCATTACAGTTTAATTGTATGCGTTTTGAAAACCCACGATTAAACTGTTTGTTCATTTTAAAAATCTTTTTAACTGATCATAATTAAGGTGCATTTCATGCTGCTTAATGCGTATGATATGCACTGTCGTGTATAGGTACACTTTAAGCCATTGGCGGAAAAAGGCGTTACAGTGATACCTCGGTTCTCGAACATTATAATTCGTTCCGGGAGGACGGTCGAGAACCAAATTGTTCGAGAACCGAAGCAATGAAACCCATAGGAAATAATGGAAACTGGATTAATTCGTTCCAAGCCCCAGAAAATGCCTATTTACTGGCCTAATTTGTATATAATATGTAGAAAAACATGAGTCTCAACAAGAAATAAGAAATAAAAGTGTATTTATTAAAAAAAAATAAATAAATAAATAAAATGTACTGTACAGTACAGTAAATTGTGTTTCATTTACTGTACCTGTACCAAACTTTATGGCAGGAAGGAATGAATGTGGAGGGAGGAGGGAAGGGGGATGGTTATTGTTTTGAAGGGGAGTCCTCTTCAATAAAAACAGAGGGTAACTGCTCTTCGGGTGTTTCTGTTCTCTGTATCTTTTGCTGAGGAGAATCAGAATCTTGCTCTGCAGTTGCTTGTCTGATTTCTTTACGGAAGAATTTGTCAATTGTTTGCTGTTTTTTTCTCCTTTGCAAAATTTTGCGGAAAGTGGACATAACATTATCATTAAAAATGTTAACTGCTCTATTTGCTACCACTTTATCAGGGTGATGTTGTTCAACAAAATTTGCGATTTCTGCCCGTTTTGCACACATTTCATGACTCTCTCCACAAAAACGTGACTCTCTCTCTCTCTGCACTCACACTGATGACGCAAGCAAGGCGCGCTGGGCCGAATGAACGCCATTCGGCTCAACTCGGCTCATCTCGGACGTTCGGATGTTCGAGTTCCAAATATTTGTTCGGATTCCAAGACAAAATTTTCTCGAATTTCCTGGTCGAATACCGATTTGGTCGAAAGTCAAGGCGTTCGAGAACCGAGGTATCACTGTATACTGTATAAATAGGAATAAACAAATCCACAACGATCAAAACCAATAGGAAACAAATCACATTATTTTTAAAATAATTACAATACTTAACATAAATCGCATTAATTGTTCGTTCCTTGTTGTTTCGTGATTCCTCTTTGTGTCTTTTATATTTGTATTTTATTCCTTGTCTGCATATACATGTAGTCGTTTTTTACCCTTCCATCCTTCATAATACTCTGTTCATGTCTACTACTTGACAACATGCTTCTTCGTGAGCGTCATTATGCGCTATATAAATCACATGACGATGGTAGATGGATGGGTGGGCGGATGTATGGATGGCGATGAAAAAAAAAAATAAATAAACGTCTAAGAAGCACCACAAAATCTTTTTTTTTTTTTTTCGTAAAAGTTGCTATGACATGTCAATGAGCTGCATCCCCTTGAAGTCTTTTGCCCTTAAACGGTGCGCACCGTGGAGTATGGTCGTTTTTGCTCTCCGGGAACAAAAATATAAGTCTTCCTGCCGATGTGCTGCAGACATTTGCCAACGGTGCCAGTAACCCCTCGCCAAAGGTTGGTCTGGGCGCTCAACCCTACTGCCCGCGGCACTGGACGTGGGCTACACGGAAGACAATCCACCTCGTGCAGCAGACGCATCATGCGGAGTCCACGGCCTAGTTCCGCTGATTCAGCCGCTTCGCGCTTGATGCGCGGAGGATAACGAGCGGATGTCGGAAGCTGGTAGGAGTGCATCAACGTGGCCATGCGAAACCCGCGGTCCAGTCGGGCGTTGTCGTCTGCTTCTGGCTTGACACGCGGCTGGGGCCGCGGCGTGACTTCGTTGCGTCCGTATCTGCACACAAGTCGAGAAGCGGACCACAAGCTTTGAAGACTAAGCCGCGAATATTCAATTAAAGATGAATGATGCATTACATCTGATCTATAGCTGTGACCCCAGGGAACTACCGACACCAGTCATGTCCACGTGGCTGTGGACTAAACGCAAGATGCATGGAAATCTCTACATCAATCGCTTTGTGTTTTTGCTCAGTCTTGCTATGACCATTAGAGTGAGATTTAGGGTAACGCATGCATAAGGGTTCTTAGTACGACGTGTTTGTAACATGTCGTCAGAGACCATTCTGGTCATCCAGCTGTCCAAAATGTGTGATTAACATGCCGATCGATTATGCTTCTGCCAAGTCCCTACTGTCTAAAGGCATTAGAAATCAATATAAGAATTACATGGAGGCCAAGTTCATCATCAAATTGTTAGATGCCCCATTCGGCATCAGCTATGGCATTATACTGGATGGTCTCGTAATATTACGATATACAAATTGAACCTCTATAAACGTGATTGAAAACTCTCTCTCTCTCACACACACACAGAGATATGAGGTTGTTACGCACCATACAATATACAGAAGACATTTTTAAAAAGTCATTTAAAGGATTATGGAACAAATGGATCTTCATTAAATGGGAATGGAGGATATTTCTGCTCTAGTCTTCAATGAGATCTCATGTCTGAAGGTTTTAGGCGGTCTTCATGCGGAAAATAACAGTGAGGCAGTCTGATAAACGATGCCGTGGCATTTAGAAAAAGAGAACCAACGTATTGTATTGGATATTTACTTGTGGATGTTGTCTCTCATCCGTTTGCCCATGCTAAGTGTGGCTATGCCTTGACCCTCAGGTTTGATCCTTGGCACCGCTCGCGACGACAATGCCATGGTGCCATATTTGTGGAGAATGTTGTACATGCGTTTTCCCTACGAAAAGGAAAGGTTTATCACAGTTAACAAAAGACATTCAAATCAGCAACGTGCGTGCGTGGGTGCGTCCGTCGGTCCGTGTATATGCTTGATTGCGGTTTTTCAGTGTTTGTCTTGCACGTTGTTCTGTATGTGTGTACAGTATTCCGGTACGCATTTACCTGCATGAGCCTGGATGAATGCGTGGGCAGACGAGCGAACGGATGAAAAGTATAATGGCTGACAATGTGTGCATGTGTGCATCATGGTAAATTAAATAAAGCACGCAGTGATAACCTCACCTTGGCCATTTCTGCAGTGTCCTTCGCCTCATCCTTGACCCGTGGCTGCCTCGGAGTGGGGCTGTTCTGGGCGTACTCGTGGATGACTACCCGCATGCGTTTCCCTCTGCTGACAGTCGCAATCTGCTCCCCTTCTGGCTTAATTCTAGGTGGTGCTGTTGCTGGACGAGGGGTGGCTGTTCCTGGTTGATTCAGATGGTAAATGAGAAATAATAGACATGTGCACACTTAACGACCAGATACATTGAAAAATCCTTCATAAATTCTTCGCTAGAATTGCGTTTTACAGTGCGCGTGTATGTGTGTGTGTTAGTGTAATTGAAACAGTAGTCATTCAGGTCTTTTTTTATCCTTTTAAATCATGGACCAGAGTACAGTTAGCTGGCTTGATTTTGTTTTAAGTTACATACCGTTTAACAGGGGACCTACGTTGCCATGCCAGCCCATCTTGTAGTTAACCTTGGAGGCAGAAGTGGGACATCTTGGTTCAGGCCTCGGGCTGGGGGTCGTTGGACAGGAAGAGCCAAAGGCCACTTTTTCGACACTTCCTCTGTTGCGGATGTAGTTGGGCATTCCTTCCGATTTGATTCGAGACCCAAGAGGAGGCGAAGAAGTTTGCCGCCATGTCGGAATCTCTGGAACGCTGTGCTTAGCTACCATACTTCACTGGAAGAGTAATTGAACATTCGAAGACGCTTTCATCTACGACATTCCATCTTGTGGAGTTGACACCACAGTTAAAGGGCTCGCATTTAAGTAGGCAGTAATACATGTATTATCATAATTGGTCGTAGTGCGTACCTGTAAATATTGAAGATGAAAAGGCATGTTGACAAACGAAGAAAAAAAAAAAAACACGTACGAACTTATATGAAGCCTGGCTTTATCAAGACACTGTTGGAACTCAACGAACACCAAGACTAAGAAAACAATGAGGCCCACAATACATTGTCCTAAATTCAAGACTTCTACTGTCCTTACCGGTCCTTACACATAAATTGTTCTTGTGTCAGTGTCGCTGAAACTACGTCCACATACGTCTTATCGACGTGGCAACGTAACAAGAATCAGTGCACAAGCATACACAGTTCCAAAACCAGCAAACAGCTATATAGCTACTCAAAAATAAATCGTCCTTGCTGAAACGCCGGGTTATCAGTACCTGATTTACCCTTGTGCGAGAGATATGTCGAATGGCTTCTATGAACAGAATTAACGCTGAGCTCTTGTCAAGAGAAGTCGAACGGCAGACCCATTGAGTCTACTGCCTAATGTATGCGTGTCGCTGGACGAGGAGAGCGGGGGAAGGGTGGCGCGTTGGGGTTTGGGTGCGGCATACTATGCCTCACCTTTTGGCCTCGTATACGTAGCTGCTTGAATGCCTGTGTTTACCACACAAATGCTATTTTTGTATCTATCACTTAGGAAATTCGATAGCATGACACATGATTTACGTTTACCGATATCCTTGTACCAAA
Organism: Pomacea canaliculata; assembly: GCF_003073045.1. Taxonomy (NCBI): domain Eukaryota; kingdom Metazoa; phylum Mollusca; class Gastropoda; order Architaenioglossa; family Ampullariidae; genus Pomacea; species Pomacea canaliculata. The sequence goes on from NC_037603.1 coordinate 18,151,269, forward strand.
TTATGTGTCGTTTTCCCTTTTATTTTTTTAGTGGGGAAATAATACTTGCTTTGTACATAATTTTCAAAAGCCCATAATTATTTTGCCCGTCGGGTTAATCTTGCCTTGGAATTAAAAAAAAAGTTTAATGTGATGAAAAAAACTATATAGAAGTCGCAGGGCATTACAGATGAACGACTTTAGTTGTGTTTGATAGCCTTTGTATTGACTGCCCCAAAACGACCAACAGGAGCCAGAGTGATGGTCTTGACTGGCAGGTTGTTACTGAATATATGTAACATTACAGGTGTTCGTAATGTAAGTTTCGTGTTGCGTGTTTCTCTAGCTGCCACTAAAAAATAGAAGTATCAGTCGGGGCTTCGATCTCGCCGTGATATAGCCATATAGTTGCTGACACGGAGTTCATCACAAACATCATGGATTCGATCGTACCTTTGTCACAGAGTTCATATTTTGATTTACTGTCGGAGTATTTTTTTTTCAACGTGATATTTTGAGAATACACGAGGCTAGCTCATCCTGTAAGTGAACGACACATAAATACTAGGTAGGGCAGGACTCAGGTAGAAGTCTGTGTACATTTAGCCATTCCTCCGAGTTGTCGTTCTTGGAAAAAAACTTTCCTCACCTCTTCTGTTAAAGAGTTTCAATGGGTTGTGTTACGAAACACCTTGCATCTTATATAAGCATGACTATCAAAATTAGTCTGTGTCAGCGACCAATCCTACTGTTACACAGGTGACACTTACTCGCAACTGTGTGGTGTGCTATGCTTAGCAAATTGTTTAAAATTGGGATTTGTTCTGCGATCAATGTTTGCGAATAATTCGTCTGCTATTCGACTTTCTGTGTTTTTCGTCAGTTCTCTTCTGGGGAAAAGTGATTAATCATGCTTCCAGGAGGAAATCTGTATATGGAAATCAATTGTTCTTTTTAATTTGTTAGGTTACCAAGTTCAGTGCAACCGTGTGTACTCCACCCAGTAGAAAACGTTAACTGTGAGAGAGTTTTGTCCAGAAATCTACATACCTGCATTTGTAACAGGCATGTAAACACACTCAATATTCCACGGGTAAGATGTTTTCTTCATTAATTTGCCGATTCTAATAACTTGTGATTAAACTTTGCATAATGTATTGCTTCCTTCCCCCTTGGGTAATCATTTTGTTATCCACGTGTAATTATAGTTTTATGAGTGTTTTATGATTTATGATAGCATTAACATTAAAATGTTTGTGTCACAATGATTTAGCTATGGTCAGATACAAATATCATGAGCATATGTGGTTTAAAGAAGGTTTCATGTTGTGCATTGTTTCAGATTTCTTCCAAAGCACGCTCCTTTCATGTGTCTGCATCTGTAGTATCGCTGTTTCTGGTGACTTTGCCAGCACGTGTTGAAACACTACTCAGGACAAGTCTCAGGCACCACAGTGACTCAGAGTCAGACAGTGAAGTTAAAGATCATGGAGTAAAGTTTGTATACTTGTTACCCCACCCCACCCTCCAAAACAAAGTGCTTAAAACTAACTTTTAGGTCATAAAGAAACTCTGCATGTAAATTACATCTACAACTCTTGATAAGATAGCATAATCAGTAAGTTACAAATAATACAAATAATTTGCTACATTTTTGCTGGAGCCATTGTTGTATCTATATAGATTATTTGCAGTAGACAATGTAGAATGGAGTATATATACATATACATTTTCATTACCAGTTTCTGTAAAATCCATTAAAAAGTAACTTTCATATTAAAGATGGCTTTCAGATGAACTGTTGAACTACCACAGAGAATGACTCATCCTTAATGATACATCATTATCCAAAGGCCAGCTCTTGAACTACATAATGCACAAAATTCAAATAAAGGCTATAGTTGCTTGCTGCTTATTTTCAATAAACATTTCACTTCTGCATGGAATGCTCTATCTGTAATGGCCAGAAAACTGTCCAACATTTTTTCCACTTCTTCTTCAAGGTTTGTATCTCAACTTTTCATTGTAGTTGCACATATCGAAGTATTATTATTTTTTATATAAGATACTTTGTGACATTATTGCTTTCCTTTTTTGAAACAGAGAAGTTGTCATGATGCAGAAACCAGAACTTTCAGGTGCTTTGAAACAAGCCAAAGAAGAGGCTTTATATGGGCTTTTGGTGGCTGATGCTCTTTCTATGCCTGTCCACTGGTATTATAATCCTGATGATATTAAACGTGACTATGGAAAATGGCTGAGAGGCTTCACAGCTCCTAACAAAAAGCACCCATCTTCTATTTTGTCTTTATCTGCTGTTGGTAAGGACATAATGATGACCAGGGTTTAGATCTGAACAGTTGAGAGCATTTATGCACAAACCTTTCACACCTTTTATCCTTGGTACATGTACCAAAAGCTCTTTACCCTAGTCTAATTCACAATTGCATAATTGCACACATACATCCACTTTATCATTATATCATATAAATACACACACTGGGAACATAAACCCTTTAAAGAACTATTTAAATCTCCACAGGAAAGGAATAGAACCAGACATTTTGACTTTTTAGCTCATTATTTTAACAAAAGTCATTGTCTTAGTACAGAAACTCTATCTTGATTTTATGTACGGAGGCGAAGTCAACACTATAGCACAGATGTAGTAGTAATGTGTTGACGTTCTTCTGTCCAGATGGCAGTGGAAGGGGCACAGAGGGATCCACCCTACTCATAGGAAACATTATACTGCACGACAAGCTGAAGTACTGGACAGGGGGGAGTTCTACTCATTATCATCAAGGTAGATGAAAGTAGTGGTACAAGACTATGAAAAACTTTTGTGCATAATGTAATGATCCTTGCTTTTAATTCTTGAAAACAGAGGGCACAAAGAGTTTCCCATTAACTTGTCAAAACAGGTCTGGAAATTGTCTGTATTTGATAAAAGCTTATGTTTTGGGGCCTTCTTATTTGAAATTTTTTTGTGTCTGAAATATAGGTATGAATGCAGGAGACAATACCCTCAATGCTATCATGGCATTAGAAATGATTAAGTCAATGAACATGAGAGACCCGGAGCTTACTAGACCAGTCAAAGAAGTGAGGGGTGGAGTGCTGGAGGACTATGTCCAATTCATGACAACACCAGGGTCTCATAATGACACGTATGCAGAGTCATTTCATCGATCATTCTTCAAGGACTGGGTGATGATGGAACCTCACCCAAGAACTGCAGATGAGCTGATAAAGTTTGCTGAAGAGAGGTGAGATGATTGTAAATTCCTACACAGCTTTAGTCATCAGATGCTGAGAAAGTTTTCAGTGTTCCTTGTGAGATATCTTTCCCAATTTTATTTATTTATTTTTTTTATTTGTTACCCCTTGACAAATGATTGTGATATTTAATTGTCTCCATTGATGAATAGAAACAATTAAAACATTTTCCTTGAAATCAAGAAACTTGCTGTTATCAAAATTATTTTACTTGACCAGCCTGGTGTTATCTCTTCAATAAAATTAGATGTAATTAAAAATATTATACTTTACCAGACTAATGTAATTCCTGTAATCAAATTAAATGTTGCACAGCAAATTAAATTGGAAATTTATTACTAAATATTTTATTAGTTTACAATCTTTATGGGATTTATGAAAACCCTCAACATTTTCATGTGCTTATCATCCTTAGCAAGAGTCACCATTTTTATCTTCTTGTCCTTATCTGAAAACAGAAAATGTATCAGTTTTGCTTAAATTATTTTTTAAGGAGCAAGCGAAAGATGACTCAGAAGCCAGACTCCCAGCTTGGTGTTATAGGATCTCTTGTGCCAGCAATACCATGGATTCTTCACTCTGCACACAAATCCGAAAAAGAATGTGCAAAAGAAACGGTTGACTTTGTTCGCTTAACTCATCCAGTTCCAGCTCTGCTGCCTTTTGTAGACATGTACGCTCGTCTTTTACATGCTGTGTTGAATGGACATGACCTTAAAACGGAAGTCTTGAAAGTCCTAAGTCATTCTGATCTTGGAGGTCCATCTAAAAGACAGATGATTCTAAGTTTGCTTGATAAAGCTTCCAGGTTTGTTAATATTTCTTTGTTTTCTTAAGTCAACATAAATGAATTAATGAATAAAAAAAAAATATCACACACATGCACACATTCCAACCCCTGTGGGACCCCGGGGTATGCTTGCCTAGCAAGCATTGTAAGAATAGGGTCCCTGCCATCCAGCCAGGCATGTCGTAAGAGGCGACTAAGGTGGACACCTCACCTAGAGGTAAATTAGGTTGTGGTAGGGCTAACAACCCCACCATGTAAAAAAAAGTATGTTACAGAACTAAAACCAGAGAACTCGTCACAGATGCGGAGGTAATGAAGCACACCAGGTGACTGGACTAATGACGGACGACAGCCAAACCCGAAAGGGAGCTGGCGCCCGACAGTGGATTTACTGAAGCCGAGGCAGAAGTTGAGGGTGGGGTGCTGGAACGTCCAGACCTTGTACCAGACTGGCAGGATGCTCCAACTAGTCAAGGAGTTTGACAACTACAACTTGGACATAGTCAGTGAGTCAGAATTTGCTTGGAGTTTTGATGGTTGATCAGCAATCATGCTAATTGCAACTTGTCAAACCAACCTTTTTGATGTCATGGTGGGACTCACGCAGATAGACACGGTACAGAGAGATCTTGAATGCAAAAATCAGGTTTGGCACCAGCAAGGAACATATTTCAAAGACCAGATTTTGCAGCAGTGAAGACACTGTTTTTTTCCAGCAGTTTGACAATCTTGGAAGCAAGAGCACACAAAGTCTGGACCCATAGAAGTGACAAGCTAGATGTTGCTTGTCAGCATGAAGTATTGAGCATTTTGTATGTGATTATAGAGCATATATATATAGTCTTTGTTCCTAACTGAATGGACCGCCATATGTCCTTTAGACCATAAAGTGTTTTGCCATAGAACTCAAAATTTAAAAAAAATTCATTTCAAAAACTACGCAGGGGAGAACTGCCACAGAGGTGCAGCACTGGGAGCGTTGCTAGGAGCTGCAGCGTCCAGAAGAGGAAAGAAGATCCAGCAATACTGAGGGACAACTTGAACTCAATGAAGGTTGCAGCCAATGATGCTGCGTGGGCATGAACAAGTTATGAACAATGAGACCATTTCTGGCTTATTTTACAAGGAGAACTTTTGCTGGCTTGCTTCACACAGAGATCTGCTGGCTTATTTCACACAGGCATATGTCGTTGTGTGCACCACTCTCATAGATTTTGGTACTGAACAGCTACATAAAGATGCAAGTATAAGGTTTAAAATTGAAAAACAACTGACTGTGATTAATTCTTAAACAGATTTTGTCAATTCTTATAGATTTTTGTGCTGCAATATCTATGTAAAGATGCAAGAATAAGATTGAAAAGTTGGAAGAAAAAAACTCATGTCTCTGAGTTCTTCATAAATTCTTGCTTATTTGTGTTACTGTGTGTTGTGAGAGAAAAACTGAGAGTTATGTTTCGAATGGTGGTGAATGAATTTTATGCCTGCTGGTAATGAGTACTCGTGCACCTATTGTAAAGTGTCCTAAAGCCATCTCGATCTATTGGTTGATTATAGGGGGTTCTATAAATTATTATCATTATTGTTGTTGATTTATCATCCTCATAATACAGCTTTTTGTTTCACATACCTACAGATGCAAGAATAAGATTGAAAGTGGAAAAAATAGCATGTCTAGTCTAAACTTCCTTTCATGTTCAGCAAAATTTAAAACATAAAAACTGCATGAAGAAATGTTTATTTTAAACGCTAACCCACCCCTGCATGATTGTAGCAAGTGGAACAGCCCATGACAACCTAACGCATAGTGAGTTTGTTAAAGCGATGCAAGAAGCTACAGCTTCGTACCTGTAATTTATACCTAGCTTCGTCGTGAGCGAACTGCCTGCAGACTAGGCTGATCTTGTGTCTATGGCGGAACCAGGCTAGGGAGCAGACCTTAGTCGATTTGTCACACAGCCGTGAGACAATTAATCAAGTGTGTGTGTGTGACCCCATTATTTTCTTTACCACCACCACAAAGACACAAAAAGTGCATTGCATCTGGCTAAAAAAAAATTCTGTTATAGTGTTAATGGTTATTCTCCGGTTAAACTTATTATCACAAGAAATTCCAAAAGTTCATCTGAAGGATCGTTTACACTTCTGTGTTACCTTTTGTACTTGTGTTTGTTTGTTGATTTGACCACCACAGCTGTACGTCAAATTAATATCTGTGTATGGTAGAGTTTTGTGTGTGATGAATTAAGTGTGTCCCCGCATAAGTATTTGTGAGACTGGTGTGTGCGCTCTTTCTCCCGGAAGAATGTGTCCATTAAATTCCGCGGCATGCAGAAAATGACGGTAGCCAGCACAATTTATGATGGTTATTTCCATCTGTCTCTGGTCGTGAGCAGCTACTTTGTCCGCCTCACCAAGAGGTCTTGTACCGACGAGACTTAAAAAACGAGAGAGAGAGAGATGTTGGCGAATAAAACAAACCTAGTGTCACTCTTTGCAACATATATAAAAGGCATCACTATAAAAGATTTTTGTGACAAATGCGGTTTGGGCGTCTTGCCATTGTATATCCTGGAATGTGAGAGGTAACTGGAGTTAACTGAAATGTGTAAGCAGTAGGCAACGACTAAAATACAGACCTGAAAATGAGTGGTTTTCTCATTTTTACAGAAAAATCGTGACACAATCAATGAAAACTTGAGCTGCTGAAAAGGACTGCTTGCAGAGGTTAGACATGTAGGGAAAATGGAGTTTCCGCAAACCAAGCCATTTTAAGTCTACCACTTTTGATAAGTCATTCCCGTGTCGGCAGGTAAGAAAAAAATTTAATTATTTTCTTTTCATTCCCCCTCTCTCTCTTTCCCTAGCTCGGGCTTAATTTCCTTTTCTATCTTTTTAATTCTGTGCAAGAAAAGTATACATGCACTTAATTGCAGCTACATATACATCTATATTTATGTGGACTATTAGAGTACATAACACCTATTTACACTTTCTCACATTCTAATACACACGTGAGTAAGGTGACCAGACGTCCCGCATTTGGCGGGACAGTCCCGCTTTTGACCTCGTGTCCCGCCTGAATATCGGGCAGGACGCCCAATGTCCCGCTTTCTGGCTTTCTGGCAAGTCCATCAAATGTCCCGGTTGTCTTTAAAAATCACTTTTTTCGGCGTTTTTTGACTGTGACGACACCATCATCGGCACGTGTCCCGCTTTCGCCCCCGAAACGTCTGGTCACCTTACGTGAGTATAATTTAACATTGACTATAGCATCGATATCCGGCGTAAGCCCGAGTCGATTTCTTCATCAAACTCTTTCAACTGTGATTTTATTGTCAACTTTCAATCTTACCACTTCATTCAACTGACTAATGAAAATGCACGGCCTCAGTGTAACTAATTAAATAGGAAGTGATTGTTTACTTTTGCCAAAATCTTTGCCAAAATACTGTTAAATTGGGGAGTAACTGATGAACTTTAAAATAAAGATGATTTAGAGTGAAATACATGAACGAATTGCCTGTAGAATAAAGGAATATTTCTGTAATTCGACTAGGATATGACAGAAGGTGTGTGGATATGCGTAACGATCCAGCGGACAAGTACACACACCCACACACATTGCCAGTGCTTTTTTTTTTTTTGCTTTTTTTTTTATCAGTGACTTCACCATACCATGTCCTTCTGATGTAGGTTGATTAACCAGACCTTAAATTTTTGTGCAGAGGACATTCACTCCACCGGGACCAGCTGCCCCCATGTTCTTCGGAATGATCATTATATCCGTCATGGTTGCCATGACTAACATTATAGCATCATCTGCCGACTCCTCTCGGCGAAACCATTCGTATTTCTGTGAGAAAGGAGAGTACCACCTGTACTGCAGGGAAGGCATGCATTTGAAAATTTACGCCGCTTGGTTTGGTCGCTTCGCAGACGACCGCGTGAACTGCATCCTTCCACGGGGAGACGGCGTAGACTCGCATCCCCTGGCGAGGACCTGTGGATCGTCCGTGCAGAAGCTTGTCGGAAGCGTGTGCAGTGACTGGTGCACTTTGCAAGTCGTCAGCTTGGACGTCAGTGACGGGGAAGGTCATGTACCATGTCCTCCAAACACAACCAGATACTTGTACATTGAGTTCGAATGTTCGACAGCTGGTGCGAGTACGGGTGTCACCACTTATGCGATGCTCCTGACTTTGTCAGCTTTGGCATTCATGTTGAATCAGGGTGTGTAAGTACATATAAGACAACGGAAGTTACCTGACAAACCTAAAGACACGATACGGCCTCGACTCTGTGCACATAACAGCGACTACAAGTCTGTAATCGGTCGGCCAGACAATCTTTTTGATGAGTCAACTCATTCGCACTAATACAGAAATTCCCTAATACAGTCTCGTGTCGTTGTTTCACATCTCGCCACGTATAACAGAAGTGATTATCCCTGAGATATCTCAGTGTGGTTTGTTGCACTTCAAGTCGCCACCAAAAAAAAAAAACAACAAAAAAACAAAAACAATCAAACAAACAAAAAAAACCCCACCAAATCAAAAGAAAAAAAAACAACTAAATCCCATAATGTAGAGATATGCAAGTGTGATTCTCTTTCATAGTTTTAATGCGTGTGTGTTTGCGTGCGCGCCAATTAACCATAAATTGCTGTTTTCTGCAATTCTAACTCAACTCCTTTTAAATCAGAAAATCACAGCTTCAGTACAAATGTAACATTCCAAATACCTTTCATTGATCACTTCGTGCACCCATCTATCTGCAAAAATAAACGGCTTCTTGAGATTTGTATGGCTTTATTACATTATCGTTCAAAGCTGAACTTAAACTTGAAATTATGAATAGATCATCTTAGTTTAGTTTAATTTTTAATCGGTTAAACTCAAGCATGTAAATGGACAGTTGGTGGCAAGAGGAAACGTGGTCGGCCAAAAGAAACATAACAGAGAACTAAACGACCAGAAAATGTCCTGGAACATAGTTAAACTTGCTGCTGACAGACACAAATGGAGGTCTCTGGTTGATGCCTCATGTGCCACCTAGAGGAGTCATTAAGTAAGTAAAGTAAGTATAAATGTTTGCAAACTTATCCTAGAAGCTCTAACATCAAACAGACAAGAAAATTCCCCAGCCTCCTTCCCGACTCCCTCGCTCCGTGCACTTACTTCTGTTAAACCTAATTAGTTATAGCTATGTAACTGTATCGCTATAGCTATTATCATTGGCTGTGACGTCGGGGCTTCTTGCGTCACATGTGCGTTGTGATACCGATACAACCGCTGTCACGGTGCTGCCGGCGCTGATCGCGGTTGGAAGATTGGATCGCTTGCACAGCTGATTACACTGACAAAACATTTTTCCATAAATCAGTTTTACAACTGCAAACTGTGAGTGAATATGAGCATGGTATTTTGTTTTGTCTCTTTGGTCCCTAACCTTCTGTCTGTCGCTCTGTTTCCTGGATTGCTTGCATGAGTGTGTGCACATGTTAGAGAGAGATGGGGGAAGGAGAGAGCAAATGAGACAGAGAAAATTAAAGAAAAAATATGAATAGACGTTATCAGTGTATTGAGCATGCGTTAATGATAATCGCATGATTTATATAGCGCATACTCAAGCTCGTAAAGAGCGTGCTCTTAGCGCTTGAGACAAGAACAAAGCATGGACAACAAACGAAGGACGGAAGGATAAATAAAATAACTGACTAATGAAAGACAAATATAAGAAACACAAAGAGGAATCGGGTAACAAGAACTGAGGGCTGAAACATGTATACCTTGATGAATGGTAAGCTAGTCCGTTAGCATTGGTCGTTGGGGAAGGGGATGGGGTAGTGAAACAGCTGAACAGACGCAGCCTCTCTTGAGAGGTGGTGAGCAGGTCCTGCGTGGAACGATCAGTCCATTCCAACCAACGTTTACGAATCCGTTCTTTCTTCTTCCAAGGTACCATGAAGGACGGTCTGAGAGTGGCCTTCCGGTTCACATAGGCAAGCTTGCACTGCTTCACAACTGCCAGAAGAAGTTACTGGTGTCTTACGAAGGTGACGATCGTGTTCTGTACATAATCACTGGCGTTGTGCTCCTGGTTTCAGATTTAAACCTGTCTCCTCAAGCACTTGGTCTTGAATGCCTGTATTCTCCTCTTTGAATCGGCAACCAGAGTCGATCTCCGAGGCACCCATATAACATGATCAGAACAGGAGAGAATCACACAATCTGTGCTTGGTAGCAGCCCTGAAGGAATTAGTTTTCCTATGTATGAAATATAAGCGTTTGTAAATGTTATGTATGCGTGCACGAATGCATGACTTGGTGCGTTGATAAATATGAACGAGCAAGCGCGCACATGTGAGTTCATGAGTCCTTGTGTGCATATGCTTTCACGCTCCATTAAAGTGAGATTTAATAATTAAACAGTTTTGATGTCTTCTACGTCTCCTCCTCTTTCTCTTTCCAGCAACTCTCTCTCTCTCTTCTCTTGTTCGTCACTTTCTCTTATCACTATTTCTCGCTCATCTCTCTCTCTCTATATATATATCATTCTCTACACTTAACCTTTCCCCCTTTTTTCTCGTCCCTCCAACTCCCACCTCTTATTCTATTCTCGCCTCTTTTTTTTTTTCCAAAGGAGCTCCTTGCAACATATTCAGAAACCAATGCCAGAATCGCCTCCCTGTTCATTGAGGCGTCTATTACTGCCGTGCCTCCCTTTTCTCCTCCTGCATTTATGCAAGTGGCGACTTTCCAGCGCCTCCGATTTATTCATATGTGGTGCGAACATCACCTACCGGATCGAGTGCTACCCGGGTGAACGAATAGAGATAGAATATTCCATGATCGGGCGGCACGCCAATGACACCGTCAACTGTCTCAAGAACGAGCCCTTTGATATAGAGAAGGGCTGTGGCATCAACGCCACCGTCCAAACCTCGTCATTCTGCAACGTCAGCGCCTGCAGTATCGAATTTAATCAGACGGACTGGGATAAGCTGGTGAAACTGCAAAGTACTTCAGTCCTGAGCAAAGTCTGCCCGTCCGAAGTTCCTGTGTACAATTACTTCAGGTACGATTGTTACCTAATTAACGGCTTCGAGAAAAATATGAACGACACAGTGGCAACCGGAAGAGCCAGGACGCTTCTACGGACATCAACGCTGTTTGCCATGTTGCCAGGCCTGTGTATCAGCGCACTGTTTGCTGGAATCCTTGGATGAACAATAATGACCTCTGATTTGTTGATGTTTGATCCAAAACACCTTTACTTTCATATTTATTAATTTATTCAGCTATTAATTATTTATTTATAGTGTCGACTTACGACCTGCGAGGTGACTTTCCACCGTCGTGTATTAATACTCACCCTTGTCACACTCCACCGGGACCCCTGTCACACTCCACCAAGGGTGAGCACTTCTTGGCTCGCACTCGAGGTCAAAAACTCACGTGGGCCCACGATTTTTACATTGTAGAGGGGTAACAACCAGGGCTGGCTATGACACCCCCGTCCCCTCTCTATCCCTGACCGTCACAGACATCTTGCCATTTTCAATGCTTATTATACCTTCAACAAAATCTTAGACGTGACGGATAAATACACCCCTCTCGGTTGTTCTGCAGGTGAACCTGTGTGTGTGTGTTAGTGTTTAAAATGTAAAGGGAGATCTGACATCTGTAAGGAAGTCGCTGGTGATTTGTTGTTTTGTTTTGTTTTTTCATGTCTGAGAAGTTTTCAATCTGTCTTAGTACCCTAAAACTATACCTTTGTAATTTTTCGAATAAAAATAAAATACTACAGAGAACTTCTTTCAAAAGGTTAAATATTTCCGGTTGTTTCTAAACGTTCCAATGACCGCTTACTTCTCAAATTTCGCTCAGCTTCGGCTTGCCATTGTAGTGTACCCACAGTTAAATATCTTCACTCTTACCACTCGATCGCCCCTGTCTCTTTAGTGATGTCAATGGTAATTAGAGCCTACTTATTTCAGCATGAGTAGGAGCCATATGAGAGGTGTAACTCCTGGCAAAAATACGAAGTTGTGATTCTTATTGATCATGCTACTATTTATAGGTATCCAGGAAACAACATACATGTACTTTAGATTATATAAGTCTGGAAAATAACTAGCGAGGAGCCCATGAGGCGAGAGCTCTCGTATTGGTAAAGGTGCAAAAAGTCTTAGCATGGAAGTGTACGTTCGTGGTCTTAGCACTTTTGAAGAAGTAAGTGTTTATTAGAATACTGGGAGTAGGCCTCAGCATCAGACCGTTTTACATTTACAGGAAACTCACTTGAATCTATCGTAATATTCAGAAAGGATATCGGGAAAAAAACAGAGTATGTAATCGAGAGCAGCTCATCCAACGATGTAACACTCGAAATTGTGAAGTCAAAACAGTTCTCAGTGTACACTCGGTTCTCTTTAACCCATCAACCTTTGATTCTGTGTGTTCATTGAATTATAGAAATCTGGTGTTATTTCTCATGCTAAACTGCTGGCCAATAGGTTTTTTCCCCCTTAATTTTTTTTCTTCAGAAATTCACTTAGGCTGTCGCCAGGGGATTTTGTAATAGTGGTTCTCAGTACATGTTTAAGATGAATGTAAAATGTTGAATGCAGAATTATTAAAATATTTTGTGTTTCTATTGTGTGTTCAGATTCGCATCAATTTAAACTCTGAATGCAGACTTATTTGATAGTGACAGTTACCAATGGAGTTATTGAAAGAATATTTTTAAATATTTAAAATCTGTCATTCACAATAAGTTCTTTATGAATTTGCAAAGACTTTTGTACTAATTGCTAATTTTGTGAAATGTAAATTTTCTCTGAGTGGGAACCCTAACCCTCTTGTTTATATAATCACTCTTTTAGTCTGTATAATTATTATAATTGTAATATTCCAGGTTGATGAACTTTACACAGCAGAGATGGTTGCAGTAGACATCAGTAAACTTCTTAGCCAGAAAAGTTGAAGGATGTCAGATCTTGTAAGCTTCATAACAAGCGGTCTGCCAGTATGTGTGCATTTACCAGTTAATCACCGAGTGCAGTTGGACTTAACCTTAAGATTGAGGGGAGGAAGATATGCCTGCTATAGATAGTGAGAAACAGGTCTTATGTATGTTTGATATAAAGAATGAACTAAGAACAGTGTGTAATGCACAAGAAGAGCTAAGTGCTAGTGTAATGCTAAAAACTGAAAACTCTGTTTGCTTAGATTCCGACAAAATGAATTCCGAACAAATCAGCTCCATGCAGCTCGAGAACAGCTCTAGTGAAGAACTCCATCACATAAAAATTGAACATGCTACGCATATGCAGCAGACAAACTGGAAGTTTGAGAGTGTTGTGAAAGCGGAGTGCAGCTCTCAAGATGTCACTTGTGCATTTAAAACTGAAAATGATTTCATGCACAATGAAAAGACTAATTGTTCTAGTAATAGTAATGAGAAATTTCATTGGAACTGCCAAGTCATTACCGAAGAAGGGAAGAGAAAGAATTTTCTGCATTATGGTGAAAACGCAGAACAGCCACTTGCTTTTGTGGTCAAGGAGGAAGGTCATTCAGGTCAAGGAGTTAGTGCTGCAACAGAAGCAGAGGAAACAGAAGCATACAGGGAGCACATGGTTGCATGGAACTTAAAGACAGACAGAACAATAGGGCAGCAGGAAGTGCAGGGGGAATCACATGAGATGCAGTGGAGCTGTAAGAAATATAAAGATATTTCATTATGCTTGTCACCACCCAGTATGCAGGAGATGAGTGCTGCTGGCTGTAAAACTCCTGAGGTGATGAATATTGTGACTGAAAGTCATCAGCACCAGATACACCTGAATAGGACAGAAGATATTGTTGAGTCTGAAAACCAGCAAGTCAAAAATGATACTAAATCTTATCAGTGCAAGTTGTGCACATCTTCTTTCAGAACTTCAACATTACTAACAAGACACATGGTGGTCCACAGTGATGTTAAACCTCACCAGTGCAATGTCTGTAAAACTGCCTTCAAAAGATTATCCAATTTGAAAGAACACACGCTAATCCACAGTGATGCTAAACCTTACCAGTGCAATGTATGTAAAATTGCATTCAGAAGATTACCCCATTTGAAAGATCACTTGCTGATCCATAGTGGTTTTAAACCTCACCAGTGCAGTGAATGTGAAGCTGCTTTTAGACGTTTATATGATTTAAAAATGCACATGGTTATTCACAGGGATGTTAAACCTTACAAGTGCAGTGTATGTAAATCTGCTTTCAAAACGTCAGGCCATTTAAGACAGCACATGCTGACCCACAGTGATGTCAAGTCTCACCAGTGCAGTGTCTGTAAAGCTTCTTTTATCCGTTTGTCCTATTTAAAACTTCACATGATGATCCACAGTGATGAAAACCCATATCAGTGCATCAAGTGTAAATCTACTTTTAAAACTTCATACACTTTAAAACGGCACTTGCTGATCCACTCTGAAGCTAATCCTCACCAATGTAGCGTGTGTAAAACTGGTTTCAAGTGTGCATCTGAATTAAAAATGCACCTTGTTACCCATAATGTTGTTAAAGTTCATCAATGCTGTGTGTGTAATGCTGCCTTTAAAAGATCTCGCTCTTTGAAAAAGCACATGTTGACTCACAGTGATGTTATATCTCACCAGTGTATGCTATGTAAATCTACTTTCAAAACCTCAAACACTTTACAGAGGCACTTGCTGGTCCATAAACCACACCAGTGCCGTGTGTGTAAAGCTGCTTTTAAGAGTTCATATCTTTTACAAAGCCATATGACAATTCACAGTAACGAACAACCTTACAAATGTAGTGTATGTAAAGCTGCATTCATTAGACTGTACTCTTTGAAACAGCACATGCTGATACACAGTGGTGATAAACCTCTTCAGTGCAGTGTATGTATGGCTTCTTTTAAAACCTCATGCACTCTAAAAAAGCATTTGAAGAAACACCATTGAAAAGGAGTTTGTTATGGTTGTAGGAGATTGAAGCATTCCTGCTTTTCCTGATGTTATAATTAAATGATAATATTTGTTATGGAATAAATCTTATCGTTCTTGTTCCATGGCTTTTTTTTTTCATTTTGTCATGTCTTGGAAAAGAGGGCTGTCACTATCTTTTTACTGAGAGTTTGGACAATTTTATGCAGTATGCCTTTTAGTAACTCAGACATTAAAACAACATGTAAAATTAAATCTTATCAGTGCAAGGTGTGTATATTTTCATCCACATGTTTAACCTTACCAGTGAGTGCTGGGTGTGTAAATCACTTTTAATCCACAGTGGTGTTAAATCTCACCAGTGCAATGAGAGTAAAGCAGCAATCCGAACGATTGTTGGGAAGCTATTGGCTTAGTTAACTGATGGGGACCATCTACTTGTTGCTTTTTTTGATCTTTTAAAAACTTCAGAATTACTCCTGTCAGGTTGATTATAGAACTTAAAACAAATCGATCGGCACACGCACACACACACACACACAGACAGATATTTAAAAAAACATAATAATAATAATATTACTATTTAAACAAAATATTTAATCATTATACGTGACTCTTACATTGCACTCACATCTGCAAAGGCACAACCGTGTGTGTGTGTGTGTGCATACACGAATTTTAAAACATGGTCTGAATTCAACATTTCTCCATGATCATACATTTTGCTATGACAACAGGTCAGTATAAAAAGTCTTTCAACCTTGTTTTTCTCTTCTCTCTGGTCCTTTCCTATCTGTCAGCAATTAGTAACAAACAAACAAACAAAAAATCGAAAGTAACGTAACGATGAAGTTCAAAATAGACAGGAGTAATCATACAGAACACGAGTCTGGACATATTGAAAGTGCTGCGATGAGATCTGACATTTGTAACAAAGCCGCTGGTGACTCGGTTAAAGATGTACATTAGAAACAGTGAAACGTAAATGTCCGGTCATTTATGTGTCACAGGTCAGTAAGGTCTCTGCCATTTTCAATCAGCTTGTCTTTTGCTTGCTTGTGGCGGTCCTTCAGAGGTGCAGTGCTGCCTAATATTTCCAACCGATGAAGGATGTCGTCCTCGTCCTGTTCGGCGTCTCCTTCGTCGCCCACCCCTTTGCCGGCGACCCATTTCTGGCTTTCGGGGTCCAAGCGCGCTCCTGTCAGATCCTGAGGCTTGTTGTCGGTGGAGCCCGACAGGTACCTCCTCCGCAGGTCTTGAATCTGCTCCCACCACGACCCTTCCGGCACCTCCCCCTTGAACGAGGTCTTGTCCCGCTGCCAGTCGTCGTACTCCCGCACGTTCTTTTGCAACAGCTGCTTGAGATCCACCCCCTTCAACAAGGACTCGTCCAGCCCAGGTCCATGATATCCTTATAGGTGATCTCCTTCCCTCGTCGGACATTTGCATCATCGTCCTCGTCACCGTGCCTGTCTCCGTGCATAAGCAGCGAGTGGACGTTCTCAAAGGGGTCTTTGGCCAGCCGCTCTTCTTGTTCTCCTCCTCCTGCTCATCCCTGCTTTTGATAAACTGCAGCTGCCGCAGGTCGTGGTCATGTCCTCCCGCACCATGCAGCATGTGCTCCCCGTCCATCACGCTCGGCACACCGCCGCTGCCTTTCCGCCTGCTGTCCGAACCGCTGCTTCCCATCAGCGCTTCCATGTCCACCGCCGAGGCAACGGTTCGGGCCGCCTCGTGCCGCGCGGCGGGGTCGTGCACGTTATGCAGTGCGGCGGACCCGTGAACGATTTCCTCCACGTCGGCAGGCCCGTACGGCAACGCTGGCGGCGTTCGAATTCCCGTCATGCACATGCCGCGCCCCGTGAACAATTTCCTCCGCGTCGCCGGCCTGGAACTCGCCCTTAGGAACGTCAGCATCCAGGACTGGAACTGGAGGCGCCGACGCCCTCGTGAACGTCAGCAGCGCCGTGCATCAGCACTTCCACGTCGCCCGCCAGAATCTGGGGGGCTCCTGCTGAATGTTCTACTTCAGTTGCTGATGCATCAGTGTGAACGTTTCTGTGACCGTGAACCAGCTCCTCCACGTCGCCAGCTTGAAATTCCCCATGGTGCCCCGCGGCGTTGCTGTCGACTGAGGCCCCTGATACATGGTTCGCTTCTTCGTCAGCTCGTGGATGGTTTTGTACAGATTGCAATTGCTGCTGTTGTTCTCCTTGCTCATCTGTGTTAAGTCCAGATTGTAAAGTGTCCTGGTCTCCGGCGACATTAAATGCAACCACGACTTCCTGTGCACGCTGCTGACCCACATCGTTAGCTCGAATGTCATTAGTGCATCATTCACATCTGATTAAAAAAAAGATCTTTCATTATTATACACAAACACACATTTTGTTATTTTGTTAAATGAATAAATTGAAATAAAAGAAACAAGAGAAGGAAACACATATAGAGGCATAATAAAACCATCACCCTGAAGGTTGAAGGGAGAGTTTTAGAAAGCGTCAAAGGATCGAGGAAAAAAAATTAAACGTGAAAAGAATAAACAGGCGACGAAGAAGACTAGTCCTCAAGAAAAAAAAAAAATGTCGAACTTTAAGTCAAAGGATCAATCATGGCAACGATGAGATCAAGCTGTCGCTGCTTTCTCCGTGCGAGGGCGACACGAGTCGATAATGTTCGCGAACGTTCGCGCTGCTTAAGACACACAATACATGGCAGAGCTCCACAAGCTTAACTTGCTCTTTACAATCTACTGCTTATGCTTCGTGTAAAATACTATTTTCCTCTGGGTGAATATCCTACTTGAGAGATGGGTCTACAAACGTCACCCTGCACAGAAAGAGGTCAGATTCGTAAAGTCAAGAAGCTACGATTTGGCCATCTGTGCACTATAGTGTTTGTAGATGCGTATCTTGAGAACAGAAAAGGTATTCATCCAGAACTGTTGTTGCACTGAGCTGTACCCATCCCTTATAAACAAACTTTCTCTTGCCCACTGCTTTCGCCAGAGGTATTATACTTCCGTTCCTATAGCTACGACCCTTGAACTCACCTTCCATTGGTTTGGCCTCCGTTATGTCTCTGGCACTGAGTACCGCCAGTAACAGAATGACTGACGCTGGGGGAGAACATTGTGACACACCTCTTGCAAGTCTTCGGGAGGGGAGCGTTGGCCTCTTGTATTCAAGATTCCCCTACACCCTACCTCAAATTTGAATCAAGGTTTAAATCCTAGGTTGGCAGATGATTTCAAATAAAGTACCTCAACACGCTTAAAAACGTTGAAGTTTCACCAATCACATCATCCACAGCAGGTTCAAACGATCTGAATTTGCCGACTCCATGAGTTATAGACGATTTCTATATTACACACAACCACGAAAAGCTCTTCAGTTCTTTTCAGTTAGATACAGCTCTGGCAGGAATCGGCTAACTCTCTATCGTTAATACTACTTATAAGCAAGTTTGAACTTTGCCGTGAAACAGGAAGTCAGCAAAAGTTTGACTTGTTGATGAAATAGTTCTTTGCTCAACGACACAATCAGCTGCAGCCATAATTACAAACTGTGCTGATTAAATGACCGCTTTGTTTTAAAAGGAGTCCAGAAGGAATCTGTGAGGTCCAGCATCTATGTGATATAAACACGCCAGTCCCCGAAGCCAGTGACAAAATTCAGAATCACTTTCTTCGCCTTTTCTCATTAAAATGTTGTCCCCCAGGCCACGTCCCGGGAAATGATGTAGCGACATGACTTTGTTCCAAGGTGCGGCCGGTGACGTGTTACCTGTATTGACCAGTATTTACTACGTGCTTGTCAACGTCAGCTGCAACACGTGGAAACAACTCACCGTTCGTCTGCTTTCCGGAGGTTTCCAGGCGTTAAAAACATACCCATTCGCCAATTTGAACTGATTAAAACTTCTTTTTAGCCCTTTTGTTTTAAAAATAAAAAAAATAATTTATGGTTCAACGGATTTTTTTTAAATCACTGAAAAGAACTGAAAATAGTAACTTCGTATGATCTTAAGGTTGTTGGGGTTTTTTTTTCTATGTCAAAGCGTGTTTCGATTTTAAGCACGAAATCGATCAGTCCCTAGTCACGTGATCCGAAAAAAAAAGGCCTTCAAGGCACATGTGTTGGCCTCGTTGGCGAGGTTAAAGGTTGATAAGCCAAGCTGGCGAAAGTGAAACGTATACAACTAACAGAATGATCGATTTGAATTTCAATTTGTTCAATTAAATAAGTTAATGCTCGACCTACTTCGCTAGTTTGCGCTTACTTGCTTTGAGATGAATTGTAAGAGATAGTTAATCAAACCTGTGCAGATGAAGTTCAGTAAGACACACGTTAAAGACATACCCCAGCTTTTTTTTACTGTTGTTGAGTAACTAAAGGGATAGAGTTTACCATGCTACGACGTCCTCAAAACCTGACCAGATAATTAAATCCCCTCTATCCCTTCATTCGAGAGATACAAACCTTTCAAACTCAAGATGCAGAGAAAAAATGTCAAATCTTTTATTACAGAAAGGTATCTTTTTGTGCCGTCAGAGATAGGGAAATCTCGCGGATATGATATTTGTATGTGCACGGTTGAAAATGTCGATACTTGAAAACTGTATGCTTCACAATTGTACTTATGTACCTCGCTTAGGTACTCGGAAATCGGTAATTTGAGACAAAAAAAGTCCGCTCACTTGAAAACAAAAATGCACTTTGGTGAATCAATGACTTGTACAAGATTTCTGACTCGATTGCCCGACAAAACATTGACTAGGCGCCACATGCTCGTAAACTTTTGACTAGCAAAGGTAAAAATTACAATCAGTGTGAAATCCAAAGCCTCGCTCAACAATTTGGTTGATATCCACCGTTCTAGACCCACGTTGTCGCCTTTCTTGTTGCACATCTATCTGTCCAGTCAACTTCTGTGCTGCGATGACAACTACCATGGTCGATGATTAGATGCTTACCTTTCTCCATGTTGCCGAAAGTCTTTATTTAGCGAATACATTTTCTGTAATCTTTATTCAAAATCAGTATGAATTTGAAATAGAGTTGAGCCTCAGCCATGCTGACATCAAGGGCTGTATATAAGCCGGAGCCCTTTGCGCACCTAGTTATCCCCTTCACCCACATCTCCCCCAACATCCCACCGCGAGGTTGAAGTGATTTCCCTTCCAAAAACAAAGCACCTAATTACGAAAAGGTTTGTACACCGTCATTTTAATTTCATCGCGCACACGCACGCATGCACGCGCGCAAACACACACACACCACTTTTTTCCACAACTACCAAACTATAACGAAAGCCACGAAGAAAATAAATGTACCTTTTATTGCACTTGAGATACTAAGACGTCTACTGCAAGAACAAAATCGCATACATACAAGCTGAAACACGTGGATACAAATTCATACTGGGATGCACCACAAAAGACAAAAACGCACTGACAAGAAAATAAGGTAATGAACAACTTTATAGAGACCATGACATCCCACAGAATATCATTTACTTATTATATTTAAGCATAAGCGACAACTGCATTGCCTAACCTGTCATTCTGATGTTTAATACTAAACATGAATATGTACTCGCAAAAATGAACATCTATTCAATCACTAGTTACCGTAATTTTCTGCGTGACTAATCTCCCCATTTTAGTTTTTTTTTTTTTTAAATGGCGAAAACCGTCTATGGAACAATGTTTTTGAAAAAATAAATTAATTGGTGGTTTGCAAAAGCCGAAAAACAACACCCAATGTGTTCTGAAGGAAGACTGGGGACAACTGGGTAGGGATTACGTCATCAACAGCGTTGCACGTGATCATCTAGAAACAGATACAGACCTGTCTAAACTAGCAAACGCACGCACACATACACACGTCTATGCATGTACACTCCACATACCCCTGTTCTCAAGATACGCCATTTTTCATGTGGTCAACGAACAAAGCAACTTAAGGCAAGCACTGTACATACCATGAGATTACCTTTTGCAGCAGACTTATCTGTACATGACACAGCCTTACTGATAAGCCCAAAATAGTCTGATATTATTAAAACGTGTCTTGGATGCAAACTGCACTAAAATAGTGCAGAAATATTGTATACTTTACTGTAGACAAATAAAGTCAGACAAATATAAAATAAATATGTTTTGTGGATACGATATGAACTGGCGCATTAAGTGTTAAACACTATGCACAAAATGTTTGCAAAACAATAAATATTATAGCACTTCTGACTAGAATGCATCAGAAGCACAAAAAAGAGACTCTCTTGCTCAGACAACCTGCATCAGAGTTCTTAGAGACAGTGTTGAGCAGGCTAAGTGTCCAAAGTGTCAGGATGTTTGTAAATTGCTGGCATGAAACCCAGCTGAAGACATAAAGTCTCACATTTTCTTATGCTGGGAAGGTGGTGGGGGAAAACACATTTCATCATAAAGCTTCAAAAGTCTTCTCTAAAAGCCTTGGCTTTTAAAAGTACGGTCAACAATCCATCATACAGAGTTAAAAAGTTTGGCTTTCATTTAATACAGTAATGCATACAAAGCATTTGTTTAAAAAAAAAAAAAAAAAAAGAAAGAAAAGAAAAAGAGATATTATTTCAAGGTCAAAATCTCTGACTTCAAACTTCTTTTTCTAAATATTTCTTGCTTTTCAAAATTCTGGCTAGATTCATTCTACAATATTTTGTTCATAAAAATCTTCTATAAAATTAATTGACACAATTTCTTTGTCTTAAAAATTCTACCAGCTTTCTTTGGTAATTCCAAGGATGTTAGAAAATCACTAGATGCAGAGATTTGGGAATAGTTATTAAACGGCCGTCTGGTATGATAGCTCCACATCATTTTAGCTAGAAGAAAAAGCAGCTGACTTTCTGACAGTACAATCATGCCACAAAATACCCTTCATATCCCCCCCCCCCCCAAAAAATATGGACAGTCATTTAGATGTTGTTGCTCCATCAAAATGATACATCCCTATCAGCTACACTAAAACACATTTTAAATTGTAGATGTCTTGCTAGCTAACTGTTGACAGGAAAGATATTTTGGCATCAACCTGAAATAATATCTCTTTTCCTATGCAATGTTATACATTTTGCCAATTTTTTTTTTTTGCATATTCCAAGCAACATTGAGAGAAAGCACGCTGTAGTGGAAGATGCCGAAAGATCTGAATCTCAGTAACCCTGCATGAACACAGTTTTCAGCTTTTTTGCAATATCACGTTAGGTTACAACAATGTGACAACAACAACATGCAACAAGATGAACACATAAGTTTTCTAGCCTGCACCAGATGACAAAAAATTAAGTACCAACTGCATTACTCTTTGTGAAATTAAATTACTTTAATGCATGTGAAAAATGCCTTGATTTTCCCCAAACTTTGTCAAATTTAAGCATACAGAAATATTACTAACAAGTGACTGAAGTGGGCCAGACAATAAGCAGCAATGTCCTGTTCATGGCCATGCAGTATACTTTCGTTTCATCGATACAGAGTTGTGGGTAAGAAATTACTTTTTTTTTCCAGGAAATGTTTTAAAATTTATTTAAAATGCACATGGCTACAGGCCTGATGATGTAGGATTTTCTAGAAAGAAGACCAAAGAGCATCATAAGCTAACAAAATTCAGGTGTTGCAAATAATGTAAAATGGTACTGCAGTTACCAAAAAAAAAAAAAAAAAAAAAAAAAACCAGCAAACAAAAAACTCCAAAGCAAAACAAATTGCCCAAAGCATAAATGGCCGGCTATATTAGCAAGACCTACATACTACCACTAAATCCTTACTGACTGAAGGCCAGACCTGCCAGTTAAATCTAGCTAAACCTACATGTAGATTTGACTAAGCCTACAATTTAAAAGTATTGTACATGTCAAGGCTTTATTGTAGCCCCACAACAGAGGACTCTAGGCTTTCTGCTCAAAGAAAGATCTGAAATTTCGACCTCTGATCATTATAAGTGCACTTCTTCTAGACATTAGGAAATTAAAAGCTGATGCATTCATCTGCTGCTAAAGTGAGTAAACAAATATGAAGAAAGATGTCACAGTAAACACTAGAATACTTTCTTTGAAGATGCTGATATGTGGATTTTGTGTGACATGTTTCACAGTCTTAAACAGACTCCAGTGGGTTTCATTCCACACAAAGGAAATACTTTTTTTTAACTCATCGGACTATTTACTGCATAATTCTAACCACTACTGCATTTATGTGGAGTGACAAAAAGATATGGTTGAATGTTCATCAGTCATGAAAGCTAGATAAAACAACAGAGATCATCTTATTGAAAAAACTATGATGCCAACACCCAGTCCCCCAACAAAAAAAAAAAAACCCCCAATTTGGACCCTCTCTCACTCACACACACATCTTCACGCAAAAATTACATGTTGCTAAAAGAACTGCTGTAGTATGGTTAGAAGATTAGCATTACTGATATGGTTATAAAACTTAAGCCATTTACATGGCAGGCAAACAAACACTTGTCCACAGCAATAAGCTATAACAAAATAACAAAACCCAAAAGCAAGAAAAGCCTACCAATAAAATATACAAAAAGTGCAAAACCAAGAAAACAGATCTATACACCTCATATCACAAATACTTCAAAACTGAACAGGTTAATAAATGGAAACAACATTTTTTTTTCTTGCTAAAACAGGGGGCTACAAAATAGGGCACTTGCTCAATCTTACTGTCAAATTCATCTGATCAGTGCGTCAAAATGCCCTTCAGACACGACTGTGTAAATGCATAAGATTAATACAAACGTATGAGAATAAACAGAATACATCATTAGCATCATCATCCTTCTGAAAGAATTTGATTGACTCCAGTAAGACACTCACAATAGCCTTGCTTAGAAGGATGATGCAGTACAGATTCACAGAAAATCACTCGGGCAAATAGTTTGTTATTGCAACTTGAAACTTTTGAAAATTTAAACCTCTATTTAAGTTTTTTTTAAGAAAAGCTTTAAAAGCATTAAGTAAACATCACATGATAAATTTCTCTGCACCAAATGCAAATGAAAACTATAAATGCATCACTCAAAGCATGTGGCTAATGAAGTTTTTTTTTAAAAAAGTCACATGAAATGAGACAATTTCTTATAATTTCTTGAGCCACCATGAAAACAATATACTAAAAAAAAATACGACAATATTTTTAACTTTGTTTCCAAACAAGAAGATTTTTCAAAGATCAAACAGAAGAACAGATATATCGCCAAGATAAATGCCTTGTGACTTAGCCTGCATGTACAGTGATAGCGTGAGGCGGCTGTCTCACCTAATATATATAGACCTTTCAAGGAGGAAACCTAGTCCAAAAAAAAATGTTACAAAAATCACATCTACTTGAATTGTATAACTTAATATCATACAGGGGAGAGTACATTTATCATACTCAGAGCTTCTGCTTACGCAAAAAATTGCGTACAGTACGCATTAAAAGTTTGGAGGACCCCTTCAATTTTCGTCAATGGGGTCCCCTCCAAAGTTGGGCGAAGAACAGGGACCCCTTAAAAATCTGAAGAAGGGGTCCCTGGGACCCCAAAGAATTTAGCCTTAGCAGAAGCCCTGATACTAATTTCTGAATGATCTTTAATGACTTTCTGAGTAATATGCATGAACATTTATAAACAGAAAAACAATAGTGAAACAAACTACAAAAAAACAACAATCAAACAAGTAAACAATGCACATAGCTCTTCTGAGATCTTTACTAATATCTGCACAGATAGTTTTGACATCCTCTGGAGAAACCAGGTTAGCATTAAATCATACCAAAATGCACTACGTGAACACCTCTCCTACCTATAACCCAGTCACTGGCCTGATATAAGATATGTTACAGAATCACAATCCATTAAGGTAAAGCATCTATCAGCTTTGTTTTACTTACGATAAAAACCATCCACAATAACACTGCAGCCTTGTTTACCTGCAACTTCAATGTTAATGCTACTCAATTCAGACTGAAATTATCACAATGAGTTAAAACCTCCAAAGAAATATATATATATAAAATTCAGAAGGTAAAAGAGTTGTCCACATGTGCCTTATTATTTAAATTTTCTCAAATATAGCGCACCAACCATCCTTTTATGGTTAAATTTGGTTTCTGTAAACAGGACTTTTTGATTTTCTGTTTTTGCATTGGAAATACAAAATATACAATCTCCTAAACTTGTAAATTCCTTAAACACCAATTTGCATCAAGAGAGATTCTAGGCATGGCCAATAAGTTTGCAAATGGAAAATGAAATTAATCTGAACACCAGACGTATCTCCACCCCCTCCGCAAAAAAATATTTTAAGCCTGACAAAAGACACAGTTATGAGTTTTTCAGCTTGCTATGGGTATACATTTTTTAAATTAAACTAAATTTCCTTGGAATACAATAACACTAAACATTACTAGCACCACTGGAGATTTATACAGTCCTCTAAACATGAGATCTTCTAGATAAAGCAATATTTAATAAAGAAAAATGCAAAATATAAAAGTGCCATGTTAATAAAAGACTATTTTAATATTTGATTTTTCAAGTGTGCTTTCCTGTGTTAAAGTATGTTTACATAAGTTCCTTTATTATAAAACTAAAAGGATATAACTTGTTTACAACACTCGGTTTCCTTTCAGGAAAGTATGATGGGTCTTTCAGTAAACTGAAAAGCAAGTCTCGGAGACACCTCAAAGCACAGCAACACACACAGAGCAAAGTTGGCAAGGGGGTGGGGGTGTGGTTGGTGTTTTATGCCAAAACAGCAACTAAGGCTATGTCATGGCTGGCAGCCAGCCCTGTAAACAGATGCCACATGCCACAGAGAAAGTTGGCTGGGACCCAGCAGAGGCAAACACACTAGCAATAACAGCAGTTGTTTATAATGCATTATAGGTATGCTTTATGATATTAAAAAATATGTGTGCATTGTGGCATCAGAAATGGTAGGTCATTAGCATTTTCCATAATGCCTATACAAATCTGGATTTTTACACAGAATAGAGATAAAATGAATACTGAAGATTGGATTTGCAATATATATATAATCTACCAAGCACCATTCTCCTCCACTGTTCATTTTAGAACATCTGTTTGTTTCTTTAAAAAAGACTTTAAAGCACTCTTATGCATCAACAAAAAGGTAGGAAGATTATTAATGAAATACTAACAGACACTAAAAACTACTCAGCACTAACTGAAGACAATAGAAGCTCAGAAAACCAAAATCAACCTAAAAAATAAAATACCCTAACTTTTTAAAAAAGCATTCTTAAACATAATTTCTTTCATCAAGTGTGTTTATATTTAATGTTAACAATTAGCCTTAAAGCCATAAAACATTTTGACAATGCTTTAAAATACAATTCTAGCGGTGATAAATGTTAATACTGTAAAGGACAAAAGACAGGCACATTAAAGGGATGTTAGAACTTGTGCATAAATACTTTTGAATTTTCTTTTATCAGAAATAGTATTAAGTGTCTTTGTGATTAACATGCATAATTCAGAAACTTCATGCTGAAGGCTACACAAAAGTAATGAATTCCTGTCTGGCATAGTATACAAACAAAAAGCTCTATGAAAATTATAGCTTTTTTTAATTAATGCTTTTTAAAGCAGAACATTAGAGAAGTTTGAGCAATAATGTCTAGCTATGATTAAATAACCCTAAACCTTCCTTGCCATGTTAAATAAAGCTGAACTTGACATTTCGTTTGCATTTCTTCTTATACAGATGTTTATATAAATAGATATGTTCCCTTTGTTAACCTTAGGATAATTAGTGGAAAACATGTTATGTTCCCTTCAATATTCATTTAAAAACACTCTTCTGTAAGTGTATATAAATATATTTGTAGATGTTCATAAAGTTAAATGATATAAAATGGTTCACTAAGGTTCTTCTTTCTTTCAGCTTAGACATGAAAACTGCGTATGTTATAATCATTAAGCAATTAAGTAATATTAACAAAAACAGCTACATGCCCTACCCTGCCTGATCCCTGACAAAAAAAAAAAAAAAAATCTAAAATTTACATCACTAGCAGATTTTATTCTCCTGCCGATCTTCCTTCCATATACTTAAGTTATTTAGCCGATTTGCATTACTGCAATATTATAAAATAGCAAAAAAAAAAAAAAACATGCGTTGTTTACTATCTACTAGCATTACTTTGCTTTATTAGGAAGAAATTCTCTATGAAAACCCCCTGCCCTCATTAAAAAAACCCCCCCCCCCAAAAAAAAAACAAAAACAAACAAAAACAAACAACAAACCCCTAAACAAAAACAAACCCATAACAATGTGCACCAAAAGGCACACCTCAAGCTGTTTTCCAACTACTTACAGTGTAAAAGTTAGTTGGTCACACAAGTTTTCCGTGTCTTTTGTTAACTATTGATGAAAGGAGAATCGAAACAAAAAGATGGTGGAGGTTACACTGTCGTGTGCTTCTTGAAGTCCAGGGCACAAGAATTGACACAGTAACGAATCCCTGTTGGTTTGGGGCCATCATCAAAAACGTGGCCCAGGTGAGCACGACAATCGCCACATTTCACTTCCATTCTCTGTATACCTGTTATCAGAAATGACATTACTTTTACTATTTCTTGCCTGCTGAGCAAAACTAAATCTAATGCACTAAAATCCCAATAGGGCTCAAATGTTTGCTAATGACCAACACCTAGATTCAAATTTATGCTAAACATTTTCAACTCAAGAACTTGTCTACTGTACCAGACAATTACTCCATTCAAAAGCAGAAAAATCTGCTAGAGAGTGATATAACATAAATGTTATTTTTCACGCAGCATTGAGATTGAGACATGAATTCCCCATTCACAAACATATGTGCACACATGCAAGCATGTGCGCACACACACACACGCAAAAGTGATCTTTAAAGAAATATGATGTTAATATGTGAGCTGTGCTTCAGTATAACATTTAGATAGGAGTATGTCATTTTCAGCCAGTTTATTAACGTCTAGTGCATACCCAATAAGGATTTAATTATTCTGATAGTATTTCTTAACTGTTATGCCATGCACAAATTGAGCTAAAAGAATAAGTGTATCTGGTTACTCCTCTACACATTTCATAATATCTTTAGTCTGAAAGCTGTGCACAAATTATGCACTTTGGTTACTTACCGTGTGTTGTATCAACTGATAAAATAACTCTATCTTTGTTGATGACATCATGAAAGGCAGGCCAGCCAGACTTGGAGTCAAATTTGGTTTCAGATGCAAAAATTGAATTGCCACAAACAACACAGTTGTACACACCTTCATCCTTCCAGTTCACAAATTTCCCAGAGTAGGCACTGCATGATGAAAGTAAAAAGCATATTTTACATTCTTACATTACCTGCATCAACCCTCAGTCTCAAATATTTTTTTAGATATTTCTAGCCCCCACCCCCCTAAAAAAAAAAGTCTTTCTTGGGGTTTCCTTTTTGCAGTAAGACCTCTATATATGAGTGAACCAATATAAGAGCAAATTGTGGAAATTTTGTTCTTACTTATGAGTGGAAATTCAATATACATGCTCGTGTCATTTATATGTTGTAGCATAAAGTGCTTGGCAACTCTTGCTCTGATAGTGCAGGGTGAGAGTGAGCCAAAACAGGCAAAAACAAGTGATGAATAAAGTAGTAGCATTTAAGCTTAGGTTAAGTTAAAAAGTTATGAAAAGTGAAAAAAAAAAGTTTTAAAAAAATGTAGTCTTAGTGAAAATCTAAATGTTTTAAGTTTAAAATAGAGTAAATAGTGTTGTCTCATCAGCTAATTTATTTAGCACCTGTTTGCTCTCCAGCTCTCTCCCTCCTCCCCAGCCATCTGCCTACCTCCATATTGACAGTCTTCGTCTCCTTCAAGGTAAGATTGATAAATATAAAATATTCTTTATTATTTTATTATCTATATTATTGTGCCATTAACATTTACTATACAGTACTATTAGAACAGATTAAACTTGTATGTAGAGGTACTACTGTATGAGGAGATGATTTATTAGTAAACAAGTTATAGAATCCCACCTCCCCTAAAGAAAGAAAAAAAAAAAACTATAAGAAGAAAAATAGTTCTATCTAAAGCTCCTACTTATAAATGCCTTTTTGTGACTGTTTATTTAAGTTAATGTAAAATGTGACCTATTTTATTTATTTACCTCTCTGTTCCTTTTTCTTGAGTGACACGAAATTGCATTGGAGACAGCTGTTTTCGCAGCTCTTCTTTTTCCAACTGTACAGCACACTGTCCCTCTGACTTACATACTCCCTGAAGTTTTTTCAGCTTTGGTGGCACCTCTTGTTGTTTGGTTACAGTGTGGAGGATATTCATGATTGTTGAACACTTTTTTAATCCTCTGATTAAAAGATGAGTAATTCTTTGGGTCAGCGCCAACACCAACCAAGGCACATCATAAAGGTGGCCTGATAAGAACAAAACACCCAGTTTAACTAATCAAATAAATAAAGATTACAAAACTTTATGATTATTAAAAAAATTTGAATTGTATATACACCTACTTCCTTGCCCTCTCCCCTTGACAAAGACACATTGGCATTGTGAGTTTTATTTGCCATCTTTGATAACTTTATCTTAATAATAAATAATAGGTTGGCTTGTATAGTGTCTTATCCTCGCCTTTGAAAAAGCTCAAGGCGCCTCACAAATGACGAATAAGCCCCAGCACACATTAGAGCAGGGGTGGGCAATTAATTTTCCCAAGGGGCTGCATGAGAAACTGGGATGGTTTCAGAGAGCCGGACTAATATAGTTAACTACCCAATACTGTATATGTATATATACTGGCGGGCAGGCCAGCGCGGCCTGTCAAAGCAGGAGGCGGGCCGCCTTTGCCCAGGTTTTCTTATAGGTTTACACAGTAGTAATGCTTTTCATGTTACAGTAGTAATAATAATGAACTTATAAAGGGTGTTTTTCTACTTCAGAGTCTGACAGCAAGTTCAGTAAGCTTACATACATATAAGATAAATATTATTTTCTTCCATCTTTTACCATTCTGCATGACTATGTTGTCTTTCTTTTATTCTGTTTTACAGTCTCCTATAACATTTTATATTTATAGCGAAGGGGGAGGGGTATTTGTTTTGTCCAATAAACTAGATAAGTGTCTTTATAAGGGATCAGTCAATCTAGATATTTACCAATTCATACAACATGAGTGCATTCAACTAGAGCCACTGATAGCAGAAGTTGCTAGTCACAAAACCCAGAATTACAGAACACTTTCAAATTGTCTTGGTTTCTTGCATCCCCTTCCCTTACTTGTACAGCACTATATTTATTGGGGTACTGAGGCTTGTGATTTTGTTTGCATGCATTTCATGCACACACAAACTGATGAGAGGGATTGTTGAATAGCAATAATGATAAATTAAGGTGACAATCTTCAGTTTAAAAATCATTAACTACCTGATATGCCTAATTAGCATATGGTCCTAGGTATCTGTATTGTTGTCCCCTTTGAGTGTATGATGTTTAAAAGACGTGTAACTCGAGAACGAGTGTAAGGCATTCATCAAGATTTGAAGAAATTCTATCTTGCAATGAATTCTACATAATCATATAAAAAAAAATAAAGAAAAAAAACTGCACTATTCCATTTAATGAGAATTTATACGTGCGTCTCAGGTAAACAAATGGAATGTGGAGCTTTCACAGAAAATATTGTTATATTCTTACATATGGGCAAGACTATGAAAACTGTCTTCCATATGTTTCCACATAAGTTGTGTTCTTTATCTAGTTATGTATTGGTTTAAGCATATTCGCTTAAATTTTACACTTCTGAATTGTCACTGACCCACTACGTACTATGCTGCTGACAGATCAGTTTACTGATTGTTCCCAACTTTCGTCGACTGCTCTCAAGTTCTTGATACTCTAATTTTCTCGAAAGTCATTAACTTGTTAAGGATTAAATCGGATGATAAGTAACCACCTTTACAGTTTTAATTACTTTACTGAATGTAATATGAGAAGTATACCTACCGAAGACAGATGATTCCTCAAAATCAACTCCGTTTTCGGCGAACGGCAAAACAAAATTTTGGATCCATGCTGGAAGATCACTTCCGGATACCAGCATTATCTTTCCCTTCTCTCAGGGGTGCTAAGAAGGGATGAGACCAATAAAAAAAGTCGTGAAGTCTCAGTTGGAAATGCTTAGCACTGTGCAGTTTACTTTAACTTCAATCAGAACTATACTGTTTAATTTATATTTCTTAAACCTTAACATTCTTTGGTAAGTCGTAAAGACTGTAGCCCAAATGAGGCCCAAAATAAGTCGGCCCAAATACTACCTAGCATCACGTGCCCTTATATGGGCAAACAGCCAGAATATCAATGTTCCAGAGACCAACCATCGACATCTTTATCAGATTAAAGAAGTGTCTTAAATTACACACACACACTCTGACACACGTACATGGTTACATGTACATCTTATAGCCATGCATGTGCAAGGAATTTTGAAGTGGGCAGGATCGAGCAGGCTACATCAGAGAATATATATAGATATCTGTGGTACATCATGGCAACAGGAAACAAAACTGGAAGCAAGCAGCACTTCTTAAGTGGCAATCCTTGATCAGGTTACGCATATTGAAGAGATACAATATCCCCAGTTTTGACTGATGCACATCCTTTTGGTGATTGATCGGCCGGTCATGGTCAATGGAGCTTCTGATGACATAAAATACCCTGTCAACACTCGGATGTTAGCGCATTTCTTCTTTTGTCTGACTCTGCCTCTTGTAACAAGATCGTCTTTGCAAGTTTTGGCTGTTGACGACGTCAGGCTTGGCAACTGTAAGACGTGTGCCCATGCCACGTTTAATTTGCGTCTTTTCACAGTGGCTAGAAAATCATAGCAGGTATTTGCCTTAGGTTCTTTCGTGCTTCCCTAATAGTGGTATGGAGTTTTTAACAGATATTAGGGGATTTCTTTTACCATCTCACCCTCAATAATAGCATGCAGTCTCTATATAGTCGATCGATTATATCTTGGGGCTATATATCTATTGTTGATTGTTTGGCTACCACAGAGCATCAGTGTTTTGGGTTATGGCATTCGTGAATTTTTCTCAAGAACACTAACAGTGCATACAATTTTTAAATCTCACACTCATTGCAATACAAAGATACTACATATCTCGTGTGTAAGGTCACATATATGTTGCGTGTTATCATTATCTTAGTATTAGGTGCGCGTGCCCTCGTTCTAGTATCGAACAAATGCTTTTACAACGGAGTAGAGTCAACTGAAATAATTAAAGTGCGACATAAATAAATGAAAGTAAAATTTTCAGTTGATTTTTTTCTTTAAGTTGGCTTTCCCTCGTATAACTTGACAAGGCGTTTCTTTCGCGTTCTTCCGCAGTTTCATTTTCTTGTTGTTTTCCCATTTTGTTTGCTCTGGCTAGCTTTAGCGCACACGAAGTGGGTTAAAAATCTGAAACTACCGCTGAGCGTTGTTGATATGTTGTGTACTGCTCTTACGATAAGCTGTCATGTGCCAACCCATTGCAGGTAAACTTTTAATTTACTTACTTAAGACAAATCTGATGCAGATACTGAGCTCATTCTAGATTTTATTTAATAACACGAGCGTTATGAGCATGGATCAGCGATGTGGGCGTTTGCTTGTTGGAGCACGTCTGTCGAACTCGTTTACTGTCGGTGACAACCATTTTAGCTGTGACTGTGATCAGTTCGATTGCTACAGTTGTGGGACACATCAGTGATGATTAATTAGTAGAATATTTGTCATGTAATGTGGTTTGTGCTGCCTATTTATTTTAATACGAAAGCAAACCTGAAAATGTAGTCACCGACGCTTTCATTCTTAAAAAATTTATAACAGATAAATATCATGGCGTTCATCTCTAGTGAACATAAAACAAATTAATTTTTTATATTCGGCTGTTTGTTGATTTATGAAAGGTTTGTAAAGTGTCTGATTTTTATTATCAGAATTTTCGTGGAGGATCAAAGTGATTTTTAAAAAAAATACTTTGTTAGTAATTTTTGTGACATGGTAGGTTAAGAATAGATGGCCAAGTACTGGAGGAATGTCTATTTTCAATAAGAAATGAGCATCTCGTGACATTTTCAGCAACAGCACACAGAACAGTGCAGACTCTGAAAACTTAAAGCCTGGATGCCCATCAACTTACTGGAAATAAATGATGACAGAACTGAAGTCCTTTCAGGAGCCTTTGCAAATAGACTGAACTGTTTTGCTATTTTGCTATCTACCATTTGTACTTTGTGTGGGATGAACATCTTTCTTTCCTAGACCATCAAAATCTTGGTGTTATCATTGACGCATCATTGTGTTTTGAATTCAATTCAGTCTGAAGTTCATCTTCCTTGTGTCAAATGATCAGTCACATCCATCCCATCCTTATCAGTTTCTGCCACCAGAAAGCTTATGTCAGGTTTTTTGGTTGTCTTGCTGGATTACTACAGCTCTCAACTTGTCATTTCCTTAACTGCCTACTGGACAAAACCTCAAAGGGCTCAGAGTAATGTTGCTTGTTTTGTCTTCCTCTATATGCTGTCGTAGTCTTTGTGGCCTCAATATGCTGTCATAGCCTTAATGGCCTCTTATATGTTGCCATAGTCTTAGCATACCTTCCTGAGATGCTGATGCCTTACCACCCAAGTTGTTCTCTTAAGTTGTGTTGCCCTCCTCTCTGCGCCAAGCATCATTTGGGAGAAATTTGGCAGACATTCTTTCTCAATTTCCCCACTGTTTAGAATTCATTCTGCCCCTTTATTTTCAAACTATGTCTATGTTCAAAGCTTTCAAGTGTGGCCTCAAAACCCAATGTTTTAAAGAAATAATCATGCATGTTATTGTGCTCACTTTGTTTCTTCATTTATGCACTTTGTTTATGTTTGCCATTGTGTCTTTTATAGTTGTTCTTATGCAGCGGATTGAGCTAGCATCTACACTGGGAAATGTGCTCAACAAATTCAATTGTTATATTATAAAAATAGTTTGCATTTAATTAAGAATATGAAGGAAATATTGTCTTCTAATTTCTGTTTATATATATACTTCTTCTGACTAGTTGATCAGCTTTCTTAAAGTATTCATCTCAAAATATGTTATCTAGTTTTATCAGATTTGCAAGTGATGAAGTCATTGATGAGGACAGTTTTTTTCCAAACCTTGTAAAGAAGCTTAATTGCTAGTTAAATACACACTTAAACTGATTAAAGATAGAACAATGTAGATTTAATACTTAATGTTGTTATTAGTATGTTCTTTTACATCATGTAATAAGTTTCTGGAGAACATAAAAATTCTGCATAACTTTTTCAGGTTTTCACAGCCAAGTAGACGTACATAATGGCCAGCATTGGCAAAGAAGATTTTTCATCAAGGGCTGCAATGACAGACTTGGCAATCAATATGGCTGACAAGCTTATTGACGCATTTCAGAAAGTAGCAGATGGTAGTGGAGATGGTGCTTGCGAAAGCCCTCATACTGGACTTGCAAGTTATGGCAGCCATTCTGGGGACCAAGGCACAGAAAATGATAACAACGATGGAGATGAAACCTGGCATGAGATGGTAGAGGAAGATGATGATGCAGATGAAGCAGAGGAGGAAGAGGATGGTTTGGAACGAGAAAACATAGAGACACTTATCAGCCCTATAGGAGCTCATGGCTTTGATGCCCACCTTGCCTCACAGGACAGTGACGAAGAAGGAAGTGATATCATTTTTACCCCAGCACGGGCACTTCAGTTTGATGGCTCTGATGGAGACGATCAGCCAACTGTAGATCAAAAGTACTTGCCCAGAAGAGTTTTCATTCAGTCGGATTTTACACAAGGCCGACCAGAATTGCATGGGTCAGAAGAGGCAGACTGTGTTGCACCTGGAGCAGGTCTTGGAGCATACTTGGTCGATCAGTCTCAGAATGTTCGAATCATCGAAGGCCATGATGACATTGACAAAGGTGCAGCATTTATATCTCAGCGAAACACATTTCTTCACACCCAGCTGGTGCAGTTGCCCATCCTCATAGCTGATGACTACCTCAATCAGACAGCAAATCTCTACGACAGTCTGGAGAGAGATGACCATTTCTTTCCAGAAGATGGTGACCGGGAACATGGCAGCTTTAAAGAGGGACAGGACCAAAACAACAGAGAATCAGTCAGCGGCGAAGGCGAAATGTCTGGCAAGACTCTCCAGTCAGACCTGGGAGATGAAAACACTGATCACCAGCATGCCATAGGCTACACTTATGGTGGGCAGCAGTTTGCATCCAGATTGTTACAGGCCACAGATGCCAGTGAACAGGAGAAAATAGATAATGACGACACAATTTCTAAGGCTCTTTCCACATGCACAGTAACAATGGTGGAGGCTAGTCAGCTCGATGGGCAGCATCAGATCCATGGTGAAAATGATGATGAAGATGATACAAACTCCGTGAAAGATGAGGACCATGATGCTCAGGCATTTACAGCCCCTTTTCTGGTAGCTGTGCATGGGCCAGCTTCAAATTCCAAAGCATTTGGCAGTGACAAGACCAGCTTGATGGGGTTGGAACAAAATCAGGTGACTGGTGCCATAACCATCAGACAAGGAAATGCAGCTAATATAAGGAACAACAGGAAGTCAGTTGTGGAGGTTGTTGCAGGAAGGTCCAGGAACCAACAAACTGCCACACACAGAACAGGAGTAGGGCCTGGCACAGGTGGCGATAGTAATTCGCAGCAGGTCTGTCCTCGACTGAGTCGTGCAGAGCAGAGGCTGACAGCTGCAGGAAGCAGTAATGTTATGCACGGCCGCATGTCTTATGTCAGGCAGCCAACCAATGGGGCCCAGAGACCAGCTGTTCAAGGCTCTGCCTCTGCACAGACTGCCAATCATGTCCTTCATGTGGGTGATGCAGCAGCTGTTGGTGGAGATGGGGATGGTGCAGGTGATGGAGAGAGTTCAAATTCCATGCCTCCACCACAAATAGGAGTATCTGTTGTGGGAACTTCCCTACAGTCCAGGACGTCCTCCCAGGGCTCAGTCCAGTCAGGAAATAGTGGCAACAGCCACAGTCGTGTCGGTGGGGTGGGCAAAGAGTCGAACAGCAGCCACAACACCGTTCCTTCATCCAGACCAGCAATGCCTAGATCTGCAGACCACAAACGTGGTGGCAATGGTGTGAGGCAAGGATTACCACCACAGAATACTCTACCTCAAACCCAGCTCCCACAGAATTCTCTTCCCAACATGGCCAGATCCACTACCCACTTGCACTCTGAACCAAAGTTAAAGTCTGCAGGGAAGTCCACTGCAAGTGCACTGGATAACAGAACCTTGCTTCTGCAAAAACAAAAGCAGTTACAACATGAACAGCAACAGCTGCTTATTCAACAGAAGCAGCTACAACAGCGGATACAACAACCACCACCTGGGTCTATCTATCCTCCAGATGCAGACCAGTTTAGTCATCACTATCCAGAAGTGGTTACAACGCAGGTGGGATGTGTACCACAACCATAGACAGATATTTGTGTGTGTGTGTGCATGCGCAATGATGTGTATGCATTTGTGTGTGTGTGTGCATGCTTGTGCATATGTCCATGTGTGTGCATGAGTGTTTGAAACCTTGTATTTTTGCATTAGTAGATGGTGTATCTCCATGCTTTCCATTCATAAAATGCAAGGGGCCTTTAAGTGCTATTTTTATGTTGCTAAAAATCTTGGTGTTGTTGTGTGTTATTTTTCAGCTAAGTAAAGGTAGCACCACCAGCATCAGCGTTGAAATGCAGGGAGTAGAGGAAGTACGCACCCAGTTACAGAGCATGCTCAAACATCCAAAAGATTCAGCGCCTTTTGGTGAGAAACTGATAGCATTCTTTAGACTGCAGAGTAAAATGTTTACATATCTTGTATATTTATGTAGATGACATTATTTACAAGAGATCATGAGACAACAAACACTTATCATGAGATAACAAATGTAATAGAAAGTGTTTTGGGTAATCCTTAAAGACCCAGTGGAGTTAGAAAAAATGAGTTGGACCTCTGCTTATGTCATTATCATGCATATGGATTTCAAAGTGTATATGAGTTTCTTAAAGTCTAACAGCCTAGTTCCAGTTTTGTGTCTTTTTTTCATGTTGTTAACTGGTAAGGGCGTCCATACCTGCCTTTAATGATAAGAAAGATAAGCAGGTTGTTTTTGATTTCGCTGGGTTTTCTTTCCTTAGGCTTGATATTTCAGATAGCTAATTCCTATAACCTATATTTTAATTCTTAAGTCTGGTACAAATAGAAGAAATTTATTTTCTCTTCTTTTGCTTTACAGACCACCAAGGCTTTGACTATGCTGATTTAGGTACAGACCAGTTGCCAGATAGGCATGGAAGTCTACATGATGTTGAGAGCAGTTCTTTGTCAGGGTTGGTGAACATTTGCCTTTATACACAGCATGCAGTCAGTTAAGAATTTATTTGTGTGTTTTTAATTTTCCATATTTGAAGTTAGAGAACTTTGTATAAGTTTTGTGTTCACTGTTTCCACATTTAACAAATTTCTTTCACCAGCTGTTTCTGCCTTATTTTCTGTACATGAAGAGTTACATTAAGTGGATGTTGTCACTGCTACTACTTTTATTAATAAGAATACAGCAGATTTATATAGCACCATTCCCCAGCACCAAGGTGCTTTAATTACAAGTCTACAACCATACACCCTTCTAGGGTAGGTGTCAAGTGTACTTCCATGCACAAACATGCACCCAACATCTGCACAAACATGCATACACACAACACAGTGTACAGCGCATAGCGCATAGAGGAAACCAGAGTAAAACCACTGACAGCCCTGTAAATTATTGTGACATCAATCAGATTTCTTTTTCATGTTAGTTCAAAAAGGTGATGTAGAGGAGAAGGGAATGGTACTGGTAGATAAACCACTCTATAGGGTTTGATTTTATACTGTGAGTAATGTAAGGGTATGATGCTTGCTCTTTCATATTAAGTAGCTGATAGAATTTTTCTGTTTTTTAAAATTTTCATAAATTATCCTTACATGTATTTATTTGCTCTGTAATGGGTTCCTTTGCAGGATGAAAGGATTTGACGAGGTGTCAGATATGTTTGATAGTTTCCCGAGTTTCTCTTACAAGATCTTTTCTGACATGTCCCGAGGTGATGCTTCTGTGCATAATGAAAATGCTTACCTCCGAGATTGCCTTGAAAAAGAACGTTACCGGCGGAAGGTGAAGTATAAGCCATTTTTTCAGATTTCTGCTGTAGCTACTTCAAAATCTGAGTTTCACATTTCACTTGGATTAGAAAAAGATGTGTAAAGAAAAGAAAAGATGGCCTCTCCGGCATCAGATACGCTGCTTCTTGCATAGAACCCTTCCCTCTTATCATCACCTTATAATTCCTTCTCAGCTATTTGTAAATGTAGAATGCAAATAATTTTCTGCAAAGAAAAAGCAGTGATGATTAAGATGTTTGTGTATATATATATAAACGATTAATAACCAAATATGGCTTTTGATTCAGGGTTTTTTTTTCTCCTTTAATTTTCAGCATTGTGAACAGCAGATACAAAACCTGAATGCAAAGGTACAATCTTTGTCATTTATATTTGTTCTTTGCTAGACTAAAAGAGCTCACATCCAAATGGGATCTTTATTCTAAATTTTCACGATACTAACGCTCCTTGATTGCTTTTCTGGTGATTAAAGGTGGCTGCTTTTGAAGAATTTAACCAATTCTAAAATTTGTCTGTCTTAGTAGTTTATAAAAAGAAAGTCATTGATATTATTCAAAGTTTTCTTTTATGAAATATATTGTAATTTGTAGCATTTAGGGTAGTGTAATTTGTAACTTTCCTCCTTTCAGAGGATTTCAAAAAATGCTAAGATAAACAATTGTCTCTCTGAGTATTGAGAAAGGCATCTTTTGAATAAACATTTTCATGTGTGTCATGCTTTTACTAGCTTTTTGATTTTTCTCTGAATGCTTTGTATTACATCTTTTAAAGCTATCACCATAATTAGTTAACAGATGCTTGTGGACTGATTCATCCTGCGTAGTATTTCTGTTTATGCGTTTATTTATATATAAATATTTGTTTCATAACTGACATTTTTATGTCTTAATTGACTGCAGCTTTTGGAGCTTCAGCAGCAGCTGGTTGTTGCTGTGTCCACCGACAAGCGCAAGGACCTCATGATTGATCAACTTGACAAGGTGAGTTCTTTGGTGTAAGAAGCTGGTTGCTTGTACCAGCATATTCTGTTTAAATAAATAATTTGAATAAGACTGAAGTAGGAGGGAACCTCAAAGTCTGGTGGATAAGTTGGGACTTTCACCTAAGTGTGTGTTTATGAGAGAATGGTAGTGTGTGTGAGTGAGTGAGAGAGGGTGGGTATGAGTGAGAGTGTGTGTGTCAGAGGGAGTGTGTGTGTAAACCTCTGTAGTCAATATCTCCATCCATGCGTGTTTCATAGCAACTGGGAAAAGTTGTAGAAAGATGGAAGAGAAGAGAAGCTGAGAAGGATGAATACATGCAGATGATGATGAAGGAGAAGTTGCAGATTGAAGAGACACTTCAGAAACAGCAAACAGTAAGTTCAACCTTTTTTTTGAGCCTTTGTCTGATTGTCTTCTTTTCCCCATTTTTTCTCGGGTTTCATTGTGAACAGCCGGTGCAATAGTTTAATATAATCTATCTTTAAGTAAAACTCCATTCAATTTGTATGCTATAGAATTAGAAATTTGGAATATATATTGGTCCTGTTTCTAGAGGCCTTAGTTGATTGAAGATAGTCTCTATATAAGGTACACCTATTTTTCTGAATTTCCAGGACTTGATGAGAAAGTTTTTTTTTTAAATCTATTTCTTGCCATATAAGATAAACTTAAATCTGGCTTCTTTGTTTTTTAGGGAGCATTTTTCTCCTACCTTAAATTTATGAAAATAGTGGAAGTAATTTTATGACTTTTAAGAAATGTGTGGAATATTTCTTAGAGTGTCCTGTGTTTCTTGAGATGATAGACAGTTTTGAGAAAGACTTGGCAAGAACTGTAGAGGAACTGAAACAAGAGAAAGAGAAGTCTTCAGAGGTTGTGGACAAGATGAAAGAAGAGGTGTGTTAAAAAAAAAAATGTTTAAACAGGAAGAAAAAAAACCAGTTTCAAACATTTATACACAAAGGACATATATACACATGATACACACAAACACATACACATTCTCTCTTTTTTGAGGAATAGAGCATTTACATATTATTTTACCTTATTTCTTACTAAAATTGCATATATTAATTCATTCAAGAATTTCCCATGTTAATGAAAAGCTCATGATGTCCATCGTTATAAATATATGAAAAGGGCACATTATTCAATGTTAATTGCTGCTTTGGGGAAATAAAATGTTTCTAATGAAGACAATGGACTGCAATCATTGTGTTAATGGCACCATTGATAAGTGAAACACGACTCTATTATTCTGGAAAAAGGGTTACCATGAAAGCAGTGTTCACAGTAATTGACACCATGATGCCATATGTTTCAGCTGTCAACTGCCGTTCATGCTCGGAAGCATGCTGAAGATCTACTTTCTGCTGAAAAGGAGCGAGTGATGCTCATGGAAAAAGACTGGGAACAACTGAAGGAGTCACGGGACTTGGCCGAGAAAAGAGCACAGCAGGCACAGGAACGACTGCACCAGGTGGGTTTAACTCAGTGGTGCCCAACCTTTTCTCGCCTGAGGGGTGCACTGGACATGATATAAAATTTCCTGGGCTAGAGCATGGCGGTTTTGCTAGAATCATGATGTTAAAAAATGAAATTATGCTGTGTCTGGTTGAAATGAGTGGGCCGGATGTGGCCTGCAGGCCTTAGGTTGGGCATCCCTGGTTTTTAACAGAAGTTTGACCTCAAGTCCTAAGTTAACTAAATTTAATGAGCCACTTATTTAATTTTGCACAAAAGTGTGTAAGAGGGCTGAAATATTTTCAAGTTACTGGTTTGAACTCAGTACAAGAAGCCTGGAATCTTAAATAACCCAATCAAGCTCTTGGTGTATTTTAAAAAAAAAAAAAAAGGT
The DNA here is from genome assembly GCF_003073045.1 of Pomacea canaliculata. Taxonomy (NCBI): domain Eukaryota; kingdom Metazoa; phylum Mollusca; class Gastropoda; order Architaenioglossa; family Ampullariidae; genus Pomacea; species Pomacea canaliculata. Next base: position 18,192,455 of record NC_037603.1, read on the forward strand.
CAGCATCATGATCTCATGACTGCTTGGAAACACCTCATTAATGTATGCTCTTCCATTGCTTGTAGCTTTGACAGTGTAAGTACCATCCCAACATCAGGGTATTACAGGATTGGTAGACTGTAGCGAGTTGTGTCAATCAGTTAAAAAAAAAAAGACCATAATAAATAATTGCACTTTGCGAGCACTTAAAAGTAAGATTAGCTAGATGAAGCATTCTTATCATTAAAGGGGCAAGCTGTAAGATGGGTCATAGATTCCTAGTGTTGCTGAACACTGTTGTAGGAACAAGACAGCTGGTACCAGAGAGAGAAGGAGCTGCTGAACAAGATTGACCAGGTGAAGGATGCCAACCTGAAGGTCATGCAGATGGAGCATGTGAGCACAATGATTTTTTTTTATGCTTTTCATCAACTGTAATTGTACCAAAAAACCCAGCCTGCATAGCTTCTAGCTGTGACAACTCAAGGGAGGCCTGTTTTCCCATGTAAACTGACCTGTTATTCAAGGATTGGGGAAAGATGTTTATAAATGACTTACCTGTGACATGAGTGCCACATTTTGTACTTACTTTGTAAGTATATGTACATGCATGTATTTGTGCAAGTGTGTGTTTATTCAGCAACTCAACCATGATCAAAATCACCCCCTTCATATATCCCCTTCAGGGAGTGAGTAATTAAAATTAATTTCATTTTAATGATGATGCTTATGTAAACAGAATTTTGCTAGAAATGCTAGTGGAATAGCACACAACATGTTTAACAGAGGCTTGATCATCACAGGCAAAGCATGAACAACAAACAAAGAAGATGGAAGAGCTAGAAGAGAATCTTCACATGGCTCAAGCAGATGTCAAGAAACTCGAGATGGAGGTGGACTGTGCCCTTAGGGAAAAAGTAAGTTTTATTTATAGAGGTAGCAACAATTATTTTTTTTGCTATTGAAAAACTAATAGAACATTACAAGGAGATGAAAGTAAAAGCGTTTAATTTCAAAATTGAAAGGAGTCTTCTCCTTATATGTGTGAGTTTAGTGTTGGTGGGCTGCATGTGTGTTTATGCACACAGGGTGTATGTGGTGGGATGGGGAAGTTTTAGTTTCAAAGATTATAAGAGAAGCTAAGCGATACGGCCCTTTGCACTCCTTCAAGACTTGCTCCTGGTGGGATATGCTAAGCCATAACAGCTGGTCTTAGGGTGGCTAGAGATAAATAATCTGGTAAAAAAAAAGGGAAAAAATAATCTTTCTATTAGATATTGCTGTCATCGCCCTCACTCACCTTTGTGGATGCCTTTAAACACATTTGTGGGGGTGTAATTGTGGGGTTTTTTTAATTGTAATTTTTTGTGGGGTAAATTTAGGGACTTACCTAACTTGCTTCTTGGTTGTCTTCTAAAAATAGCCCTTTTGCATTGTTAGTTAAACTATGCATCATTTTGTTCTTTAGGAAAGTCTGCGAGTTGAGATGGCAATAGCAGAGGCTAAGTTTGAGAATGCCCAAAGAACCTTGGAAGCAGATTTGCATGCACAGATGGAGAAGGAGGTGAGTTTACCTGTAAACTTTCAAGTGTGTGCATCAGACCTGTCTTCCTTTAGGGGCTTCGTATAATTATTATGGGACTTCATCAAATTACAGAATGACAATGAAGACCAAAACAGTACATGTGTTTGATATGCAACTGATTTAACACACTTGATCTGATTACAGGTGTTTTTCCTGGAATTCCATGATTTTCGGAGAATTATTGGTTAGTCGTCCTAAGACTAAACAGGCCGGAAATTTAATACTTTTGATGATTTGACAGTATAATTTTTTTCATGATGTGTTGTTTGTCCCTTATAGATTTCTGAGCAACTGAAGGAGGTTCATGAAAAAATGCGATTGGAGCAGGAAGGGACAGCTGAGAAACATCGCAGAACAGTGTCTGAACTTCATCAGAGACACCAGCGAGACCTTGAAACACAACTATTGGCTCTACGACAGGACACTAGCCGCAAAGAAGAGGACCTCCGGCAGCAGTTGGCAGAGCAGGAAAATCAGTAAGACTGTGCATTCAACTGACTTTTAATCAGAATTCTTTTTCCAAAACCCAATTTTAAAAATGTTAAAAGCAGGAATAGGTGACCATATGTGACCTGCCACCTCAAAATAAGTCTTAATTTGCACATAGCAGTTTGGTAGCAGAGGCCTAGAAAGGAGTGAATAAGGTCAACTTTGTGCAGTTTCACATTTTTGTAAAATTAGATTCCTTGATCATTAAACTAAGAAGGAAACACAGTTATGTTAAAAGAGAAGTGGAAGTGACTGGCCTAAGGGGGAGGCAGCTGGCAACTCCGTCAGTCCATTGCTAAGGAAAAACCTTGTGAGATTGCTGAAAAACTTTAAACATGCTTTTCTCAAATGGCTGCTACCATACTTGCACATTTCAAACCTGTATAACTCAGTCTGGGGACTGGAAGGACAACTCTGGTATCAAGAGAATTTTTGGAACTTCATATTTTTTATTTGACTGTTTCTATGCAGTTTGCACTGACAGATGCGAATGTCTTCATAGCTACAGCTCAGTTACATGGATTCATCCTTATTGAAAACTCATTTTGTGGAGAATGTCACATGTATCTGCTCAGCAAAATTATAATATTGTCATAAACTTTTGTCATTAAAGTAGTGTAATTAGAGACCATTCGTGCCATCTGACAGCACTTGCAGACAATCTAAGGCTGATGAAAATGAGTACCATCTCTAAAGGTCTCTGGTTTTTCTGAAAGAGAGTGTATATGTGTATCTTGTATGCATATATGGCTGATGTATAAACATTTACTTCTGCTGTCTGTGGTTAAGTACCAGAAAACAAGTTTAAGCTTCTTTGATACTAATTGTATGCTTCATATGGCAGGTTGAGTAAGTTCCGGCAAGAGAACACTTCACTGAAACAGGCAAAACAGAAGCTAGAATCTCAGAGGTGAGTGTCAACTTACACATCTTTCTTTGATTGTACTAGACGACACGACCGTAGGATATAGGTTACATTAGTTCTTTAATCATTGAAAAGTACTCAAATAGTCAGGCAACTGCCCTAAAATGACTTAAAAGGCCAAACACAAGGCCAACACACCAGTTTTTTCAGTGGTTACTGTGGTGCTCATTAGCCTCTGTTCTTACCACATGCAATGCTCACTTCGTGCTGAAAACTTTTGCTTTGTCAAGAGATACCACCTGTACTAGATCTTTTGTTGGGTTTTTTTAAAAAATTTCTTGGAATATGGACTTCTTTACCTTGAGAAAAGATGTGTTTTTCTTCAGCAGTGTTGCCAGTGTTTTAGATTGTAAGGTTACAGAGAATTCTGCATTTTTCGATGGTATTCTGTTGACACCAGTTTCAGATATGACATAAGTGTTTTATAAAGAGATAAAATTCTTGCTAATCAAATGGCTTGTCTTTTTTTTTAAAATGATTTAGATTTTTGCTAAATGCATCATAAAGAAATAATGTATTTAGGAGAAACTGCGATTCTTATGCAGCCTCATGAGCTGTGTGAGGTGTATGTTGCTTACACACAGGAAGTGCAGGGTTGAAACAACAACACTGGGTCATGAATGACGTCCTAGATCTCTGTGACCAAAGGAGGGCCTTGAAGAGAGAAAAAAGAAGCAAACCAGAAGCAGCTTCCAAGTACAAAGAAGTGAATTGTGATCAGGAAAGGGATGCTATTGGGAAAACTGGATCAATGGGCCAGTGTCAAACAGTAGAGGAGAGTGCTATATGGGGTGACAGCAGAAATGCCAAGAACTACTCAAGACTCTCACCAAGACAGGTTGGCATAAGATCTCAGTCATTGAAGACAGTAATTGCCAACTTCTCGCTGAAAAGCACTGTTGTACTTATCCAGTGGATGGAATAATGCAAAGACCTGTGCAACTTCCAGCTGAAGACAGGTGCTAAAATCCTTCAGTAGAACCAGACTAGAACTAGCAAACTTGCAGACCTACCAGTCTGAAGAGAGAAAAAGAGCCATTTGGAGTCTGAATGGAGGAAAGTCACCTGGCATTGACAACATTCCGGCTGAGCTATTCAAGCCAAAGATTCTGGCAACGCAAAGAATGACTCAAAGAAAGGATGGACTTGCTAGTCTTACCCTTCCAAGAAAAGAAACAGCAAACAGTGTCAGAACTACAGAACCATAAGCTTATCAACCTCTTTGCTTGCCAATACAGAGAGGAGAATCCAGGTATTTGAAAACTTGTGCCTGAGGAGGCTGCTCAGGATCTCATACAGAGAACATAGAGCCATTGAGTTTGTATGAAGCATGGTCATTGGACTTGCAGGAAACCAGAAACTCCTACTTGCAACAGTCAAGCAGCGTAAGCTAGTCTGGTATGGCCATGTAACTCGGCATGACTCTTTGTTGAAGACTGTCCCTCAAGATTTCTTGGAGAGTGGGCGATGCCATGGTAGCCAGAGCGCGAAATGGCTTACAAACATGAAAAAGCAGATAGCTGTGTATGACCTGCTCACTACACCAAGACAAGTGGGCCTTGTCTGCTACCACGTCTATCCATATGCTTCCCACAATGACAAGTACCAGTCAAGGATGAATGAATAAGATTGAAAAGAGCAGTAACCAACTTAATAACATATTCTTGGTCTTTTTCAGGGTGGAAGTCTTGGCCAAATTGCAGTTCATTATGCAATCTCAGTGGAATGAGGCTGTATCCCTTCTAGTTAGCACACCACAACGTAAGGTAGGGCCCCCCTCTTTTTTTATTTTGATGAAAGGATGCTACTATTTGAATCCTTCATTTTTTTCTACGATATACAAGAAATCAATCAGTTAATCAATCGTTATTCATTTTTTAGTTTCTTAAGTATTTGCTGTCATCATTAAACAAGAAACAGGATACATAATAAACAACAAATATAAAAAGAAAAACTTATTTTTTTAATAATGGGGATGTGGTAGATTTTTTTAATTAGAATGCCAATTGAGAAACTTTTGTTCATGGTAATGGAGCTCATTGTCTAGGTCATGAGTACATTTTTCTCTGAAAATAAGACTTTCTTCATTTTCTATCTGAAAACACACTAGAGTGCCAAAGCCTAGGTTGAACAAAAAGAAAGAAAGGTGCTGACAGTTTTAAAGTCCTCTGAATTAAGTTCTGCAGTTGGTGATGTAACAGATATGTATTGTGTGGATGTTCTACAGGTAATACTTAGATGGAGAAACTGCATATAGTCTTTCTTTGGTTACGGAAGTTAGGTCTGCAGATGTACAAGTTAGCTCCCAGCTGTCACCTAAAATTGTTATAAAATTATATCAGTTTAGCTGACTGTTTATCATAAACACCTGGCCTAAGAATGCTTCCACTTAGCCTGCTTATTGCAGAACTTGAACACTTCTATGGCATCATCAGTGGGGTCAGCAAGCTTTGCCAGCCTTTTAACATCTCAGACTGTTCCTGACACTTCAAGCTCCCAGCTCCATTTAGCACCAGCAGCCAACTTGTCAGCCTCCTCTTTCAGCAGTCCACAAGCAACCAGGTAGATACAGAGGTTGTTCAATCAGTGAGCTGTGGCTGTATCAAATTAGTCACCAGCTGGTCTTTACGTGGTCACAGCCTTTACAATGTTTTTATGTGAACCTTTGTCAAAATGTTACCATTGAAAGCAGGACATTTAAAATTTCACTTAACATAGATTTTTATATCTCAACATCTGTAGGTGAGCTGAAATTTGGTTGCAACCACAGTCAGTGGATTACTTCTTTTGGTGTCATACCTATTTTGGCTGTGTTGTGTCTTGGTAAACAGCAGGGCTTCTGCTTACGCAAAAAATTGCGTACAGTACGCATTAAAAGTTCGGAGGATTCCTTCAATTTTCATCAATGGGGTCCCCTTCAAATTTGGGCGAAGAACAGGGACCCCTTAAAAATCTGAAGGGGTCCCTGGGACCCCAAAGAATTTAGCCTTAGCACAAGCCCTGAAACAGTATGCTGGAAGTCAGATTTTATCAAGAGACATTGTATGAAATCATAAAATTGAATGATTGACATTTTTTAAAAAGCTTTTGGCATGCATGGTACTTATGAGAGATAGCAGCAGATATTTTTAAAAATTACAGTCTTGATGTACACCTACATGAGTACTCTCACACACATACATATACATGTACACACATACACATCACACACTGCAAACTTCAAAACAGCAATGGAGGGCTGTCTCCTCTTTATAAGGTTGTATGATTGTGATTATGCGGAGATTATCAGGTCATTTTTTTTTTCCAATCCTTTTCAGTCAAAATTCTGACAAAACTGAAGTTCAACATGAATCTACAGGTAAGCAGCATTGCACTAGTACAAAGGGAACATGATGATAAAGCTATACTTTGACTTGATGTAAAAAAAAGAAAAAACAAAGAAAGCTCAAAATTCAAGAGTATTAATGAGCTTGAGGTTTGTATAAGGTCTTTATGAAAAGTTTATGAATATAATTTTTGTCAGGTTCACCCCACTTGGCATCAGGATCATCGCGTTCATCTTCGCGTCTGCACCAGACAAGCCATGCAGATGATAGGGAAAATCATGTGGGCAGTAGGGCTGTTGTGTCATGTGGTGGTGCCATCATGACACTTGAAGACATCGCTGGCCTCTTGTCTCGAGGAGATGGAGATTCTTCCACTATCCTCACCAGGAATATCCACGGAGTTCTGCACAACAGTGGCCTCGTCAATCAGTCCCAAGTGCAGGAAAGTGAGGTCCGGCAGCGCCAGGGCCATCAAGCTATCCCAGCATCCTTATCATCAACTCATGCCACCATGATCCGTCCTCCTCAGCAGTTTTCCCACTCTTTGCTCAGCACTGCGGAGGAAGTTTTGGCATCCTTCGCTGAGGAACAGCCTCATGAAGACTTCAGTTTCATCTCCACTCGGGATATCCCAAGCAGCCACAAAGACTTACCTCGCAGAAGGCAACAGAATGGCTGCTCAGGCCGCCGAAGCAAGGATGTCGAGAGAAGCAACAATGGATACATGGTGCAAAAGGAAGAGGACCTGCAGTTGCAAGCACGACACCCATTGGATGTGGAACGGAGCCTTGCTCTGAGCGATCTTGACAGCACAAGCTCCCATTCTACTTTAAGAAATGCTTGGGTGAGTCAAAACAGCATCCACTGTAACCACAGGGAGGAACCTGCAGAGTCGCAAGCACAACCTCAGGATGAAGGTAATGAAGCTGCATCATGTTTTGTTTTTTTTCTTCTTTCGGTGGTAAAAAGTAGAATCATGTTTTAGGTCTTGAATCTAGCAAGCTGAATGGGGCAGCTCTTTCTCTTTTCCTGTTTTGTTTACAATGTATTCTGGTTTTATCATCATCAACTTGTGGATCTACATCTTTCTTTATTTCCTATGTGCTGGATTGTCTGTGGCTTTCTGCCTTTTTCTTTATGGAATATACAGTTGAGATCAAAGTTTTTGTTGATTAATGGTCTCTGTATGCTTACCACTTTCTTCGTAGTCTTTGCTTTGTACCATTCTCTTCCCAGTTGTCATGCATCCAGATAGTGCTTTGTAAACACTTTTTTACACGATATAATGGATCAGTTCTGCTTTAACTTCTTTACAATTGAGCAACAAACGATTGTATTTAGAGCCTTAGTCTGACGTTGATTGGGGTAGTCTCCCTTTTGCTAACTTACTTCTACACCATATTCTTCATGCTGATCGCCACCTGGCTTGATCTTCTTCCAGCATTCTTCCTAAGAGAAACTGGCTATTGCCACATTGTGTGCTGTTGTGTTACATGACCGCTTCATCTTCCGTTTTTTTTTCTTTGCTGAACTGTTTTTTTCTCTTCTTATGATGTGCACTAAGCTGGTCTTTTTGACAGCAGAGCATGCAATATATGTGCACTTTTATTATTGGAAAGCACTTTGAGTTCTGCTGTTTATGAAAAAAGTCACTATAGAAATATGATTTTTTTTTTTTTAAGCTGCAGAATATCAGTATGTATATATGTTCTCTCATGGCTGTGCAGGATTTGTGAAGTGAAATGAAATACGGGATCTAAACATTTCTTTATTTTTACAGTGCAGTAATTCAGACTAGTGTGTATGACAGGTTTCACAGGCTTTATCTTGTACCACTTGACTGCATTTTAACCTTATGGAGGAAAGCAGTTTGGGACTGCTAGTAACATCAGCTGCTTTTGATACTTTGCAGATGTTTTTCTGTTGGAACGCCGCATCGAGTGCTTGTCTCCTCCTGTGAAGCAAAGTCGAGATGGAGAACGGGAGTCGGAAAGTGTCTTGCAAGAGAGCAACAGGTGGGGAATTACAGCCTCTGTGTGTTATTTTAAACTTTTCTTTTTTGCTGTGTACCATTTATGGCATGGGACATTACTCAATCAGATGTTGTCAGATTTGATGTCACTTGATTTGATGGTAGGAAATAGGAGATACTTCATAATTTTGCAGGCTGCCTAGTAAAATGAACTGTCGCCAGTACTCAGATGTGGGAGAAATTTTAAACAAAATGTGTTTGTGTGTGTGTGTGTGTGCACGCAGAGATTTAACATTCAATGATGTTATAAATATTAACTTTTTGAATGGTGTCGTCATAATGTACTTCTGATGCAATGTTGTGATTGTTTTGCAAAACTAATGAATTATTATGCTGCACATATAAAAGTGACCATTGTGTGCGTGCTTATTTGCATGTGTATATACACAACAGACTGAATGACAGCTATAGAGAAATATCCAGGCAGCTGGAGGAACACCAGGCACGACAGAAGGAGCTTCAGCATTATATCAAGATGGTATGGTGCAGGGAAAAATCAAGTCATTAAGAATCAAATGCCTATGAGAAGTAAAAGTAAAGATCTGGGACCTCACAATGGTGCTAAATAAATTAATTTTATCAGAGGATGGCAGATGAAATAACATGTCATAAATACTTCTCGGTAGACTAAGATTTTGTGTTTACCTGTTTTATTATTATTTTCTAATTGTCCTTTGAGACAAATTAAGTCTTATCTTAACCATTTTGACCAGTGAATTCAATTTCCTTACTTTATAAATGACTTAACTATTACTGTAATGATGACCTTAGTGATGTCTTGGGCCTTGGTATTGGATTCGTTTTATTCTCTCTTTCTGCAATTAAATTATTTCAATAAAAATATGATCCAGTACTGGATTCTTCTGGTAAAGTAAAGAAATTTCATTTTGCATCCATTTTGTTCATTCTGCATAGCTGCTGGATAAACCACCTCGCATGGTGAATGAAAAACCAGAGAGAGATAATCATGTGGACCCTGACTCATTGGAGACTTCACGTGAAACAGGTATGTGCAAGTGTTCCATGAATATCTTACCTCACTCTCTGTAACCTTAACTGTAATCTTACTTTAATTAAAATGTCGAGATTTTACATGGTACAGCTTATTTGGAAAATAGCAAATATTGCCATATAGTGGCACATTAATGGTAATGTTAGAGTAAATAGTAATTTCTGAATTATTTTAATTGGGTTTTTTTTTATGCATCTTCGTTTTGAGCTTATATGGTTCTACACACACATATTCATCAGTAGCATTTGGCTGAGTCTTTTGAAACAGGGCAACACCAAGGCAAAGTATGTAGACTGATCTTATGGTGATCAGATTAAGTGCTACCTAGGGTAGGTAAGGTAATAGACCTAATATCAAGTTTAATCATGAGTACCCATGTTACAAAATGTCAAGAGGAGAGAGAGAGACCCTAGGTGTTTCAAAACCGAGATCAGGGCTCAGGACTAACATGATGTGGATGGTCGCACATCATGAATAAAAGCTGCTTCACCAGTTGAGGATAGAGTTATGAGAAACACTTTCCCCAGATGTCTGCATGGGAATTATTTCTGCATTATACGTTGTGCATGTTTTCTTTGCATACATTTGCAGTTGATTGGGAGCTAACTGAAGCAGCCCAGGCAGCACAGATCAGCACAGACCTACATCGCTTACAACAGCTGCGCAACAGACAGGTGGGTACAGGGAACTGCAGAGACTCCATGTTATATACACAAGTGCTTTTTACTTATTCTTCATCACGGCGTGTCATTTGCATGATGCACTCTGAGTAATTGATGATTTCACTTGTCCTGCATGCTATTCACAGGCTCCAGATCCTTCTTTTGACACCTTGATTACATCTGGGTTGCTCTTGCTAACAATTTTCAAAGTAGTGGGCAGGAGGATGTTACTGAAACAAAAGGAACTTTAATAAGAGCTTAGCGTTTTCCTGAAGGTCTCCCAAGACCCATAGCAGGTGTTTCCATGTGTTAGAAGACTTGTTTTGTATAACTTGTATAACATGTCTGTCATGACACTGCTCGTGTCAGTTATCCTGCATGGAACAACAGCGAGTTGTCACTTGAATTAGAATATTGTGATTTGTGCTTTTTCTTGTTGGGATAACAGCGAGTCATCACTCACATTAGTTAGAATATTGTGATTTCTGCTTTTTCTTGATGTGCTGTCATTGTGTCTATTGTGCTTTGCCTTTTCAAGGTGGCAGAAGTTGTGACCCAGCCACTGTCACCACAAACGTCACAAAGGAGGGACAGAATTGAACGATCTGGAGCTGCAGGCTCCTCCACCAGACAGGCAGCAAGTCTGCCTCCAGGGTCTCTTCAAGCACAACAGCTGGCTGAACTCTCCTACTTACTCAACCACTACCAGGAAGGCCTTGAGATCCAACCTGGACATCCCTTGACCGCTGCAGCAGCATCATCCGCCTCCATCGCACACATTCTGAATTTCCTGGCTTCTGCTCAACAGCAGTGAGTGCTTGTCATTGTTCCTGGCAGTGGGTAGCAAGTTCGTCTTTTTATGTTTCACATCTTGTCATGTGATTGACACTTAAACCTGCATTTTCACATCTCATGCCTTCATGGCATTTAACCAGAAAAATGACTTTAATGGTGTAACTCAGTGGAGACAAAGTGCACTTGTGTTATATGCAATCTTAGTGTCGTTTTTTTTTTCAAAGTGATCAAAAGGTATCAAAATATTTTCAAAACACAAGTTCAGATAAAGAATAAGCATACTAATGATTCAAATTATAAGTATAAGGAACTGTGAGACTGTACTTGCTTGCTCGCTTGCTACAGTGCTACAGCTCTGATAGCAACTATATCTGGAGAGTTTTCTGCTCCATCTAATCTCATTGGCATATTCACATTCTTGGGCTTATCATCATATTTAAGAAATCTATCTGAAACACAGTCCAGCAATGTCGTCATTCCACCCTCTAGGCCTGTGATTTTAGTAGGCTGTTGTTGAAGGAAAGAGATGGCTTCTTTAGAGCAAGCGCATTTGTGTTTGGAAACTGTCATCGGGTATGGAGAGCATACCATCTTACCAGGTCTCTTATTTTGGATGGCTGATGTGCAGGACTGAGCAGGTGGCTGCAGATGGGAGACAGAGCAGCAGTGCCAGAACTTCGCCCAGGTGCAACCACACACAGCGAACTAGAGACCGACACAAGGCCAAGAAGAATGGTGACAGCAGGCACCACTCTGTGAGGGCAGCTTGCATGATGTCTTGTAAAATAGACTTAATCTTTGGAAATTTTGATCAGTAGCTGTAAGAGAGCAGCCTGGCAGATTGACTACAATATTTAGGCTACTGGAAACGTTTTCTGAAGGAAACAAAATGAAAGAATATGAAAGTGGACTACTGTGTAACTTTCACATAGATTGGTAAATTGTGCCTTTTGTATTGTGCTCATGACAAGATTTATATGTTAGAAAATTGAACACCTTTTAACAAGGGTGAAACATGGAGTTGGGACATTTAAACAAACCTGACAGTTGTGACCACAAGGTTAGTATCAGAGGTAGCAAAAGAGGGTAGGGAGTAGGTGAAGGTGACTCTGGGCTTTTAGACATATGAAACATGGGCTACTAACCCTGACTATCAATCACATTACAACTGTAGTCAGGATCTGGGCTAATGTGCTAACTCTGTCATGATGCCATTTCTGTCCTCAAAAGTTAAAACATCAAATTACAAAAGCAAAAGGATAACAATAATAGTAAAAATAATCATGAAAATCATAACTTATAAGCAATAGTTCTTGCACAAGAATGCTGTTTTTACCTTATTTATATGTGTATTCACAAGCATTCATCTCTTTCCCATGTCTCATTCCCATTAAATTTGCATATTGCAAATGATCAGCACTGGTATATTAATCCTCCTTACTTATATTCATCAGTTTATGAATGAGCTTTTCATTTCTCATGTTTATGCACTTCACACTGATTTTCTTTTGCAGGTGGGTCCTGAAACCAGCCTCTCCACCTCAAACTTGTCAGAGAGAAATGAGAGATCAATGGCCTCCTCTGTAAAGTCCAATTCCTCTCGAAAGGCAGAGAAAAAATCAGAAAAACTACCCACAGCAGCTCCTTCCATGAAACCAGCAGTTCGCCCTCAAGGAAAAGATCATCCTGTGTGGAAGTAAAGTTTGCAAGCATATGGGGAGGTTGGGTAGGAAGAGGTCAGGGGTAACCCAGATTAGCAAGGACAAGGAAGATTCATCAAATATGGACAAAGTAACAAAATATCCAGCGTGATCATCGTACAGGAAAAATCCATGTTGCACTGATTAAAGGGTGACATGAAATTAACCATTTAAAATGAAGTTTTATGAGAAAAGCATGTGAACTGACTTAAAATTGTAACCAGATTTCATTGAGAGCTGCAGGCTCGTGCAAGAGAGGAACTTCTACAAAAGTGAGCCTTGTTATGATGCTGCAGTGTTTCTATATCTTGTAATGAATTATATATATATATCCAATCACTAAAAAAGCCAAAGTGGTTTGCACTTGGGTTAAACTTTTATAGTTCATTTAAGAACTCTTAAGAACTGTAAAGAGTTCTTCTAGTGTTGGATAAACGACTAATTCACTTGCTTTGGACATAGTCTTGGCCCTACCTGGCAAGAAACAAATGGCTTTGTTTTCTAAAGTTTAAGGTTAAGAAGAATGAAATTGTTGGTCTTGATAAAAATGTTTTAAATTATGTTTTTTCTATGCTAGAAATCATTTACCTTCTGTTCATGATTCCTCGGGTGATGTTTGTTACATTTCTGCTTGAGATGATGAATTGACATTGTTTATTTCTCATGCTTGTCAGGTGTTTATTGTAAAAATGATTGATTTAATTTTTGGTCACAAGATCGTACTTTGATATTCCATGGATCTTGCTTCTATTGTAAGGAATTTTGTGAACTAGATCAAAGCATATGCACTGCCGTCCTTGTAATTGCATACAAAGTGGGTTGTGATACTCCGTTTTAGAGTTTACCATAATGCGTTTGTGATGGCGGTTGTTTTTAATAGATGTAATATCATGGTTAGCAAATGCTTGAATTTAGCTGTGAACTTATAGTTTGTTAATGAACAAATCATTTGAATTAAATTTGTTTTTCATCTTATTTTGGGCTTTGTCTTCATTTAATCAGTAGATCCTGAATGTGTTGTGTGATACATACATAACAAGTGACTTAAGATGTAAAATGATGTGGACAAGATGCTGGTGATGTAGGTAAAATGAGCTTATTGTAAGCTTGGTAGAGCCATTATCTTTTTTTTTAAAAAAGGTGTCAGTCCTTGTAAAATGCATAAATGGCCAGCAAGCCCAGGGTATAATTAGTTTTGCATATACCCAGAAGTGCAAACACTATACTATTCTTTTATGCATCAACAGTTTCAGGCAGACCGACAGTTTTATTTTTTAAGATTATTCACACTAATAGTTGGTAGCTGTACTCGTTTAATGCTCGTAAAAAAAAAATGTATCCTTTATTCTAACATGCAGCCTTTAGTATATGTTGTGACTTATGCAGTGAGTTTCACTTTTAATGTAATTATCATTCTTCCAAGGACCACAGGAGATAACCTTAAAAGAAGCATATATATGCTGCTCTTTTAATAGACTTCTTTTGTACAAGCTTCAATCGCAAAAATTCTTTTGAAATGCTTTTCTTTTGCTGGCAGATTTGGATGCATGCACACAAGCACGTGGAAGTGTATTGGTACTTCATCTTTTTGATCATTGTAATACAAAATTTGTATAACAATAATTCAAGTCAGGATGGAACATATTTTTATGTGTTACATTTTAAAGAAATACACAGGTTTTTAAATTAGACTATCTGAACTATTAATTCTGAAAGCTGGTTTGCAGAAATTAGGAAATTATGAGTAATCCCTCGCCACTTCGCACTTCACTATTTCGCGGATGTTTATAAGAAATAAGTGGGAAAAATGATTCGCGGATCTGTACGCTTCTTCGCGGATTTTCTGCGAAATTCGATCAGTGGAAAATATGTATATTTTATGAATTTTTAGATGAAAAAAAAACCCGAAGTGTATAAAATATGTTACTAATACTTATTCTAACAAGAAAGAAATATTATGAATAAAAAAATTAATACGAATTACAGTAAAGAGTGCATGTATTTACTCTGAAAGGAGAACCAGCACCGTTTGCCTGAGACGCTACGCGCCTACTCACAATTGTAAGCAACACACGATTTGGTTGGTTGCTAGAGAAGCGACCGACCAGAGAGTGCTGCGTTGTATCCCAGCCCCCGATTGGCTCAGTACATGTATTACAGGTACTGTACTTCTCTACAGTACATACTATATATATAATGTGTGTTTGTTCTTTTATTTACTGTAAAGATACAATGCATGCGCAGAACAGTGTGGGAATGGTTATTAACTTAAATTAAGGAAATGGAAAAAGTTTATGTAGCGTAAAAGTATGGGGGAGTGTTTATAAAGCTTTAATATAGTGTCTAAATAAATATGCCCGTAAAAAAAAAAAAAAAAAAAAAACTAAAAAAATTAAATCTTACTTGATAGTAGCTACCAAGGTGGTTTTCTCAGCTACTGACCAATCAAACGTTGCCTCTCAGGTCCCGGTCAGTGTTTGGCCACGTGACGTCAAGAAGGGGGTGTGGCTTGTAGGGGGTGCACATCCAATGGGACGAGAGGCGTTAAACGATTATTGTCCAGACGACTTTTACACCAACAGGTACTTACACAACTGTAACCTTTAGCACGAGTTGTAGAAACACGACTTGAGATGTTTCATAAAGACGAACTACTTGCATTGTGTCTGCTATGATAAGACAGTGTGTTTGTATGTCTGCTATGATAAGTGCATGTGTTGCAAGATTTCAATTTTTATTGAGTAGGCCTGAGTTTTTCAATGGGAACAACAGCAGCCATCATAACATAACATTTTCATAAACTGTAGTATGGAAAATAAACATACAATTAACTTTCGATAGTACAAATATGTAAGATGTACAGCAGCATCATTATTTTCACATCCGAACATTGAGATTGAAAATTGAAAAAAATGGAGGATTCAACTAAACCAAATGAAAATCTACAATGGAAGATTCAGATTAAGTAGGCATTTCAGTACGTATCTGATGGATTCTTTATTACTTGAAGGGCATGGCTTCATCGAGTGTGAGAGTATTAAAGAAAATATAACTGACTCATCTTAAAACTTCTGTAAATACAATACAGTAATTAGTAATGTCAAGACCAGTTATTCCCAAAGTCTATACACTCATACATAAACATGCACTTCGTACAGCATTTGTGAATATAAGTGTACGTATGTTTGTTATACAATGAGAGAAAAATGCGTGTGAGCGCGCGCGTGCGCGTTATGTACTTGAGACTGATATACTGATGGCAATAATAATCAAAATCATCGTCATCATCGAAAACGGAACATTGACTAATGAACCGAGTTTTCAGTTCCTTGATACATTTTACACATCACATAAAAGCGCGGACACACACACAGACACAAGTTTCTATGCATGTAGCAGATGGTATTCCAAATACTGAATAAATAAATTAATAGTATTGATTATGCGCGTGTAAGCACAAACCCACAAACAAAACAGCTTCCCCGTAGAACAAACATCTTGAGAGTCTTCTGACTGCTTTCTTTAATGATGTGTGTGTATATATATATACACGTCTATATGTATGCGTACACTGTATAATACACTCATACAGCCCTCTAGATGCTATCATGGGCAGCAGTTATGAAGGGGAAGTCGGGAGGGAGAGAGAAAGTTTCTGTTGCTGTGGCTGTCGTAAACTCACCCCTTTGATACCGATTGCTGATAATTACTTTAGTAAACCCGAGAGACACCCAGGTGAGCTCCCACACCTCCAGTCCATTTTTGACAACGATCACCTTCAGTTGTTGTAGTCGCTAACCTCGCCACAGTCGTGGCTTAATGAGTTAAATTGTCTGACCCTTCCTTGAGCTCTGCATGTCACACCTCATCAGAGAAGTGCCTCGGGGATTTAGAGGCCACGGTCCAGCAGTCACACAACCTTGACTAGACTGTGATCGCCTGGAGGTGTGGTGTCATCGTCATTGTCTCGTCTTTTAACTGCTGTTACATCAGGAGAGAAGCTTCGGGCGGAGATTGACAGTCGGGATGTTACGTAAGTTAGCATGGCTCACCTGGGATAATAGGTATCATCAGTTGGGAGATTAAAAGGATCAGACTGTGCACTGTGGGGCATTAAACTGTGCTTTGAGGGCTACCTGCTGAAAGCGAAAGATGTTTTACAGACAAGCTTCCGATCTGTACATATTTGTCTGTAAACAATTCCTTTCATTATGAAAAATAAATTTCTTCTATGATCTTCCCCCAGACATAAAATTCAAGGATGAGTAATAAGCTCAGTCGGACGGGGGTAGCTGCGCGTTCATTATGGATTAGCTTCTTCTGGTGTCAAATTACACCTCCTGATATTCTATTCACCTTAAAACTTACAAAATTAGTTCAAAAGGTTTTACACCCGTTTTCCTCCATTTTTATTTTAACCAGTTGTTGAGTAGGCAATGTAAATGTAGTGTATTAAAAAAGGGGGTCGCTGACAACATCTCTAACAGTAAGAAAATAAATAAAATAATACAAATATGGTTCGCATCTGTTTATTAAAGTAGTTAATCTGTGTACAAAGATATATATATAGACAGGATAAAATACTAAGAAAAAGCATTAATGCCAACAACGTTGGAGCGTTCACAACTTTTGACAGACGACTATGTTAGTTGCGAACATGTTAGTTTTTAAATTTTATTATCCAAGATAAGCGAAGATCTTGACAGCCTCGTGAATGAGATAGGTGCAAGCGTTGACACTGTGTCATAATAGTTTTTATTCTTTCTTGCATGGGCTTTCTCATCAGGATGGTGGCCACCACCTGACGACTGTCTCGCATGCACTCCAATAGGTGCTGGTGGGTCAGAAGAACAGTTTGGTACTCTGCTGTCTTACCCTGGAAAAAGGTGAGAAACTGCAGGGACTTGTCTTTTAGCTGAGACACCCTGTCGTTGGCGACCACCAGACCACGGAAGAATATCACCATGTCCAGGAGGAAGACCTGCATGTCCTTCGTCCACTGGACCATCATCTGCACCTTATGGGACAGATCATTCACTATGTCGAGAGCCTCCGCCTCGTGCTGGTCAGTGTTCTGTGCATCTCGAGGTCCCGTGCAGTGAGGGTGGGGGGAGCTGCGGGAGGAACAAATGAGATTTTCGCATCTCAGACAAGTGTCCGGGGTGAGGTCAACTGTGCCGCGCGCAGTCGCCTTTATTATGTGATGTGTTGGCAGAGAGTCGGCCACATACTCCGCCAGATGCTCCATTCGCTGCAAGTCTGGAGGCTGCATCACCAAAATACGATGACGACACAGTGGACAGCCTGCCGACACTCCCCTCGCATCTACCCACGTGATCAGGCACACCCGGCAGATCACGTGACCGCAAAACATGATCTTGGGTTCTGTGAAGGGGCTTAGACATACAGGACACTCCGGCTTATCACAGTTGGTTAAAAGCGGTTCTTGCTTCGCATCCATTCCTGTCAAAACAAAAGGATTAACAAATCAGTAACAAATAAATACACGACACCCATTTTATCTGTCAGATTATGTTGTTGTTTTCAATGTGAAGGTGCTCTGTTATGACTAAAACAAAAACTACTTGAACGAGCATTTTGATTGGCACTATCTAGTAACAAGAAAATGCTTCGGCTTTTATAATAGTAAGAATTCTTTGAACGATGACAGTTCACTTCAGGATAACTATGCACACAAATTTAGAGGACTAGTGGCAGGTAGTTTTATTTGAAGAGTAAAACGTCAAGAAGACGAAGTTAGGACACCTAGTAGATAGCTCGTGATCTGTTTATATTGTGAAAAGTGAAATAAAAATAAAACTCAGGAAGAGAAACGATAACATGTGTAATAATTACAGATCTTCACGCTGTAAATGGTTTCGTGACGGGTGTAGCAACAATCGTTGGTTTATAGGTATGTCTAAATGTACATCTCCTGGGCAGTTCAGAAAATCAGAAAGGCTGCCACATTGTTATTCATATTATTATCTTTTTTTTTTCGCAGGGTCTCTTGTTCAAATTGTTATCTAGTATCCTTAGCAACACTTGACGGTTTGGGGGATCACTTTTAGTCTCTTGATTGCGGTCAATGCACGAGCATCATAGATGTGTGAAAACGCGCCATTCGATTTCGTACCCGGGTACAGCGGAGTGTGTAGATGGAAAAGACTGGAGTTTCTTTCTTGTCAAACGATACCTCGCTACTTCCTATCAGTATGTTTTCGTTAGCCTTAGAAAATGTAAGATGACGACCTCCACACACAGCTACACACAGCTACGTTGTAGACACGACAGGCGAGCATCCACATAATCGAAATGAGAACAAGAAAATCACACACAAAAAACCAAATAATCAGTTCTTGTCATTTTCAGAAGAAAGCATCTGACTTTGCAAAAAGGAAAAATGAATCTTACCTGCGAGTAGTTGCACTGGTGGTTTGGCAAGAAACTAAGTCAGCGATGGAGTTCACAGAAGTGAAAGGTCAGTATTCCCACCTGGCAGGTAACACTTGACAAAATAACCTTGCATCGCATGCCGGGTACCCAATAAACCCTGCCCATGGCAATCCGTTTCCCAGCTAGCGACCAATCAACAGTTACTTCTGAGGTTCCGGTCAGTACTTGACCACGTGACGTCATGAAGGGGGTGGAGCTTGTAGCGGTGCACATCCAATGGGACGAGAGGACTTAAACGACGATTAATGTCTGTTACATTAGGAGAAACGCTTCGGGCGGAGATTGACAGTCGGGATGTTACGTAAGCTAGCGTGGCTCACCTGGGATAACAGGTACCACCAACTGGGAAATTAAAAGAATCAGACAGTGGGGCATTAAAATGTGCTTTGAGGGCTACCTGCTGTAAGCGAAAGATGTTTTAGAGACAATCTCCTCAATTCATTTCCATCTGGCCTCACTCAGTCTTTTTAAACAATATAAGCAAAACACACACACACACACACACACCTAAAAACAAAACTCAAAAATAAACGGATGCATGTAAACTAAATTTAGAACTAAATTTATCAGTTTTAAACCAAAATAATAATAAATGCAAAATTTGCAAAGTGCTTACTCACACTCCCTAGGAACATGCTCTTATAGCGATTAAGAACAACAACGCAACATGGACAGCATACGAGGGGCAGGAAAACAAACAAATAACACGTACATGAACTATAAAAAAAATAAACAACAGTATTAAACGATCGAAGAATAAAATCAAATACAGAAAACTTACGACAGGAACCAAATAACAAGAACAAGAGCTGAGAAGAACATGATATTGCAAATGAAAGGGTGTGAAAAAGGACTAGCATTATGGGAGAGGTTGTTAAGAGTAATGTTTACTACTATTATGTCTATAATAAGGGTTTGTAATTTTACCCGTGAATTTATATGAAGCTAAACAAACTACTCCAAAATGATCATGCAGTCATCCCCTGTTGGATTGCCGGATTATTCATCCGTGAAGTCTATGTCTGGGAAAAACAGACTTTCGCTGTTTCTGTGTTCGCGTGTTTCTAAAGCAAAGTTAATAGTTCTCATGTTTAGCTTTTGTGTTTAAGTAAGACTCAAATGAAAGTTAAGAAGATGCTTTACTTGGGACCTAGTAAAATTAGTGTCGTGCCGACCCATATTCCGGCACATTCTGTTTGTTCTAAAATCACTTTTACTTGTTTCGATAAAAAGGCTGACTTCACGGTAAACATAAACGCTGATGACACCAAGGGGAATAATTAAGTTAATTGAAATTCCGGGGACGGTACTCTTACATTTTTTTTTTTTTCCTTGTTAGCAGACGATAAATCTATCTGCTATCGAATATCTTGTGCTCATCAAAATTCAACAAGTTTAGAAATAAGATTTAATTAGTGTCTACCTTTAAAAAGCTACATATTTCCAGGTATTAAACATATGCAATTCCGAAGAAAATATTTGAAATTAAAAGAAAAGGTTTTCAGTTACTACGTATCTTTATATAAACTGGCTATCATTATCACCTAGCTTCAACATCATTCTAAAGTTTGAATTCCAATCCGTGCGAGGAACATCAACAAATATATGAAGGCTTAGTGCACATCACAGAAAACAAGAAGTTGTCGAAATGAAAGGACTTGTTTATGTACGCAAGTATACAGATCGTGAACTAAAGGCGACGAAGAAGCGTATCAATGAATTTGTTAGGAACATCTTTATGTGAGCTGGCTGCAATAAGTACTATAAATATGAGCTAAGTAGGACGACATTTAAAGTTGTGTATAAAGCTTTTGTCCCATGCATTTTGGAGTATACTAAAGTGTGTATGGAGAACTCGAGAGCTACCCACTTTTGGTTAACTGCTGAATTAAAGATATTAAATTCTGGCAGCCTCCTTAGGCACTTGTTCTCGAATTCTTGAAATTCTCCTTTCCGTCTCGGCAAGCAGAGTCCACGTGTCACATCTGTAGAGCAGGATCGGCACTACTAGGTAGATTAATGGAGCTGTTATTTCTGTTTAAAATACACTGTATCACAACAATATTGAATGAACTTATAATGTGTGTGCCTCCAGGTATGTCTGCCCTTTCACTATAGGTAATCTAGGCATGATTATACATATCCCAAATGAAGGTTTATGTGTGTGTATTGGGTTTTACATCCACCTGCCACATTCAAGTCTGCACAATATATTTGACTTTGTTTTCCTTTCCAATACTATCACTGCTGCAAAAGTGCATTTTGAGAAAAACAAGTGTAAAAATAATACAGCACAAACTATATTCCTAGATTTTCCTCTGCTTACAATGTTATATCAAAATAACAAAAATCAAAATAGCATCAGAGTAATTAATACTTAAAGCCCTGACAGTTAATCACAAGTTTAAAAAAACAACAATAGACCTTCATGTTAGAGTCTCCAATAACCTTTTTATTAGTGCGACTCTTCTGATAGGGGCCAGTGACAGGTCATCTCCCTTTCAAACCTATTAAAAAAACTTTATTTGTTACTTGCACAAACTTTCAGACAAAGTTGCATTCTATTATCCAATAAATGTAAATAAAGAAACTTTAATGCACTATATATTATCACTATGTTTTATTACTAAATACTTATATTTATCAGCAACAAAATAAAGAACAATTTTTCCAATCACCTCCACTGATATATTAGATCTGCATTTATTGTTAAAAAGCACTGCTGAGATATTCTTCCTGATGCCAGTCCAAAAAAAAACCAAAACCAAAACAAAACCCTTGAACCTGCAAGTTTCTGTTCTTAATCAAAAGCACATTTTTATAGCTCAGTCAGAAATAATCAAGATGAAAATTGTTGCTTTACAATGAAATTGACATTCAGCTTCAAGATAAGTATTTCAATATCATCAATATCACATGCTACATTTTTGTGAGATTCCTGAGCATTGAGTTTTTCCCCCAGCACAAAGAGCAAAACACAAGGTCACCATTGACATTTCAGCACCATTGTAGTTATCTATTAATCTGATTGACAAGTCACCAAAATGACCTTGCATTGATTTTGTTTTTCAAAACCACAACACTTTGAAGATCCATCTACAGCATGCACCGAGTCAGAACTGCTGCACCATTGCAACTAGTAATGACATAATAATCTGAAGCATTTCAATCCAGATTTTGATACAATGCAAGTATATCAGATTATGTTTTATTTACATGATCCTTCCCATATTCACAAACACATCTCTTCTTTGAAAAAAATATAGCTAAAAATTTACAATAGATCTCAATCATGGTCGCATTAAGTAAAATGTCTTCGAAAATGATGGAGACGTTTTCAACAACTAGACAACCTTAACAGCAATTAGTGTTTTCTTTTTTTTTTTAAAAACGATATTCAATCTTCCACATGCTCTGGTCCATCATCTCAATAGACTTCCTCCCCAAAATGAATGCCAATAACTGAACTATGATACGATAATACTGAATGGCTGTATACAAATTATTAAGCAGCAGTCGAATTAGTATAGATATGGAAAGCAAGTACCAGTTTTATATCCAGTTTGAGTAAGTTGTTACTGATGAATTGATCTATAAATCTCTGCAGGTTTTAATTTAGCCATAGAAATAAGAAACATGAAAAATAAGACTGCCAAGCCAGCCTTATGCATCTATTCTCAGTGACTAAACCAGATGAGAACTATTGCACAGAAATGTGGGAAATGATGATGTGTGTTTAGATTCAGACCTGTTTTTACTCATGCATGTCCCTGAAAGACTGGATTCCCCTGAATCCACTTAGACAGCAAAAAGTAGACATCTGGCTACTCCAAAGTCAGTTTACGAATGTGGCAGACTTCATCATACCACATCATACCACATCATATCACATCTTGAGATAAAAGGGTGAAGGAAAGATTCTATAACCGTCAGGCAGTGAATGTAAGTGTTTTATTGTTGCTACCACAAGCATGACACGGAATGCACAGGCCCATTCAAGCCGTGAACCAATAACCAGTACTAACTATAGGCTGCAAAACCTCTCCAGTACAAGACAGAAGTAATTTAAAGAATAAGTGAAGTCAGGTTTAAGTACTGTAGCCTACCACCAAATAGTAAGCTTCATATAAAACAAAACTGGAAAAATAAAAAAAATTAAAAACTGAATACCCTGGGTAGTCTGTCAGGAGAAGAAAATATGCATTATTATGGACCAAATTCCTTCCAAACACCCCCCCTGTACATGTAATGCCACAAAACAGTATTCTATACTCACAACTTTGTCCTTTGTCCTTAAATATACTGCAGTCCTGAAGACATTTTGCATTGTCTGAGACTGAAGGGTTGAAGTATTCTAGCTAACTCCAACAGCTTAATGGTACTAAACACCCACATGAGTGGTTTTCAAGTGAACAGTTCAGTTTATTACAAGAAACTAAATCCCCAAATCCTGGTAAATCACTCCCTTCCATATGGAAAAACAGCAATAGCTTGGATTTGGGAACCAGTCCCTTAGAGTGAACACATTCACTTGAAAAGAAACACGATTTTCCTTCAGCTGGGTGTTTCATTCCAAAGTTTTTATCCCGGTTATAGATGTTTCCAGAAGAAAGATTATTCTGTAAAATGTTCCTGCTTGTCCATATCCATCAATTGCACATCAAGTAAGTTATGAAGAAGCATACTTGTCAAATCTGAAGCAATCTACAATAGGCCTGGGTTAGCACAAAGTGCAAACACACGTGATGCAATACTTAGCTGTGTCCAGTGTGCAGCAGTCCACATGCACTATAATCAGCCTAAAGTATATTGTATCTTGTTGCAATTGCAGATGGTCAGGGTTCCAAGCCTGGTTCATGAGGTAAGATTACTCTGTGTGGGTAGAAGGTGTAATCATCAGGGTAGTTCAGAATGTTGGTCAAGCTTGAAGTGTAAATGTCTGCAAACCGGGCCAGACGACGAAAAAAATAGGTCGGGTTGTGGTATGTCCTAAACAGACTGCCAAAGTTGGGGTTGAACATTGCCTTTGTGAATTTCCTGAAATAAAAACAAGGAAAAAGATTTCTGGTTTATTATCCTGCCACAAGCAGACTTTTTGCATTAACATTGTTCAGCACTTTAGCACTTTTTCCCCCATTGTCCATTTCTAAGTTCATGTAGCATAAGCACATTTTGCTGCAAACAACTTTTGATAGTACAGCAGTTTGATTTTTTTAAATACAAATCCTGGATAGCGTTATCTCACAAGATACTGTAGTTTGCAAAAAAAAAAAGATTTGTCAGACATACGGTTTCTGAACAAAGTAATGCAGAAGAATACATGGGACATTACCTCAGTTCGTCTCTTTCCCCAACCCAGTCATAAATGATCTGCTTTGAATCTGTAGAGTTTTGATGCTACAACAAAAAAAAAAAAATTCAGACATATAAAAAGATACCTTTATCAATAACTGATAAGCAGAAAGAAATGGGCAATGTAGAAGAAAAAGAAAGTAATTAAGTGATCTGATATTAGATAATTTGTTCGATGTGGAGATATTTCGTGACTCCAAAGCTGTGAAGTAAACGCATTCATTTGGGTTAGAGACTCTCCCTACCCTATCTCACCCATACTCCTTGCTCACTTAGCACTGATGTAGGTAGGTACCAGACTTATCAAGGGAGGTAAAGAAAGAGATTCAGGTGGGAGAAGGAGAGCATTAGTCTTCGCCATCCATATCCTCTACTTTAGACCCAGTGAGCCACCTACAGTCTGTCTTCATGGTCACTTAATAGGAACTTTGGCTTTAGCTTCATCCTTAAAAAGTGTTTACCTGCCCAAATCTTAGATACAGAATCTGACATAGATAAATGTACTTATATAATGACTGTGTGTCATGAAAACAAGACAAAAACTGTGCAACTCACCTGCATTTCTCGGATCAAATGTTGCAAAGCCACCAACCACCTGACTGCTGCCTTGTACTCTGGCTTGTTCTGAAGTTCAATCTCTCTCTGTAATACACACACAAAAAAAAAGGAACAAAAATACCCCTCCTGTATTAAGGAATGCAAATAAATCTTTGAAATACAATAATGTTCCTCTTATATTCTCAGCTCCATTGATTCAACCTACAGCATAACTGACGTTTAAAAAGTGTTGTCACGCTATGACTGTAGAAATATATTACAGCCTTGGGTGGTCAGAATCTGATATGTAAGACAGCTGTGCATATGGAATCCTTTTTTTTTTCTTGAACATGTTCTTGAAAAGCTTTTCTTTGAGAAAAAAAAATTAGATTTTAGCACCAATGCAACAGAAATATGGTATGTCAACTGTGATTATTGTGTAATTCTATATTGGCATCAGTAACACAAGAATCCAGACAATCAGGAATTACTATTTGATATATTCAAATGTTAAAACAAGCCTTTACAAAAAAAATGCTGTTAAAAGGATAAAGTTTTAAGGGGGATGGAGAATAGAGTTCAGCCTGTTGCTGGTAAGGTAAAAGTCGTTCCATGACGTTTTTCAGGTCATTAGGAAGGTGTTAGAGACTTCACTTTTCTTGGGGTTAGCTTTACGTGAGGGTGGTATCTATCTCCTCTTCCTCACTGCCTCACCTTCCCCAACCCTCTTTGGAATCAGGTACCCATTCCGACCAGATAGGTTGACTGGGTTAAGTGAGATAAACAACACATGCAGGTATCAAACTGGTGCGCTTCTCAGTTCAGACAACAGCACTGTAACCAATCTGCTATCATCATGGCAACCAGGTTCAAATAATTTAAGAGTTACACTTATTTTAAAACAATTTATCTCACCTCTAGCTCTGGAATTATAGCTCCTGTTCTCCAGCCATATCGCAAGGAGGGGTCCTAGTAAACAGAAAATTGTGATATCTTGGCAGATAACAGTCCCATATTTTGAAATAATGTAAATCAAAAAGTTAAAAGAATACAATATTTATTGTAAAGAATACATGAAAACTCATGTAAACACTTTTAAAAATGACGTTTTACTGCTAGTGAAAGTAGTTGTACTAAGTTCCAAAGTTAAAAATAATAATAGCAACACAGCTTTAGAGATAAACATTTTTATCATAAGTACAGAACAGAAACACAAGCTAATTGTTGAGATATAATGTTACAGCTGCCAAAATGGAAAAAGCCCTACAGCAAGGTCACTGTAGACATGGTCACCAAAGTAAAGGACACGTGGACCAAACCATCCTGTCATCTGGCGCAAACGATGCACATTTCCCTGTACACACATAAAACAAACCTAGCAAGTTCTGCCACGTGGTATGGAATGAAACTCCTTAAGTTTTGGCAAACTTCTACTACTTTCCAGCAATCTTTTTAGTGATGTATGGATGCAAGAAAAAAATACGAGAGAACATACTGTTAAAGATATTTTCTAAAGTATCTGTGATGTATTTTCTAATTGAAAAATATTCATTCTGCAGACACACAGAGAAGAGTAAAAAAGTACTGCACTGTAATACCATGACCATATATATTTAACAGAAACAGCTAATCTTTATAATATCTCTTTTTCTTAAGTTATAGAACATGATCAGCTATGCTCTCTCTCCTTCTCTGAGTGATACAATAATAACACTACGTTATGTTCATTTCTTCTTGATGTCTTAAATTGTACAATCCAAAATTTAGTCACAAATGAAACTTTACTTGTTGATAAACCTTTCCCTTCTCAAGAGATGTGACACGTCCCCAAGAGTGAGTCTCCAACTCTGGGTTGTACAGTCGAAATGGCCTAAACATAAAAGATAAGTCATGGGTTTCTAATATCAACATGTCCAGAATTATAAAATGCGATTTCCAGCTGCCTTCATGTAATTCTCTGAATCTGGCATGTGTTTATAGAGCTGGCTGCCTTGCTGTGATATAGCCTGAGTTGCTGGCTCGATGTAAAACACCGATTCCCTCACCCCCAACCCCACCCCACTTGTGAACAGATGTAAGTATATCAGTTGCTGCCATATTTCTCCGTTTTATAAACATTATTAAGTACAGGACTGATATGTTTTTATGATGCCTTTTACAAGCATGTATGCATGCACAATAACCCTCCCCCTTCCCCCCCACACACACATGCATTCACGCACACATGCACACACACACATATATGAAAATCATTAACATCAACATGTTATCCAATCTGTGTGTCTTGTTTTTTATCTCAGTGGTTATAAGAACAAAAGGATTAATTTGATGGATGAGAATTAATACTTCGCAAAAAAAAAAATCTTTCATCAAATGTTTAAACAGGTATTTCAAAACTCACCGAGAGCCAGCATGGAAAAATTTGGGCTTGCGAGCATTGGTAATAATAATGTCAAACAGATTCATCCAGTCAGGCCCCACCATGTAACGCATTCCTGCATCACTGAGGCAGAAAAAAAGCAGCAATTTTGGAACTGCAACTAAAATCAGTCCATCTGCATATAAACAATATTGACCATCAATATGTTTTGCTTTTGATACGGTGCTTGTATATTTGGCAACAAAGATGAAGAACAAAATCACAAAATAATAGTAACAAAGATGCAGAACAAGTTAACAAAAAGTAACAAAGATGTAGAACGAAGAACAATGTGAGGACTCGCTGCGTTCCAGCAGTGAAGGGCAATAACTGTAGATTTAACGGTAAAGACTCCAAAGAATAAGGTTAGTGACATCAGGAGAATGCTGGAAAGATATTAAGTAATCTTAAACATTTGACCAATTTTTTTCTTTAAAATAGAACATGAAAATTAAAAAGAAAACTTGCTGCTAATCTAAGTCTATGAAATCATGACATATTGCTTTTATTTTTTTTAAAGAAAGAATGAAGATAGGTTTCATGGAAGCTGTTACCTCAAAGCAAAAGCCTTAAAGGAAAAGACAAATGTAACATACTTAGATTCATTGTTTTACCAAGTTCTAAGGCATGAGCAGTGACAAAAACTTAACAGCTGAGGTCACTGCAGAAAAGTAACATCTTACATAAAAGGGAATCCACTGTTTGTGATGAGAAAGAGGTTCTTTCCTGCACTCACTAGTCTCTCCAGAAGCACTTTTGTCTCTTGACCCTTCTGCAGGTATGCATCTATAATAATAGCACCAATAATCATAAATGTACATTTGTATATAGTGCTCTACCACAACACCATATAAAGAAATAAATATTTCATGATATGGTACCCTAACTTAGGTTTGTTCAAGGCACCTTCTCTATCCTTAAAGAGCTAGGTGTAATTTATAGCTTCCACTAAGAGGATACTGTCATTTATGACAGAAGAGGACATCCTTTCATTAGGTGGAGGTATGTGGGGGCAGAAAGAGAGAACATCCTACCTAGATCTGACATGATTTTGTGATGAAGGAGACCTGTTGTATGGACATCTTGAACTGCATTCTGTAACAAAACACAAATTACTAAAGTATAGAAAGATGCAAATCAGGATATGTGACAGGCTAAAAGTTACACAATGTAAAATAGGGTGCAAAGAACAGGATACTCTTCAAGTAAATAAACTACATTCTAAAAGCATATTTGATTTATAATGGCTTACCCTTATGTCGTAGAAGACATACTCAGGGTCATATATCATGTTGTTCTGTATGAAATACTGCAAAAAAATGCATTTGTGTAGATCCATGCATGCACACACAGAGTGATTATGACTATAAATCTCAACATGAACTCTCTACACCACCACCCACCCTGTCCATGCCATAAAAGCGCATTTTGATTAAACAACTGTTGTATATAATTCATAATTATGCTATGATAAGACTGCAGCACCAACCCATCTGACATAGATTCAGGAAGCCTAATACTAAGAGATAGAGACATGAAATGTAAACAAGAATAATGTGGTTAAAATCCCTTCCTTCCACCTGGTTATGCTCACCACCAATCTAACAGTTAAAAAGAGTAATGTGTCAAGAATTAAGTTTAGCTGTAAATCAGAAAATTTGCATACTTCCTTGGATTTAAATAATAGTGACAATTGTGTTATATTTCAGTCAAGACATGTTAATAAGTTTCATCAAGGGGAGAAAACAAGCAGCCAGGATAGTTCATGACATACCTCTGTGACCAAAGAAATCAGAGTGATTTCAGGGATCGCAAACAGATCAATCATCTGATGCATTGGTCCCTGAAAATAAGGCAGGGAAAATTAATCCAAACATTTTAGCAAAAGGTGTTACACATAGGTTATTGGAGGTTGTAGACAATTTTGTTTCAAGTCAGCAGCCAAAATTGACAAATTGTGTCTGCCCAGCTAAATGCCATATATAGAAAAAAAAACCTTGTCTATGGAAATTAAATGTGGCAGAGAAATATACATGCACAACACAGAAAGTCTAAAACCCTCAACCATAATCTTCCTTGGCTTAATAATAACTGCTTTATTACATCACCAGCCTGTTTATATACAACAACATAGCAAAAACATGCAAAAGAGAATAAGTGATCAGTCTCTACTCACAGCTCCATAGAATGTATTCATATAATCCAGGCTGACATGAGTTCCACTATACAGTGATATCACTTCTTCATCTGAAACTGGCTGAATTCCTCTTCAAAGAGACAAAGTCAAAAGCACCGATTACAAAAAACAAAAGCTTCACTTCTCTGCTAGTTATCATGACTTTTCTTTTACACATTTACAGAATTAACAAGTAAGCAATCTAAAAAGCATATGCATCTACCTACAAAGTACTAACAGTAAGTGGCTAATAAATAAGTGGGGTTGGAATGTCTTATGTCAACTAGACCACTACTAAAAAACAGACAAAAAGAAAACACACCAAAACACAAAACTGACCTGTACACTGTGCCCAACTGGATATTGTGAAAAGAGTCTATCTTCATAACAAGCCCCTTCATTGTGTCGAAGTGCAGACCCCTCACAGCAAAATGCTCGTCGTATTGAAAGTTTAAAATACCTGCTGGATACTGTGAACCAAATATTTAACTCTATCATGGCCATATTTAACTTTCTTTCAGAAGTGACATTCAGTCCCTTCATTTATCCTACAGCTGTTTATTTTTAGTTATTTGAACTGTTATATGGAATAATTGCTGTATACTTGCTTTCATCAATATGCCCAGGAACAGGCTTGTCCATAGAAAAAAATGAAATAGTTAATTTATTCAGCATCCTCCCTAATCAAATTCTAGTCAGTACCTTTAATTTGCTGACTAGTGCTTGCTTGCCAAGATCAAAGATCAGTTTATGCAAGGCTGGGGTATATGTGGCCAAAGTGTAGTCATAGTCGAATCCATACACTTCTATGTCTGCCAGGGACATTTCATTGTTAGCATAGATGGCTTCTGGATTCACATCTTCTTTAGGGGTTGCTTCTACAATCAAAGACATAATATTTAAATAAGTGGTCTTAAACAATGATTCTTCATTATATAAAAACATTATTTGTTTTTGTGTAAAATGGAGTCACAAGAGCTGTAAAAAGCGCAAACTTAAGCATGAGTGACCTGTTAATAAAGAAAATCGGTTACCTGTCGGTAGGACTAATGTGACTGAGTAGGGGTTAGGGGAGGGTAGGTGCGTCTTATTGGAAGGAGAGAGGGGTATACTGTTGTCGAAGTGTAGGCAAAAATAACCTGTATTGAAGTAATCTATTTCCTGCAACTAGTTATGTGGCTATTTGAAACGCTTTTTGAGTGCCGACAGTACGTAACAAAGTACTGATGCATCGTTTAAATTCACTCGTCCCGCATCAGCTGCTTTTCAAGTTGTCCTGATTCCTCTACTACGTGGTATACATGTTAGTCTTACAATGCGACAGATATATGCATACCTGCAACGCTTTTCTTCGTTTCGGTATAAACACGTAATAACTCTTCCCGTGTTGTAACATAAGAAGCTTGCGTATATTTCAAGAATTTTCGACATGGACGCCTCAAGACACACTCGCAACCCCGCAGCAAAAGAAAAGCAGACGCCATTATGATGGCAACGCACGGGTCAAGGACATAAGGGGAAGTCACTTGATTTGTAAGTCTTGAAAGGTTGCACGCTTATCGTTTCATTAAAAAAAAACCCCAAACAAATGTATATAATTAGAACTTTGGTTCTTGAGCTTCTTATCTATGACTTTTGGCTTCTTCTGGTGCTTCTATTTCCATAGCTGTCAAGTTCCTTTACTGTAGAAAAGGGCAGCAGACGATGATGCGTCACCGCATGTGAGCTTTGTTAGTGTTTACCGACTGGGGCAGTACGTTTCGGTGTTGTTGCTGTTGTTTGCGATGTTGCAAGTATTCGTCGTTTCAGTGTGTAGGGAATGGTATTTCTGATGATTGGGGAATACTACAATTGTAGTCTTCATTATCATCACACACACAAGCATACGAAAATCAAAGAGAGTGCACAAAATTCAAGTTGCTTGATTATAATGCACAGCTATCTTGTGCACAGATAACAAAATTATTTATTTGCTTGATTTGATTATTGCCATTTTAAAGATATGGACCTTACATGTTCTATCACGTACGAAACAAAGCAACAATAATATCATGTCAGTAACACTTGCAACTATAGATTGTCACACTCGCCTTAAATTAATTGTCTGCAGATTCTGACGAGTCCGTCACTGGACAGTGTCTATGAAATGTCCGGTGATGTCGTTTCAATAACTGTTTTCAGCGTGAATGCCTTGCTGCACAGTTTACAAGCATGCACCTTCAGTCTCCCAGAACCGCTCCTGCTGTTCTTTTGGTCCTCATCGCTCTCGACACCTTGGGTTTAAGATTGTTCGCTTACGACTTGACTACCCACTTCTG